>NC_091127.1:16598750-16940000 GCF_040183065.1 Periplaneta americana
CAGTATCCAGTTTCGTACTGAAAATCGAACCTCTGCACATTGGATTTATAACAGGATACATCGCCACTTGAGCTTCAGCGAAGAGTGAAACTTTATTCCGGCAGAAGTTTTTCGCCAGTGCTTTTATTTCCTCTCCATATCGTATAAATATTTGAGAAGAAAACAATGAATTATAAAACATACAAGAACATTAATGAACGAAGTTTGTCTGATAGCTTTAAAATGAGATCCGTTAAACTGATTGCTTAGAAATTAAGTCGCAACAGACCCGGAGCCAGGATGACTGCATATGTCGCTCGTTGTGTTTGTAGCCCTGCAGCTAATCCGTCTTCTGTTTGAACGCGAGTTTCGTAGCTCATTTGTTTATCTTACGGCGTGTAAGGAACAGTTTGCGCGCCAATCTCTGACAAAAGCCGTGCGAGGCAAGGAGTTATAGTCTTCTCTCTGATGTTGATTGTTTCTGTGGTTGGTGGCAACATTGTGAATTGAACTCAATTTGATTCCAGGAACGAATCCGTAAGTATTTTATCTCCTTCGTTATTGTGTACACTTAGGTCTAAATTTTAACTGTTTTTTTTTCTCGTTCAAACGAATAAATGCTTCACCATGAGAATGCGTATTTCGGAAGCCGCATCGGTTGAAGTACGTGGCTTTGACGAGGCAGTAAGATACGATCGTGAGTTCGATATTCGTCTGGGACAGGGGTCCCCACGCGGGTGTTGAAGGTGGGTAGACGCGGGGAGCAAGTGAGCTCTTTACGTCATCTGAAGACTAGCAGTGGCGGATGATTTTTTCACAGAGTTTCGATAAATGAATATATATTTCGGAAACGTGTAGTAATAGAAAATGTTGTGAAACTCATATTATTCAATAATTTTATTTCAATTTTCCAATCATAAATAAAACTTTAGTATACAATAATAAAAATATATTAATTATATTACTGATAACTAAGATACCCTAAAACACCGGTATAACTTAGGCGATAGCACGTTTGCCTTTTGATCCGGAGTAGCGTTAGGGCGCGGGTTCAATTCCAGCTTGGACTGATTACCCGGTTGGGTTTTTTTTTCGAGATTTTCCCCAACAGTAAGGCGAATGTCAGGTAACCTATGGCGAATTCTCGCCTCATCTCGCAAAATACCATCTCGCTATCACCAATTCCATCGACGCTAAATAACCTAGTAGTTGATACAGCGTCGTTAAATAACCAAGTAAAAAATGCATAAATACATATAGCATGATAAAATAATATACTTACTTACAAATGGCTTTTAAGGAACTCGCAAATCCATTGCCGTCCTCACATAAGCCCGCCATCGGTCCCTATCCTGTGCAAGATTAATCCAGTATCTATCATGATATCCCAACTCCCTCAAATCCATTTTAATATTATCCTCCCATCTACGTCTCGGCCTCCCCAAAGGTCTTTTTCCTTCCGGCCTCGCAGCTAACACACTATATGCATTTCTGGATTCGTCTATACATATAAATAAATATACAAATAAAATATTTCTGAGGAGGAAATCGTCCACACCTGTGGAGTAACGGTTAGCGCGTCTAGCCGTGAAACTGGGTGGCAGGGTTCGATTCTCGGTCGGGGCAAGTTACCTGGTTGAGGTTTTTTCCGGGGTTTTTCCTCAACCCAATATGAGTAAATGCTGGGTAACTTTCGGTGCGGGACCCCGGACTGATTTCACCGGCATTATCACCTTCATCTTATTCAGACGCTAAATAACCTAAGATGTTGATAAAGCGTCTTAAAATAACCTAATAAAATATAAAAAGAGGAAATCTATTTACCCAATTATCATAATAATTATTCAAAGCAAGATGTAATTTAATTACCTATTTAATATTACCACAAAGATTTCAATGAAAACTAGTAAATGAAAATGAAATTAAAATTATTGAACCTGAAACCGGAGATTCAACGTGAGCTTTAGGTGGCCATAAATGAACTAAATATATTGGCGTTTTAATAAAAAATGCTATAATTATACACATTAAAAGGCCCCTTCACTCCGCTGACCCTAGACAAGACGTGGCCCACAGACGTGTCGTTGTGTAATGTGTGTGTCCATGGAATCGTCCCCTCCCCTACAGGCATTGGTATGTAAGACCTATAGCAGGGGAGATTAAACGACCAATAAAAATAATTATATCTCTGATTGAGGTTCTGGCTGATATGTATCATCATCATTGCTATCACACATATATTATCAGGCAGTACATCTCACTTGACGATGTGTGTCAGAGGAAGAACAATTTTTTATACATCTGAAGTCTGATTAGTTAATATGTAGCTAATCGGCGATGTATGCAATGGAGGGGGAAAGAAACTGGCCACCCTACCCCATTATCTCCTGGCCTAGTTACCTCATAAGTGGTGCCATATTGGTGTCACTTGTGAGGTTTAGACCTGTCTTCGGACAGTTGACTAAAGGGGCAGGGCATAGTTGCGCCCCACGGTCAGATAAGATGCAGCAGATAAAAAGGATCCCTGTTTTTTGGGCATAGTTGCGCCCCGTTCCCATCAGGTAGAAAAAAGGGGCATGGCATAGTTGCGCCCCGATGAAATAGGTAGAGAAAAAGACACTACGGAAACTCGAGCCTCGTAATCAACCAACCTTATTGATTTCTTATTCGATTTATATTCATTATCGATACCGTTGAAATGAACACCATGAAGTTGGCATTATTTTATTAACTGTTTTTCTACTGTTTATGCAGTGATTATCAATAGCCTACCGTTAAAATTAACACCATAAAGTTGGCAGTATTTTATTAACTGTTTTTCTACTGTTTATGCAGTAGCTTACCATTAAAATGAACACCATGAAGTTGGCAGTATTTTATTAACTGTTTTTCTAATGTTTATGCAGTAGCCTACCGTTAAAATGAACACCATGAAGTTGGCAATACTTTATTAACTGTTTTTTCTACTGTTTATGCAGTGATTATCAATAGTCTACCGTTAAAATTAACACCATGAAGTTGGCATTATTTTATTAACTGTTTTTCTACTGTTTATGCAGTAGCCTACCGTTAAAATGAACACCATGAAGTTGGCAATACTTTATTAACTGTTTTTTCTACTGTTTATGCAGTGATTATCAATAGTCTACCGTTAAAATTAACACCATGAAGTTGGCAGTATTTTATTAACTGTTTTTCTACTGTTTATGCAGTAGCCTACCGTTAAAATGAACACCATGAAGTTGGCAATACTTTATTAACTGTTTTTTCTACTGTTTATGCAGTGATTATTAATAGCCTACCGTTAAAATGAACACCATGAAGTTGGCAGTATTTTATTAACTGTTTTTCTACTGTTTATGCAGTAGCCTACCGTTAAAATGAACACCATGAAGTTGGCAATACTTTATTAACTGTTTTTTCTACTGTTTATGCAGTGATTATCAATAGCCTACCGTTAAAATTAACACCATGAAGTTGGCAGTATTTTATTAACTGTTTTTCTACTGTTTATGCAGTAGCCTACCGTTAAAATGAACAACATGAAGTTGGCAGTACTTTATTAACTGTTTTTTCTCTGTTTATGCAGTGATTATCAATAGCCTACCGTTAAAATGAACACAATGAAGTTGGCAGTATTTTATTAACTGTTTTTCTACTGTTTATGCAGTAGCCTACCGTTAAAATGAACACCATGAAGTTGGCAGTACTTTATTAACTGTTTTTTCTACTGTTTATGCAGTCAATAGCCTACCGTTAAAATGAACACCATGAAGTTGGCAGTACTTTATTAACTGTTTTTTCTACTGTTTATGCAGTCAATAGCCTACCGTTAAAATGAATACCATGAAGTTGGCAGTACTTTATTAACTGACATATTCAAATGAGTGAGCCGCTGGAATATGGGGTCTTAGCAGTCTTGACGTTTTATTAGTGATTTTCACACCGTCTGTGGCGTATAGTGAGGTTAATTTAAAATGAATGTTAAGTTTAGTGAAAAGAGTAAAGAGTTAATAATTCACAATGGTTCTAAGTTTAAATTTTCGAAATCCTGTACCGTAGGGTTAAGATATCGATGTACAAACAAAAAATGCAGTTCATTTATTGTGTGTGATCGATAAAAAAAGTGTTATTTTAAATAGCAAAATTGATCATATGCTAGGCCTACCTGATTTCAATGCAGCTATCACTGTAATATTTTTAAGTAATTTATTTGTTTTATGACAATCACTTTCGTGTGTACTATTCCCATCGGGGCGCAACTATGCCATGTCCCTTCTGCTACCTGATTTCTTCGGGGCGCAATATGCCATGTCCCTTCTGGTACCGATTTCTTCGGGGCGCAACTATGCCATGTCCCTTCTGCTACCTGATTTCTTCGGGGCGCAACTATGCCATGTCCCTTCTGCTACCTGATTTCTTCGGGGCGCAATTATGCCATGTCCCTTCTGGTACCTGATTTCTTCGGGACGCAACTATGCCATGTCCCTTCTGCTACCTGATTTCTTCGGGGCGCAATTATGCCATGTCCCTTCTGGTACCTGATTTCTTCGGGGCGCAACTATGCCATGTCCCTTCTGGTACCTGATTTCTTCGGGGCGCAACTATGCCATGTCCCTTCTGCTACCTGATTTCTTCGGGGCGCAATTATGCCATGTCCCTTCTGGTACCTGATTTCTTCGGGGCGCAACTATGCCATGTCCCTTCTGCTACCTGATTTCTTCGGGGCGCAACTATGCCATGTCCCTTCTGCTACCTGATTTCTTCGGGGCGCAATTATGCCATGTCCCTTCTGGTACCTGATTTCTTCGGGGCGCAACTATGCCATGTCCCTTTCTGCTACCTGATTTCTTCGGGGCGCAATTATGCCATGCCTAGGCCTCCCAATTGACCGCGAGGCGCAACTGTGCCATACCGGACTAAAGAACAGCAAACATAATATTTTTTTTTTCTGAGAAAACTATTATGGTATTACACTTTTTTGTTACATACAACATAAGCCATCCGCTCTGAAAATCTACAGGATTATTTCACTTCCACCCTGTATATACATATACACACATAATTTATATGGTATAAAATCTATAACCAATAAGGGAACCCTCCTTAGAAATGAATTGTGTTTTGTTGTCGTTATGACAACGAGGCCGTAGGTCGTAAAGTTAATATGGTTGTTTATGAACAAGCTCATCATATTACGGTATTTATACTGCCATCAATCATTCACATGCGGAGAAACTGAGATTGAAAAGACCTCATTAAAAGCAAAATAATGAGCAGTAACATATGCTGAACTTCGTTAAAAAAAACAACTGAAAATATTAAAATACGTAGCATGGCACAAACTGAGCGTAAAATTCTCTCCAAGAGACAGCAAATCGCTTATAACAAGATATTTTATGCGAACTAGACATATATATATATATATAGATGTCTATATAATTTTATATATATATATATATATATATATATATATATATATATATATATATATATAATTTGAACCGGTAATGGAAATTACGGGATAACGGCTGAATGGATTTTAATAAATGACACCTCATTTTGAAGCTTGGAACCCAAATTTTTTTCAGAAAAATAGCAGTTTTCAGTGATATATCAATTTTCCTACATTATTTTCCTATTTTTTAAAATCCATCTGTCGTCAGTTTTGAGAAATATGGCTTTTCAGAAAGAACAAAACACAAACACACTACAATAAACAATAGGATATTACACGAAGGCCATGACCTGTAGGATTGCTGACATATTATTTAGAGCTCAAATTCAATTGATTATTATTGTTAAAACCTTCTAAACTTACTAAAAATAATTCACCGGTCTGATTCTGCGGTGTGTAATTTTCTGAGTACAGCTGTGTATTGGACATCAAAATCGACAAAATTTTAGGTGGTTTGATGGCATTATTACCATTAGAAATGAAATATTATTAATATATTTAATGCCATGATGTGACTATTTTTCATTAATTATACATATTAATGCTATATTAATGATATGAAAGTGAAACGTTTTGGGGTTATGTAAGTAGATGTAGAGACTATCTTAAATTAGATCTTCATTTCTATAATTTACTGAGAGGCGGCTCTATAGTATATGTAACTACAAAACTTACGTAAGATAATAATATTGGTATTAAAAATGAAATATTTTTATAGTTATTAATCAAATGGAGTTGGGTGTTTTTCATATACTTAATTGCGGTGTGGTGTAGATATTTATATGCGTCATTCTCTTCGGTATTGGCTCGAGAGAACGCAAAAATTACAGTTTCTAAGGAAAGACCAAAAGGTAATACTTAATGATAAAATAAGAAGCCTACAAAATTTTGTAGTCTCCCGATCATTTCAGCAAGATCTCTTAGCAGGATAAAATGATTTTACCCTCTACATTTCAAGCTCTACATGTAATATATAGGTATACCAAGATGCTATGTCTATTGTTCGAAAGCATAGCAAACCTGATATTTTTTAACTTTCACCTACAATCCACAATGACCTGAAATAGCTACTGCTTTACTCCTACATGAAAAAAAACCACTGATCGTCCTGACTTGCGTTTTCGCGCTGAAAATCAAAAACTGAAAGTGGATAGGTTCAAAAAAAATTATTTGGCATAAAAAAATCATTCAGAGGGAGGATGTTTCATTATTACGGAAGCAAATAACTTTGAAAATGTCTGGTATTCGTCATTCAAAATACTGTAAGTCTGAAAAATGTTTATTTGAACGTCTAATGAACTTAGTTCGCAGCATTTGCTGCACAAGCCACTAGTAATTCTTTAATGCTATATTCGAGTTAGTAGTGACGTATTAATGACGAATGTGTACTAACGCATGGTACTAAAGCAGAGCTTTCCAAACTCGGTGTCGCGACACCTTCGAGTGTCGCCTGAAGGTTTATGAGATGTCGTGAACTGTCTAGTATATTTCATTATTTTGAGCTGCTACTCATGAAAACTGAAATGAAGTAAGAAAATCGCTGGTCACCTCTTGCCTACCTAGCTGCCTTGTATACACATGTCCTTGACAGACGCATAGATCTGTGTATAGTAATAATAATAATAATAATAATAATAATAATAATAATAATAAAGCCGTAAATCCCCAGTGGGGCAAGGCCTCCTGCTTGGGCAGGGGTGGCTCAAGTCTTGACCATCAGAAGAGCCGACCTGATGGTCTATTTACATTCCTAGTTCTTTGTCCACAATTTCACTAGCACTGGTTGTTGCTCCCACTCAAAGTTGGTTGACTGCGTCCTTCCACCGTGTTCTTTGGCGTCCTATTCTGGTCCACAGTCCTCCTAGCTGCAACTTGAACTCGTCCCCCCATCTGGTTCTCGGTCGTCCACGGTTTCTCCAGCCAGTTCTTGGATCCCACAGTGTCGCCGTGTGTGCCCATCTGCTAGGTTGCATTCGTACCACGTGTCCTCCCCAGCGCCATTTCGTCCTATTAGCTAGTGTCACCACGTCCTCTACACCGCTTCGTCGCCGTACTTCTTCGTTTCTGATTCTGTCCTTCAGGCTTATTCCGAGTATTTTCCTTTCCATTCTTCTTTGGCATCTTCCTAATTTTAATGCCTGTTTCTTGGTGAGTGACCAGGATTGCGCCCCATACAGAAGTACAGGTGCAATGCAACTCTTGAAGGTCTGCCTCTTGTTCTGCAATTTCTGGCTCTTGTCCATTAGGATGAAGGACAGACTCCAAAACTTTCTCCATGCCGATGCTATTCGTCTATCAATTTCTTTGTCCTTGCTGTTCTGAAATGATATAGTCTGGCCAAGGTAAATGTATTGCGTGAAAAATTGGATGTTCGTATTGTTGACGATCATCTACCCTTCTGTGTCATTTGTCAGTACTTTGGTTTTGCTGGTGTTGATTTTTAGGCCTACTGCCATGCTTTCTTCGCACAATTCATTCATCATCTCTTCCAATCGTTTCCTGGATCTGGCAAACAGAACCACATCATCAGCGAAGCGTAGATTGGTCAGTTTTCTTCCGTCGATAGATATGCCGTGCTTGCGACCCCAAGGTAGCTTGCGAAAGACCTCCTCCAATACACAATTAAAGATCTTCGGTGACAAGGGATCTCCTTGTCTCACCCCTCGCTGTATGTTGAATGGTGTTCATTCTGTATCCAGTTTCACTTTTGTTGCGTTTCTTTGGTACAGCACGCCAAGCAGTCTAATATATTTGATTGGAACACCCTGATTCTTAAGTGCTTTCAAAACACTAATATGTTCTATCGAATCGAAAGCTTTTGCATAATCCACAAAGGCTATATACAATTTTAAATTGTGTTCCTCGACTTTTTCCATGATCTGCGTCAATGTCTGAATGTGGTCCGCCGTTGAAAATCCGGAAATAGTTGTAGTATACAAGTATAATTCTAGTGTGCAAGGTAAGGGAGAGAATATCTTAACTGCAACAGACAAAATATCTGCCTTACGAGACAAGTTAACAATTTGGTCTCGGAAAGTGAAAGAGAGCAGCCACGAAATGTTCCCAAATACAGCTCACTGTGATTCGAAGAACGAAATAAAAGATTCAATTTACAACTACAGTAAAACCTGTTCAAGACGGAAGAGATATGGCCCTATTTTTTTCCGTTGTGGACAGGTTTCCGTATTATTCAGGTGTGAAATTAAATGGATTATTTTATCATTCTTATGAAAAACAAAATGGCACGCCGCAAAACTGCAAGGATACAAAATATTCCGTTTAATACTAATCACATTAAATCAGCTTTCTGTCGCTTATTCTGTTGGTGAATCACCTTGATTAAAATCTCGTTTTGTGTGTAAATGTTTTCGTAACTAAGTTATGAGTCATTAAACACTACTAAAGTTTACTAATCTCATTCAATTTAATATCTAACATTATACTATAAAACTGTATTGTATATCACTGCACATTATTAATTAATTGGACTAGGAGGCATCCATTACAGTACAAGCCTTGATGCATACACTCAATTTGTTGTTTTCAATGATTGTTGATTAATATTATTTATTTTGTATTAAAAATAATAAATTAGTTATAAACATAGTTTTTTCACTTCGTATTTACAGGATTTAAAGTTCACTGAGTTTACGCTAATTGGCACATACTTAATAGATAATGATGTGTTTTGTTACGTATTATATTGAAGGTATGTTTCTTCATTTTTTGGCCTAACTGTATTTACATTCTCATATTTTATTATAATATGTCCATAGTATCCTCTATTTACATTTCTATTTTATTTCCATAATTTACATTCTTATCTTGTTTTCTGTAATATTTATTTAAAATTACTGTATATGTTAACAAGTTTATAACAAATAATTTAGGATAACAGTATTGTTATAGTGACTGGCCAGGTTCAAACTAAAACTGACTTCCTGGGCATCTGAAATACGGTATTTGTAGAAAAACACGATAGATAATCGCATAAGATAATATTAAAATGTATCCTAGACCTTTCACGTTACAGGTGAAACACCATAAAGTCGCAAAACTTTGTCAATTTGCTATCCACAAATTTGTTAATTGAATGGAACTTGTGAATACTGCGTAGGAACTTACGTCTTTATCGCATTATTGATTTATTATTGTCGGTGCAAGGAATATCTTAGTTATTTATTTAGCTTCGTACTATCAACAAAAAGATATTTTTTTGTAATTATTTTGAGTGGCAGTCTTTCTATGTAAGTAGTCTACTTACCCCGCATTCTGAAGTACAGCTAATTGATTGCAATAAAACACTATTTTCGAATCTATATTAATAATAAATCTGTAGCCGAAATTTTTCTGGTAATTTTCGATTTTCCAAAAATAATTGGTCCTAACATATATAATTAACCACCCTGAAACCGAAAATCGCTTTTTTGAAATTTTTGTTTGTATGTCTGTCTGTCTGTCTGTATGTATGTTTGTTACCTATTCACGCGATAATGGATGAACGGATTTCGATGAAAATTTGAACATAAATTATCTTCGTTGTAACGTAGATTTTAGGCTATATGGCATTCAAAATACATTATTTAAAAGGGGGGTTATAAGGGGGCCTGAATTAAATAAATCGAAATATCTCGCCTATTATTGATTTTTGTGAAAAATGTTACACAACAAACGTTTCTTTAAAAATAATTTGCGATAAGTTTTATTCCTTGGAAAATTTTGATAGGACTGATATTTAATGAGATAAATGAGTTTTAAAATTAAAATAACTGCCATCTAAGGCCGTATAATGAAATAAAAAACAAATGACTTCGTCTATAAGGGGCCTTGGACAGCAACAATCGAAAGCTATGAAAGATAGCCTACAGAGAATGTTTCTGTGTTTGTATGAAGTAATATCGGAAGCTAAATCAACCGATTTGTATAATTAATTATTATTTCACCATTGGAAAGTGTAGTTTCTCTAGATGGACATAATGCTATAATGTTATTACAGTAACTTCTGATATAATATAATGTAATGTAATATAATATAATATAATATATGGAATGTAATATTGTATAATATAATTTAAGTTATTTGAAGGCTTCAGAACCATAGTGGGCCAAACGCCATTTACTGAATACGTAGAAAACAAGGGGTAAATTAAGTTATTACCATAATTCAATGGTGTTCAATTTCAAGTAACATTCAATAACGTATATAAAGTAAAATAAATAAAAAAAATAAAAAGTAAAATAAATATAAATAAAGTAAAATAAAGTATACACATTAAATCTAAATGATGTCAATGTTCATTAAACTATGGTTGCATGTAATAAAAATTAGAAACAAGTTAAAGGAATTGTCATTGCACCAATGAGTGGTCTCTGGACCAAAATGATCGCATTTTAATTACTTGGATGCAATTTAAATTAAGTAACATATTAAACGATTTATCCTTCTATCAAACACGAATGTTCCCTTGATAAAAAGTCCTATTTTAATTATGTAATTACTTTATATTTATTTCTAACGGGTGCAGCGGAGCGCACGGGTACGGCTAGTATAAAATAATTTACATCACTACTCTGAATCTTGATCTTACCTTTTTTGTATAAAGTAATATTGAAAAAAAAAAAACACGTTACGTACAACGAAAGCAATGAGTAAGCATAATTACATCAATATCACTTTAGAATCTCCCGCCTTCACTCAGCGTTGCCAAACCTACCCATGCTCCGACTTGTAACTGAAGCAGGCTCTGTGTAGTATAGACTTGAGCTTTGAGACACGGCATAAATTACAAGAAAATACTACCAACGTTTAGCGATTTAAAAATAATTGTAACATTCATTGCCATAAAACACGAATTCCATTCATGCCTACAATTTCAGTAGTATGCGAAGTGGTGGAAAATCACGGCTACCGTAATCATGAGTCGATGTTAGTTGACAACAATGAACGCGGATTGAAACCAGAAATGACACATGAGTGATGCTATAGAGATGCAAATAACATGCAACTGCGGACAGATAATTTTATTTTATATTAGAAATATCAGGCGAAATTTAATAATGTGCATGAAAACAGCCAAAATTCCCAGTTGAGATTTCATTAGTCCAGATTGTAATGTAAATATAGAAGAAGTGAAATACTGGTTATGCAAAATTGAAATGTACATGGACACTATTTTGCAATTTATTTGAGATTCAGTTTTGATTGGATACTGATTCAGCGATGCGTGAACATGACCGAACTGGCAAGAGCTACGCAATTTCATTAATGGGGGACCATCACTTGTCAAAAATGTGTTCACGTTCTCTGAATATATCTGTAAACTACAGTGTAGAGGAAATACGTTTTATTTGGTGAAATATTTAACAGCCCTTAGATAGTGTAATTAGAAACTAATAAAAATTCAATTTTTTGCTGACTTTTACGAATTTAATTTCCTTTGAGTTCACATGTATATTAGTAATAAAATGTTAATACAGTTTTCATAGAGCACTCATCGACAGTTAATTGAATACTATGCTTGCAGTTAATTTTATGCCATAGAAATTTCGAATTGTTTATTATCTTTAGGCGTTGACTTAAAAATCGGGAATAAAAACCATTACTGCTATAGGACAATAATTAAATAAAGGGGATATACAAGTTAATAGTAATATGCGTTACAAGAGCGGTATGTTGAAGTTTTGATGTTCGAGGAAAAGTTTGAAAAAGCGAAACGTAGTTGATCTTTTTTAATTTCCGAGAATTGAAAGAAAATATACCGCTCGTGTATCGTACATTATTGTGTGCGAAGATCGTTTATTACATACCCGAAAGAGGAATTTCTAATTAGTTGCAATGAAATCTCCATCTTGGTTTCTGTTCAATGACGGCAAATTTCCAAAACAAAAATATCTATCTTCAACATTGTTGCTTTAAAATGTTTTCTGTGTTTACTATACTCCAGCAGGCCGTGATATACGTTTGTCTTCCCCCCCCCCAGTCTATGATGAGTCTGGAATCTTGTTGATTTTTTCACGGCTTCCTTAATGTTACTTGCATCACGAATGCAGTAACTTTAGTGGAGTTGTAGAGTTTACTTAATTTTTGCAAATATTTAAAAACAATAAATAACAGTGCAATTTACGTGAAATTGCAGTGGTAAGTTTCCAATTTATAATTATTACTATATTGAACGTCTCTAAAAATAATATGTTAAAAGCCTAAAGCAGTAAAATCAATATGTCACTTAAAGAGGGAAATTGTTGTGTGTGTTAGGTTGGGAATACTGAATGTGGAATTTTAGACTTTCCGCGGATTGGGTTTGTGCGGAAACCAAGCAAATACGATCTCGCACAAAATAATTATAATGTGTTCTTTTATTTCCGTTATCCCAGCAAACCTAATTATGTATTAATTTCTAAAGCAAAGAGAGACTAATGTAATGAAAGTATGGAGAAGGTGAAGTAATTTTATTTTACATATGTATGTATGATTGTATGTATATGTATATGTATATGTATATGTGTATGTATGTATGTATATGTATGTATGTATATGTATGTATGTATGTATGTATATGTATATGTATGTATGTATATGTATATGTATGTATGTATATGTATATGTATGTATGTATATGTATATGTATATGTATATGTATGTATGCATGTATGTATGTATATGTATATGTATATGTATGTATGCATGTATGTATGTATATGTATATGTATGTATGTATGTATGTATGTATGTATTTATTCACACTGCAATGGGTATATACCCGGTGGCAGTGGTAACGAATTACACCCAATAATGACAATTAATAATAAACGCAAATAATAATAAATTAATAATAATGATAATAATAATAATAATAATAATAATAATAATAATAATAATAATGAGAGAAATAAATAAATCGTCGGCCTTAATTAAGGATGACCACGAGGATCCGGAAATTAATAGCAAATAAATATAATTAATTAAATATGAATATTGTAATAAAATAAAATGTAATAATTAAGAACCATTGATTATCAATTATAAAAAAATATGAAATCTTAGAAGAAGACCTTAAAATTATACTTATAAATAAAAGATTTTATTTAAAATTAGCATATCCTTAATTAAGATCTTCTGAGTGGTATAAATGAAACTATATAATCTACAGGGAATCTTTAAGAATATGCGAAATGGTTATTTGAATTTCAAAAGATGGTATTGATCAGGCCTGCAGAACTCTCAAAGTAGGGGAACTATGACTTCAGCCTCACTCCACTTCTATTGGAGATGATCGACTTCCGCCCCGAGAATAAATGTTGATGCATCCGAGCGTAACTAGAACGCCGTGACCGCACAGGTAGAAAAGGTGGGTGGGGTAAGAACGGGAAGGAAAGCAGTCGCTCTCAAGAGCTACAGTTCTGCAGGCCTGGTATTGATAATTCTTTAAAAAAATTATATTTGAATTTTAATTTTAATAATGATAGTGAGCATCCCAAATTAAATAAAGCACGATCACTTAAAATAACATTTAAAGTAAACCTAATTTGTATCTTAACCGTAAGTTCGAACTGATACCCACGAGTATGACATGTTCATACCTGCACAAGTAGGCCTACCTTTCAGCACTACACTCATTTCGCTGTCAACTCACTCACTGCACTGGAACTACGACACATTTCACTGATACTATCCTGATTTCACTAACACTTCAAAACATTTCACTGTTCAAATACTTTGCACTATGAAACTGAATGGGTAATTCTAAAATCATATTTGTCTTTAAGGGAGGATTTCAGTCCAAATAAAAGAAAACATTTCCTAATCTTAATACTGACAATGAAATTATATATAAAAAAATGCATAATAGGGGGAGAACATACAACAGAAGTTTTTGGTCTCTTGTTTCTTTAGGTGTACTAATTATATTTAATCACTTGCCCTTTTTGTCAATTTAAATAATCTAAATACAGTATTTCATCTTCAGAATTGTCATTGCCGAATATATCCACCATCTCATGCTCTTTCAAAGTAATTAACTGTTAACTAACGTAATTGGCCATCGATCACCAATTAAAGTTTACAGCTGTTAAGCAATCTTTTTTAACAATCATTATCGTTGGTACACCGTACATGTGACTTGACAGATATTAAGTCGGTAGTTAATGGTTGTTGAAACCTAAACATTGTTGATGCAGCCGGCCACAAGTGTTTCAGTTACTACCTAAATGCATTGTGGGATAGTGTGCGCCATTTAATGATTAATCGTATAGCGTCCTACCGACAGGACAGGATGTCCCCATCGTCCTACCAAGTTCAATTGATTATATAGGATTTCCTGTCCTACTGAAAGAATGTTCACTTAGAGCACTGACAAGAGCGTTTCTTTCACTATTAGTGCAAAAAAAATTACGTTTGTACGACATATTTTTGCTGAGATATGGCGGATTCTTTCAGTAACGGTGCGCGAGTTTTCGCTAAAGCAATTCTCTTTGATGCAGATGAAAGTAACACTTCAAGTGTCTGTTTTTAGTGCTACATGGTCTGAAAGTGTTTGTGAAGGAACTGTATTGAAGGTACGTGGAGAAACTTGTTAAAGTAAAATGGAATACTGATAACAGAATAACGTGGATTCGTGCCTCAGACATAACTAAAATAGCCAATAATGGCACTTCTTTTAACTTAAATAGTTCTTCAAAGTCTGACAAGAAACAATAAGAATACAGAAAAAATGTATTGTTTGCTCCAGAATCAGGAAGATACAACAAACTGCTAGTTACTTTTGTGTTGCTTGCGTCCCAAGAGCAGTTGCGTATAGTCCTCAAACTAATTTTGCATTTCATATTCAGAATAGAATCCCTGCATAATTCATTAATTTAGTATTCATTAGACTTAGTCAAATCATATAAACGATATTTTTAAATTATTTACTTTCAAATTTCTTTCAATAATCTCGAATAATATCTGGCTTGGTATTCTATTTCACAACCAAGTATTAAAAACAATGTGTTTAAAAAATAAAATAAGAAAATGTTACGATTCACACATGTAGGCTATGTACATTAATTACTTTTCTGATATGTTTTCAATAAAATTTTACTTATACACTCGTCATCCTAATGTTACAAATAAAACTAATGTAAATTATATTGAAAATAATAAATAGAAGCCTACACCTGTGGAATAACGGTTAGCATGTCTAGCCGCGAAACCAGGTGGCCCGGGTTCGATTCCCGGTCGGGGCAAGTTACCTGGTTGAGGTTTTTCCCGGGGTTTTCCCTCAACCTAATATGAGCAAATGCTGGGTAACTTTCGGTGTTGGACCCCGGACTCATTTCACCGGCATTATCACCATCATCTCATTCAGACGCTAAATAACCTAAGCTGTTGATAAAGCGTCGTAAATAAAAAAATAAATAGAATAATAGTACATTATGCAACGAGCCTATAATGATAGTAATTAAGACGCAAGTATGTTTTTTATGAAACGAGCGCAAGCGAGTTTCATAATTTTCATACGACTGTCTTAATTACCATTATAGGCAAGTTTCATATGACTTTTTATGCTCGACCATATTTCTAACTTGAAATTATTCATAAGTATTCATATTATTCTTATCTGACTGGGGAGCGGAACTGACCTTGTGCAATATCTCGTAAATTGTGAGATGTGCGCAGACGCGAAAGTATTGATTTTTTTCCGAGGAACAATAATATCATTGACCTTGAGGTAATGTAGAGAATAACATGAACTAATTTTGATATAACCTGGAAATTGATTTAGAATTGAAAAACGAGACGACAAATTGAATTTATTTGAATATTATTTACAATTAACGCTAATTATTATAGTAACAGAACATAACCTTCTGCGACAGTATTGGATTTCCAGCCTCCGTGACGTTTCCCTCGTTGTCTTTCGATTGCATATCCGAGAATAATCGAAAACCTGAACTTTTAATGAATACGTGTACTTTAATGACATGCATTAAAGGACTGCTACCAGGTGTATAATTACTACATTTCGGCATGGTCGAGCATAAATGAATATATAAACAATACGTCCTTCTGGCAAGACAACAGGGTACTACCGGCAGGACCCATAACTTGCGTACTGCCGGCAGGACGTTACAGAAATACGCCCTGCTTGAAGGACAGCATAAGGAAAATATTGTTTAAGAATGTTTCCTACCGGAAGGACAAATTGCTATGTATGAAAGTCCTTCTGGAAGCGCTTCGGAAAGGACAGGACTCTGTACCATTAACCATTAAAGTACTGATTTCTAAGTAAAACATGAACACGTCACCAATCGCAGAAAGAAGAGGGACTAGCAGGAATATGACACAATCGTGTGATATTTCAACGGCGATTTGATGTGATGAGGTAGTACTGTATGTGTCTGACGACACGTCATATTTCCGTCGATGCGCTGATGCATGTACACACTGCTTCAACGCGCCTGTACAATTCCGCTGTTCTTACTGCAGGTCTTTGTTCAGCTTGGAGTTGCGTTGTAGGATTTCATGGATGAACGATCAACTACTCGCAGAATTTCAAACTAACCGAAGCCAGAGTTGCTCGTGGGGACAATATAGGTTGGAGTTCATTCTCCATAGTTGTCAGATTTACAACTGACATCACATTCGTCGTTACTAGTCATTGATCAATCGAAAATGTTGTCAACAGTAATATCACTAGAGGTTTCGATTTATCTAGAGCAAATCGAAACTTGAGTGGGATTCAATTAACTATTACACGATTAGATTAATAACTTTAAATTATTGGGGATTTTGTGGTTCATATATTTTAATAATTTATCATGGTTTATGTTCTTCTTGTAATTTAAAAGAAAATAAATAAGCAAGACTAAAACTCATTGAACAAACCGAAAAACAAAAACTGGACTTAAATAAAAAACTAAAGATTATATACAATAAGAAAAAAGATTAGGAGAAATAAAGTACTCTAATACAATCAAATTTTAACTGACTTACTAAAATTCTATTTCATTAATGTTAGCTTCACCAAAACGTTTGAACGGAACCGCCATTTTCAGTTGACTATCTATGCAGTAAACAAATGATAATCGCAAAGCATATTTTATAGTACCGTAAAGAATTTTCAGTTTGAAATGTTGGCAAGCAAAGAAACAACTGGTAGGAAGGTGATAAAAACAAAAGAAAATGTATAAAGATTTGAAGAAGTAATACAATAAAACATTAATTGACTTACTAAAATTTTATTTCATTAATGTTAGCTTCACCAAAACGTTTGAACGGAGCCGCCATTTTCAGCTGACTATGCGGTAAATAAATGACGATCGCAAAACATGTTTTATTTTTTTTATTTCATTGGGTTATTTTACGATGCTGTATCAACATCTAGGTTATTTAGCGTCTGAATGAAATGAAGGTGATAATGTCGGTGAAATGAGTCCGGGGTCCAGCACCGAAAGTTGCCCAGCATTTGCTCGTATTGGGTTGAGGGAAAATCCCGGAAAAAACCTCAACCAGGTAACTTGCCCCGACCGGGATTCGAACCCGGGCCACCTGGTTTCGCGGCCAGACGCGCTGACCGTTACTCCATAGGTGTGAACGCAAAGCATGTTTTATAGTACCGTAAAGAATTTGCACTTTGAAATCTTGGCAAACAAAGAAACAAATGCTAGGGAAGTGATAAAAACAAAAGAAAGTGTATAAAGATTTGAAGAAATAAAGTACTCTATTACAATAAAATAGGTATTAATTGACTTACTAAAATTCTATTTCATTAATGTTAGCTTCACCAAAACGTTTGAACGGAGCCGCCATCTTCGGTTGACTGTCTATGCGGGAAACAAATGAAGCTCGCAAAGCATGTTTCATAGTACCGTAAAGAATTTGTATTTTGCAATGTTGACAAACAAAGAAAGAAATGCTAGGGAAGTGATAAAACAAAATGCTAGTGAAGTGATAAAACAAAATGCTAGTGAAGTGATACAAACAAATGCAAGGGAAGTGATAAAATTGTAGCGATATACAGCCATGATTGGTTGAAATACGTCACTTCGTAACGTTTTATTGGTCAAAAGTAGTATGACGTAGTAAAAGTGTAATAGTCAACAGTAATCTCATTAGAAGTTTTGATTTATCTAGAGAAAATCAAAACTCGAGTGGGATTTAGTAATTAGCTATTACACGATTAGAAGAAAGTATATAATGATTACAAGAAATAAAGTACTCTAATACAATAGAATGTTAATTGACTTACTAAAATTCTATTTCACTAATGTTAGCTTCACCAAAACGTTTGAACGGAGCCGCTATCTTCAGTTGACTGTCTATGCGGTAAACAAATGACGATCGCAAAGCATGTTTTATAGTACTGTAAAGAATTTGCAGTTTGAAATGTTGGTAAACAAAAAGACAAACGGTAGGGAAGTGATAAAAACAAAAGGAAGTGTATAAAGATTTGAAGAAATAAAGTACTTTAATACAATAAAATAGATATTAATTGACTTACTAAAATTCTATTTCACTAATATTAACTTCACTAGAATGTTTGAACGGAGCAACCATTTTCAGTTGACTGTCTATGCTGTAAACAAATGACGATCGAAAAGCGTGTTTTATAATACAGAATTTTCAGTTTTAAATGTTGGCAAAGAAGCAGATGCTAGGGTAGTGATAGAAACAAACAAATGCTTGGGAAGCGATAAAATTATATAAATGCTATAAGCAGCATTCATCGGTTCAAAGACGTCCTTACGTACCATTTTATTGGACAAAAGTAATATGACGTAGTAAAAGTGTAACAGTCACTAATAATCTGTAGTAATCCGCACTCAACAATGATACTTATCATCGCTCAGCATAATGTCGCCATCAATTACTATGTTTAAACACCAATTTCATCATTAATAATTAAAAATGAATAATTACACCAGTTAACAAGTTAAGATTTTTCTTTGTCAGATAATAAAATAAATTATTTAAGAATAATCTGACCTGAATTCAGAAAACGCACAGCACCACACCACTCTACACAGAATGATAGACAGCATGTCCACAACCACTTTTTTGTGTATCAGTAATGGCTGAATCTATTTCTGTGAAACTGTCGAAGTAAATTTTTTTTTTGTTCTCTTATATTTCGTATAATAGGAAAGCAACATAGAGTGGAAGTGAAATGGCCTTGCATATTTTCAGAGCGAATAGCTTATATTATATGTAACAAAAAACTATAGTATCATATTGGTGAAAAGTTCATAGTTTTTTCAGAAAAAATGTTTCTTTTTTCAAATGTTGAACACCCTCATATTCGGTAACTGTTGCGGGTAGGATCGTGATTTTTATCCATATCGATAGGAAATGTAATAAAAAATAATTTATCCCTCTGACGTATTTTCATAACGTGGACGGTTTTCGTGTAAATTTAATTTAAAAAACCACTAATTTCAAGCCACAGCACGATGCGAAGAGATAGCAACGCCGAGATAGAGTATTTTATCGCCGCGCTCTCATGGTTAACATGTCGGCATCATACAATAACGTGCGGTGTGCTTTTAAAACATAATTTTGCCGACCGATTGCTGCTCTGTAGGTTTCACTCTAAGCGTCACGTTGTCACGTCTACTTCCTCGATAAGAATAAGCACTAGTTTGTTATATTGTTAAATGGCTATTATTATTATTATTATTATTATTATTATTATTATTATTATTATTATTATTTCATATACGAGTACGTTGACATTCTTAACTCTTAATAATAATTTTTAATCACATACCTTATTCTTCGTCCTCAGCGCAAGACATTGCAACCTCGATTTTAGTCAACGTGGATTAGACAAGTAGGTGTCATTTAATAAAATGGAAGCAGCTTATTGGTTGCAATATTGAAATTGAGGCGATTGATTGGAGCGGCGACATAAGAAATTGAAAACAATAATACAATTACATTTCAAAGACCTGCCGAATGTTAACCATGAGAGCGCGGCGATAATACCTCACCTACCAAGACACACCGAGTTCGTTGACCTCTTACATCTGTATCACGAGCAGTATGTGTTAGCGGCGATGTTGCCGGACTGCTGAAACTTCAAACTTGATTTTCTAATTAGCCGTGCATTTAATCACAAAACGTAATATAGGGTTTCTATTCATTTACATTTATCCTATCGTTCCTTTCAATCTCCAAGATTATTTTACAGAGTGAACCGTAAGTGATGTCATTAATTTCAAGGGTTTATTCTTTGAGATATTCGAAACAAAAGTTTAATACAATTTTTCTCGTTTTTGCTTCATTTTCGAGACAAACATTGTTTTATACGAAACATTTCATAGCGTACTCATCGATTTAATTCCAGATATGCTCAATCAGTTTAAGACAGCAGTGTATTATGATAATAAATGATTAAAAGAATTTTAGTTTTGTCATTTAAATGTGCAGAAATTTTATCGGATCAAATATAACTTTTCGTCCTGTAATAGTAATATGCGTTACAAGAGCGGTATGTTGAAGTTTTCATGTTCGAGGAAAAGTTTGAAAAAGCGAAACGTAGTTGAGCTTTTTTAATTTCCGAGAATTGAAAGAAAACATACCGCTCGTGTATCGTACATTATTTTGTGCGAAGATCGTTTATTACATACTTGAAAGAGGAATTACTAATTAGTGACAATGAAATCTCCATCTTGGTTTCTGTTCAATGACGGCAAATTTCCAAAACAAAAATATCTATCTTCTACATTGTTGCTTTAAAATGTTTTCTGTGTTTACTATACTCCAGCAGGCCGTGATATACGTCTGTCTTTTTTTCCTCCAGTCTATAAATGCGAACTTAAAACAAACGGTAAGGTTATGTAAGGATTTATTTTTCATTTTAATATTTTAACAATATTATTTATATAACATATTGCAGTAATAACACCGGCAAGTTGATATGATGATTTTTTCACGGCTTCCTTAATGTTACTTGCATCACGAATGCAGTAACTTCAGTGGAGTTGTAGAGTTTACTTAATTTTTGCAAATATTTAAAAACAATAATTAACAGTGCAATTTAGGTGAAATTGCAGTGGTAAGTTTCCAATTTATAATTATTACTATATTGAACGTCTCTAAAAATAATATGTTAAAAGCCTAGAGCAGTAAAATCAATATGTCACTTAAGCGGTAAGAAGAGGGAAATTGTTATGTATATTAGGTTGGGAATACTGAATGTGGAATTTTAGACTTTCCGCGGATTGGTTTTGTGCGAAAACCAAGCAAATACGCACGATCTCGCACAAAGGTCCAGACTTCTGCACATTTAAAGGACAAAATTAAAATTCTGTCAATCATTTAGAATTATAATACATGCTCTCTTAAATTGATTGGGCATATTGGGAATTAAATCAAAAGCTTTTCCAAAACACGCCATGAAATGTTTAATGTAAAACAACTTTTATCTCGACAAGGAAGAAAAAAAACGAGCAAAGTTTTATTCAACTTTTTTGTTTGAAATATCTCAAAGAGCAACCCCCTGATATTAATTAGTTTATTTATGGTCCATTCTGTATATTGTAATTGGTATTATACTATATAGTATTTGTTACAAGAATCGTGCAATTGAAGACCAAAATAAGACTACAAACTGCCCGTATCTCCATAATACGGCAAAAATATCTGATGTCAGGGCTCGGGCTTTAAGATAAAAATTAGGCAGTATATCTTATATGATGTTTTCTGAGAACAATGTGGTATAATTTTGAGTCTTTGCTAAATACATAGTATTTCAAGTGGAAAAGGTTGTTATCTGTACAAACCGCACGCAGTAGCTTTTGTTACCTGCGGAGAGTGTAC
The DNA here is from genome assembly GCF_040183065.1 of Periplaneta americana. NCBI lineage: Eukaryota > Metazoa > Arthropoda > Insecta > Blattodea > Blattidae > Periplaneta > Periplaneta americana. Next base: position 16,620,989 of record NC_091127.1, read on the forward strand.
TGTAATCTTTGCTTTGTTTACTTTCACTGCAAAGAATCAGTGAATCGGATGTCAGAGTCAGTGTTCACCAGAGCGTAACTAAGCACCCAGTGACAATGAGATTCTACCAGAGATTTAGGAAATGTTTACTGATCTCGAACGGTGCTATCACAGTCTAGTATATACAGTCACGAAACTTGAGTTGTGAGGGTGCTAGGAACACTAGACTGTTCTGGTACTATTTCGCATTGTCAGTAATGAGGCGATATTAGCGATCCTAGTGGTCAGCAACTATCTATAGATGCATATTTACTACGTATTGAGCTTCGTGACTGTATATACTAGACTGTGGTGCTATGTTGCAGTACTAACTTTGAAGTGATTTACAGTAACTATTTTGTTTATATGACGTCATTCCATTTTCGACCAATGAAGTGTAATGAAATTTTGAATTCCAACTAATCTCAGTCATACATCGCAATAATTTTTGCAAACTCGATTTATCACAATCAGTTTTTCGCATGGTCGTTCTTTTGTTTAGTCAGTGTCGCCAACTGTTTCCACGTAAATCGAATCCATTAGTGTAACGATGACGTAACAACCAGCAATCATAAGTCAAAATGGAGGGCATTCTAAAATGTTTTGGTGTTGTTAGGTAGTGAAATTGAATTTAATAATTCAAACCTCAAGGCCTTTCCTTCTTTCCGACATTGCACAAGTCATATGTTTAGAAACTCTCGCAGAAACTAGAAAACACACACTAGTCACACACTCCACCAATGACAACGAAGATAATACGTCTAATTTAAACACAATAATTATCGATACACTAAAACAATAATAAAACTAAACAATATTTTTAATTCACACAACTCAAAGTCATTTTATGCACATGCAACGTGTAAACATACACGGCAACACTGTCCCGTTACCATGGTTACGCGTCTCTCGTGATTGGTTGATTTGAATGGTTGCCATGGTAACATGCTAAAGGCGCCATTTGTGAGGTTGGGAGTAGTTTTGGACACACCATAGGTACTCATTGATTTCATTTATTCAGTTCAGGATGAAACAGGCGAATATAAACACAGAGGGCGTCGTTTGGCTGCAAAAGCTTGGACGATTTGCAGCTTGAGAGTATAATTATGTAATTACTTATTCGGGAATGTTATGGACCGTTGACATCGGTAACTGCAATTCACGTGAAGCACGAAGAATTACTTGAAATGCAGCTTGCACATTGTCGTTTCGTTAATCCCACGAGAGGCACTTGGTCGTCTACTTCCAGGCAATAATCTGTTATTTAATAAAATGTCTTAACATTATGTGGAATGCCGCCTGAGAATGAGTATGTAACATACTCTTTCTGGGGATGCTAAAGAGTTTTATATAAAAAGAATTATGTATCTCTGCTCTGGCAATAAAGTATTATTATTATTATTATTATTATTATTATTATTATTATTATTATTATTATTATGTCAGATGCGTTTCCAATTCACTGTGGGCTAAAGCAAGGAGAGGCACTATCACTTTTACTTTTTAACTTTGCTCTAGAGTATGCCATTAGGAAAGTTCGGGATAACAGAGAGGGTTTAGAATTGAACGGGTTACATCAGCTGCTGTCTATGCAGATGACTTGAACATGTTAGGAGAAAATCCACAAACGATTAGGGAAAACACGGGAATTTTACTGGAAGCAAGTAAAGAGATAGGTTTGGAAGTAAATCCCGAAAAGACAAAGTATATGATTATGTCTCGTGACGAGAATATTGTAAGAAATTGAAATATGAAAGTTGGAAATTTATCTTTTGAAGAGGTGGAGAAGTTCAAATATCTTGGAGCAACAGTAACAAATATAAATGATACTCGGGAGGAAATTAAACACAAAATAAATATGGGAAATGCCTGTTATTATTCGGTTGAGAAGCTTTTATCATCCAGTCTGCTGTCGAAAAATCTGAAAGTTAGAATTTATAAAACAGTTATATTACCGGTTGTTCTGTATGGCTGTGAAACTTGGACTCTGACTTTAAGAGAGGAACAGAGGTGAAGGGTGTTTGAGAATAAGGTTCTTAGGAAAATATTTGGGGCTAAGAGGGATGAAGTTACAGGAGAATGAAGAAAGTTACACAACACAGAACTGTACGCATTATATTCTTCACCTGACATAATTAGGAACATTAAATCCAGACGTTTGAGATGGGCAGGGCATGTAGCACGTATGGGCGAATCCAGAAATGCATATAGAGTGTTAGTTGGGAGGCCGGAGGGAAAAAGACCTTTAGGAAGGCCGAGACGTAGATGGGAAGATAATATTAAAATGGATTTGAGGGAGGTGGGATATGATGATAGAGAATGGATTAATCTTGCTCAGGATAGGGACCACTGGCGGGCTTATGTGGGGGCGGTAATGAAACTCCGGGTTCCTTAAAAGCCAGTATGTAAGTATTATTATTATTATTATTATTATTATTATTATTATTACTACTATTATTATTATTATTATTACTATTATTATCCCAGTACGGTTTATAGGAGGAAGGATCCCTCTCTTACTTATACCAAAAATGTCGTTAACTTGGACTCAATACACCAAAACGCACATTAAGCCCTCTCCTGCGCTGTTGCAATTGCTTATTCAATTAAATTCTACAACACATTTTAAAGGAAACAGTTCGGAAAAAGACAACACAGCTCTACGTCATATGACCGCAACATAGTGGCTTTCTGAAGTTGTATCGAGACTTCATGGACACTCTGTACATTCTTCATTAAAATTTGAACTTCATGAACTATTTTCAGTGTCTGCTTTATGTATAAAACTAAACACACAAATGACCGTTAATTAACATGCATTTTTGAGACATAAAGGCATTGTAGCAACAAATGTGACGGTTTAATGTTGTTGGACCGTAACAATCCATCTAAGATTTAAATCTGCTCCCAGCACATATTCATGGTTGGAACCCGTTCTATATTTATGCGGACACTGGCATTGAACAAACATTGGCGTGCAGTTCCTGTACTTCCAGCAAGAGCAGTTTGTTTTACACTGAAATGAACGTACAGTCGTTTTATCTCTCTTAATTAACTGCGACTAACTTAATCATATCTAAAATGAACTCCAACAAAGCAAGTAACTTAATACGCGCTCCTCCATCCATAAAACTGTCCTGGCAGATAACATGCGATAATTTACTTTTACTTTTGACTAAGTTGGCGTGTTCAGTTACCTATTGTAATTGTGAATGACGAAGTTTCGCTGTAATTTTATCATGTAATGTTTAAATAAATTCATGACCACAATGAGTATGAAGCATTTTAAACAGTCATCTTTGATTAACAGTGTCACTGTTTTTCAGAAACTCGAAAATAGGACATTTTAGAGAAGATAATTTTCTGAAGAGACAAAATTAGTTTAATAAATTCCTTTGTCTAAATAATATGTTATAGTAAGAGTGAAATCCTTCATTAAACTAACTTTTGGTAATTTTTATTAAATTTTGCATATTTTATTTCCAAATTAATGGTAATTTTTAAATAGTATGAGTAATTTAAGGGAAGATGTTGCTCAAAATGGTAAAAAGTGACCAAAAAAAGTATTATCTTATATTTCTTACTTTTAAGAACGTCCCCTCAAAATTTGAGAGCCAAATTTATCCCTGATTATGGATATGGACACTTTAAAGCATACAAGGAGTTTAAGGTACTCTGAAAACATATTTACTTTATCCCCATTTTCTCGTAACTTACATTTTTCAATACTTATGTACCTTTTCCTCAGGAACCATTTGAGGTAATTGGAAGAAACTTTACATGCTAGCTTTTATTGAGTAGATTCACTTTATTTTGCAAAATAATTGTGAAATATGCTCTCATTATTTGTTACATAACAAAGAAAACGTATTTCTAATCTAAATTGTTTTATCAACAGTAATCTCACTAGACGTTTTCATTTTATCGATAAATCTGCGAGTGGAACACGAGCAGATTTATCTAGAGAAAATCAAAACTCGAGTGGGATTTAATTGACTATTACACGATTAGAAAAAAGTATATAAAGATTATAAGTAACGAAGTACTCCAATACAATAAAATATTAATTGACTTACGAAAATACAACTGTCTTCAAATGTATTATTGTACCATCTCAACATTACAAATATTATGCTAGATGGCAGTAGTGTCTTTATACAGACACTGTAATGATTACTATTCAATAAATCTTAATATTAAACAATCTCTGATACGTGACTATCCATAATATCATATAGCAGAAGTTCTTTTTATCCTCTCAGAGCAGAAGCTATAACATAACCTAACTAATATACACAAATGTTAGAAAAGTTTTAATTAACGACGATGACATAAAAAATAAACATGAATAATTTTGAAAGGAATAATTACTGAATGTACAATTTTCAAATTTGAATGTGGTTGGTGGTTCAATTGATGTTATATTGGACGTGTGCGTAATAGAAGTAGAACTCGTTGATTTAGGCCTACATGGTGTATTCAACTTATTCAGAATTTCCGAATGAATAATTTTAAAAGGAATAATTATTGAATGTATAATTTTCAAATTTGAATGTGGTTGGTGGTTCAATTGATGTTATATTGGACGTGTGCATAATAGAAGTGGAACTCGTTGATTTAGGCCTACATGGTGTATTCAACTTATTCAGGATTTCCGAATGGTGCTCTTCATTTATTTGTAAATCGGATTTCAGAAGATGCATAGGTATGATCAGTGATTTTTATTAATTCTTGTTCTTGAATGGCAATGCGAGTCATATTTGAAACTGCTGTGCATCGACTGGAGTGGTTTGTAATTTTCTATATATTTTTGACGTCCAGACCAGCCCAGTTTCAAATGTTTGCAAACAAAGAAACAAATGCTAGGGACGCGATAAAATTAAACAAATGCTAGGGACGCGATAAAATTGTGCGATAAGCAGCCATGATTGGTTGAAATACGTCCTTTCGTACCGTTTTATTGGTCAAAAGTAGTATGACGTAGTAAGAGTGTAATAGTCAAAATTAATAATTGTATAAAACATTAAAGGCGAGGAATATAGAAAAGTTTCTGCATAATATGTTATAGTTGTGTTCTCTTATTATAAGCAGAAAAAATTTCAGGATGTTTAATTAAAAAGTAGGCCTACATATGCATAGTAATGCAGGTTTTTTTTAATAAAAAAATTAAAAACTAAATTAATAAAAAATCTGAAAAAATCAGAGACTATTATCACACTATAGGGTTGTTTCCGATCACTGATAACGAATTTGAATGACGTCATGTGCGTCAGGAATCACACCGACAGCTGAATTGCGGCGAGAGGTGACAGACCAGTAGTGAGTGATTTCATAATCAGAGTGCACGGTGTATCACAGTAGCAATGCCCAAGAAAATCGAGCCTTTTTGGGAGGGGTACATAACAACCTTTTCCGATGCCAAGTACGGTTACGTGAAAATCATAGGAGCCTGCAAAAGACGTGGTTTCGTTATTCACAAGAAAGGCATCTTATGTGTACCTAATAAGACTAGCAAAGCTCGGATGGAATTAATTCCAGGGTGGAAAAAAACAAGCAAATCCACCCCCCCCCCCGTCACAAGTCGCCGCACCCCACGAGATGGTACAAATTAATTCCATTCGAGCTTTACCAATCTTATGAAGTACACAGAAGATGCCTTTCTTGGAAATAACGAAACCTCGTTTATTGCAGGCTTCTTTTATTTTCACTTAACTGTACTTGGCATTGGAAAGGATCGTAACGTAACCCTCCCAAAAAGGCTCGATTTTCTTGGGAATTTCTGCTGTGAGTCGCCATGCACTCTGACTATGAGATCACTCACTACTGGTCTGTCACCTCGCGCCACAGTTTAGCTGTCGTATGAGCCCTGGTGCACATGTCACTCAAATTCGTTATCAGAGATCGGAAACAACTCTGTATTACACATTAGTATGCAAAATTTCATAGTTTTTGGTGCAACAAATTAGAAGATATTTATGATTTTCTGAAACCTTGCAATTTAACCTAAATCTCCTTAATTTAATGCCTTTTAACCGGTTATTTTACGACGCTTTATCAACTCCTATGGCTATCTAGAGTCTGAATGAGATGGCGATAATGCTAGCGAAATGAGTCCAGGGTCCAGCGTCGAAAGTTACACAACATTTGCTCTTAATGGGTTGAGGGGAAAAAAACATCAACCAGATAGCTTGTCACAAAGAGGATTTGAACCCGAGCCCGCTCGTTCCATGGTCAGGCATGGTAACCGTTATTCCACAGTGGTGGACAATTTCATGTTCTGATTTTAGTAAAGAAGGTAACAATAATATAACATTGTAGGCTATTAACACATTATCATCATGATCATTATTCTTGAGGGAAATGGCGGAGGATTTGTGGTGGTATTCTGAATCTTTTCATTCTATTCACATGATGAAACCAACGTTTTTACAAAGTTTCAGTGCGTCGTACAATTCATTTCTTGTGATCTGATCTGTCATATTTTTTTTGATAATGGCAGAGCAAATTCTTGCAGTGCGGCGAGCATGGCTTATGGAAGTATTTTAACTATTCCTGCTCATTCATTATTTAAATTTTTATAATTTCCTTAACTTCTTGACGTGTGTTTTAATAGACATGTCACGGTCAGCGCGTCTGGCCGCGCAACCAGGTGGCTCGGGTTCGAATCCCGGTCGGGGCAACTTATCTGGTTGAGGGTTTTTTCGGGGTTTACCCTCAACCCGATACGAGCAAATGCTAGGTAACTTTCTGTGTTGGACCCGGGACTCATTTCACCGGCATTATCAGCTTCATTTCATTTAGACGCTAAATAACCTAGATGTTGATACAGCGTCGTAGAATAACCCAATAAAATAAGTAAATAATAGACATGGCTTAAGATTTTTTATAACATTTAATGTAGTTAAATCTCTCTCCAAACAGAAACAAAAAACCCCAATTCTCCCTGTGTTTTTCTTGTGTTTCTTTCCTACCTAAATCTAATTTTCTATTGCAATAAATTTATCCCCAACTTTGTTCGCTGAGATGTATTTTAATGTAGTCTCTAATTTTTTTTCATATCTTCATCCCATAATTAAATGCCTATCCTTCTCTGATGCCATATTATCTTCTTTGCTCTTAATGTTCCGCGATCTGCTTACTGTAATTAGACATGTTCGTCCATTCTTCTTCAGAAGATTAATTTCATTACCTTCTGTCAGTTTTTTACACGTTTACATACCCATCAGCTGCTGGGATATTTCAGCAGATTTACTTTATTTTCTTCTTTCTGAACGCGTCTTTCATTTTTTTCGTTCTTAAACATCTGAGTGAAGATCTGATTGTTGAGACGAAAAGAAAATATCTTACCCAGAGCTTCGAAATATTAGTATAGTAACACCGATTATTACTATAGTATTATTATTATTATTATTATTATTATTATTATTATTATTATGGTGCTGCATGTTGGAATCCTTACAGACCATATTAAAACATTGGAAAAGATTAAAAAACGGGCACTCAAGCGTTGTCGTAATAATTCACCATTAAAATGGGACACACTCACGGACCGGAGAACGCGAATTCGATTATGCGCGATGTTCTAAACATACAGAGGTGAGCCTGCCTGGAGAGAAATAAAAAAAAATAGATTGCAGCCGCCAAATTACTCTTCAAGGAACGACCACTCATATAAATTGAGGGAAAGAAGACAGAGGACGGACACTGGAAAGTTTTCTTTTCTCAATCGTACTATCAGGGACTGGAATGCTTTACCTGCAGACTTACTAAAGGCTTTACCAATAACCAAAAATGTATTTAAAAATAGACTTAAGAACTTTATCAATAGACGGTAGTATATTACAACACCATTTAAAGGTTGTAATTGATGTTTTGTTATTTTAAGTGTTGTGACAGTGAAGAAGTGTGTTGTGTCAGTGAAGAAGTGTGTTTGTGTCAGTGAAGTTTTATAGTGTGACAGCGACGTGAGAATCGAACTCACGACCAGCGTCCCGCAAGAAAGCAGATCGCACGGGCTCCACGGAACATTGAGTGACGTCGCGCGGTGGAGAGAAGGGAGAGAGGGTGTATTACGTCACGCGACGAGTCTGCGCGCGCAGCTGCTACGCAGTGGATGTGGAACGACCTTCCCGATTATTCCAGACGTCTGTCGATGTAGAGATATTGAGATAATTCTCTACACACCTGTAGAAGGTTCTCGCAACTATGATTTTGCTATAAAAGAGCAGGCGCCAGCGAACTAGAGAGAGTCTTCAGAGTTTTCAGTTATTCAGTCAGTGAGAAAGCCAGAGCAAGCAAGCCAGCCGGAGTTCGACTCGAGTGTGCGTCCGCATCTGCGTCAGCATCCGAAGGCCTGAGTTCGAGTGCAGTGGACCGCAGTTGGAGGGACCTGAGTTCGAGTGCAGTGGACCGCAGTTGGAGGGACCCGAGTTCGAGTACAGTGAACTGTCTCTGAAGGTCTGAGGTTCGAGATACCGTGAACTCGAGTGACTGAGATAGAAGAACTGTGAACTGAGAACTGGTAGTTCTGATTTGTAAATAGTGCTTTGTAAATATTAGTTAAGATTAACAGTTCATTGTTGTGCGTAATAGTCCAAGTAAATTGTCATTGTCGTCGGTGGAGTGCTATAACGAATACTGTGTTGAGTGAAGATACAATTGTTGACAAGAGCGTTTAAGGTGAATTGTAGAAAGGAATTATTGTTGTGAAGAATAAATTACATTGTTACAAATAAAAAGATCACACTGGTGTCAGAATCGGGACATTATCGACAATGGAGAACCTACAGCAGATCCTGCAAGCCATCGCGGAAATGAAAGCTGAAATGAAAAGTGACATAAGTGAAGTGAAAGGCGACATAAGCGGAGTGAAAGGCGACATAAGCGGAGTGAAAGATGACGTCACTACACAAATCGAAAGTGTTTCGGCCCACGTAGATGGAATTGTCGCCATTGTGAAAGACGAACTTAAGGCCGATCTGGATAAATTAAACCAGAATTTTACAACTATAAACGAGACAGTAGCCGAGTTGAGACAGGATGTAGACCATTTCGACGGAAAAATCCGCGATCTCGAGCGTCGTCAAGAGGAAACGTGTGTGCTGATGGACCAACATGCTGTAGAAAACAAGCACATCCTCGCGTTGGTGATCGCCAGGCTAGAGAACAGAAACAGATAATTGCCGAGGAAGTTCAACGGGCCGTGGAAAGATCGACGTCAGAATTGAGGACCTCATGTAGTGGCCATGTGGAACCATCGCCCTCAGCCAGACATCACAACGTCAAGACGCCAAAGTTCGACGGTACGACGTCTTGGGCGATATTCCGTCGCCAGTTCGAGGCCATCGCAGAGCACAATGGGTGGACGCCAGCAGAGAAAACCACTCAGCTGCTGGCTGCGCTTCAGGGACAGGCGTCGGAGATTCTTCACAGCGTTCCAGAAGACGGGACAGCCGCTGAGATAATGGCGGCCTTGGAGGGACGTTATGGTGACCATCAACTTGCTGCAGCATTTAGGACCCAACTAAAAACGAGGGTCCAACAGTCAGGCGAGTCCCTGCAAGAATTCGCGATGGCGGTGGAACAACTGGCCCATAAGGCGCTCAGGGGCCTACCTAATGACTTCATCGCTGGAGAGGCGGCCTACACCTTCGGCAGCGGAGTTCGAGACCCGGAAATAAAGCAACAGCTACTCCTGGCAGAGCATCGCACCATCAATGCAGCTCTGGCGGCGGCCCTCAGGATGGAGGCAGCCAAGTTGACGGCGAACGTCTCGGCATCGCACCGGATTAGGAGCGTCGCGGCGGCCGACGTCGAGGAACGTCAACCGAAATCACCCGAGCGACGAAGACGAGGAGTGCCCACCTGCTGGTCCTGCGGCGAGCCTGGACACCTGAGGAGGGACTGTGACCGATCTGGTCACAAACAGGAAAACTAAAAGGGGCCGATGCGATGAGGGGCACGTCGGCGCCGTCATCACCATCCCCTCGGCTGATCTTGAAGACGGTTAACAGAAGATGCGACGATGGGCTGATTGCTGACGGATGGATAAGAGGCCGCCCATGCAGAGTACTGGTAGACACCGGGGCGTCGCTCACTATCGCCAGACCGGAAGTCGTGCGTGGACTACCTGGGAGGACGCCGCTGCGCCGGTATGAGCTACGTACTGCCTCAGGCGAGAACCTGCCCATCCAAAAAGAGGTTTTCCTGGACTTGACCTTGGGAAAGAGGAGACTGGAGATGTGGGTGTTCGTCGCCAACATCACTGAAGACGTCATCCTGGGACTCGACGCCATGCGGATCTTCGATGCAACGGTGGACGTCCGGCGCCGTATCCTCCGTTTTGGTCAGGATGAAGTGTTCCTGAGGGACGTCGAAGACCAACCCATGGCCGGCAGACTCACCTTGGAGAATCAAGTGACAATCCCAGCAGGCTGCGAGATGGTGGTGACGGCAAGACTGGACGGACAACCTAAGAGAAACCTGCTCCTCGATTCGCAAACAACTCCGATAGATGGGGTTTATGTGGCCAGATCCCTACTCCCGAATCAGAAGGTGGTACCGGTGAGGGTCCTGAATGTCACCAATCGGGACAAGGAGGTGCCTAGTGGAACTGTACTAGGTAGCGTCGAGCCGGTGGTGTCTGTGACGTCGCTGGCAGAAAACGAGGAGTGTCACCGACCACATCCAGATCTAGACCCATCACTGAAAGAGCTGGCTCGAGAATTGCCGGCGAATTTAAGCAAAAGAGAAAGAAGACAAGTCCACGATCTACTGACAGAATTTCAGGACGTGTTCAGTCTGTCTGAAAATGACTACGGGAGAACGGAGAAAGTTCATCACCGCATCGACACCGGAAATGCTCGCCCAATCAGACAACCTCCTCGACGCGTCCCTCTAGCTAAACAGAGGGAGATTGACAGCCAACTGGAGGGCATGAAAGCAAGAGGGGTCATCGAGGAATCCGACAGCCCTTGGTCATCACCTGTGGTGCTGGTGAAGAAGAAGAATGGGGACCTGCGTTTCTGCGTGGACTACAGAAGACTGAATGACGTCACCAGGAAAGACTGCTTTCCCCTTCCACGAATTGACGACACCTTGGACACCCTGGCCGGAGCAGAGTGGTTCTCGACGTTGGATCTCAAGTCAGGATACTGGCAGGTGGCGCTACATCCGGAGGATAAGGAGAAAACGGCATTCTCTACAGGCCAAGGACTATGGCAGTTCACCGTTATGCCGTTCGGCCTCTGCAACGCCCCGGCTACATTCCAGAGACTAATGGAGTCCGTAATGAGAGGCCTGACATACGACACCTGTTTGCTGTACCTTGATGACGTCATCGTGGTGGGCAAGACTTTCGGCGAACAGCTGATGAACCTGAGGAAAGTGTTCGAGAGACTGCGACAAGCCAGACTGAAGTTGAACCCGAAGAAATGTCATCTATTCCAGAAGAAGGTCAACTACTTGGGACACGTAGTAGGGACCAACGGAGTGGCCACGGACCCGGAGAAGCTACAAGCCGTCAGAGGATGGCCGAGACCGAGGGACAAGCAGGAGCTGCGCCGCTTTCTCGGCCTCTGCACTTATTACAGAAGGTTCGTAGCTGGGTACGCCAATATCGCTAAGCCTCTAACCCAGCTGACCGAGGAGAAACGACAATTCCAGTGGACAGACGAGGCGGAGTCATCCTTCCAGTCGCTGAAAGAGGCGCTCTGCACTGCTCCTGTACTGGGATATCCCATCCCTGGAAGGAAGTTCACGCTCGACACGGACGCTAGCAACGTAGGCATCGGCGGAGTACTCTCTCAGGAACAGGACGGGCAAGAGAGGGTGATTTCCTACTTCAGCCGAACACTATCCAAGGCTGAGAGAAACTACTGTGTGACGCGTAGAGAACTTCTTGCCATTGTGGAAGCCCTGAAGCACTTCCACAAATATTTGTATGGCCAGGAATTCCATCTGAGGACAGACCATTCTGCACTCACCTGGCTATTGGGCTTCAAAAATCTGGAGGGGCAGACCGCCCGTTGGGTTCAACGTCTGCAGGAGTACAACTTCACCTCTGAACACCGACAAGGGAAGAAACATTCCAACGCTGATGCCCTGTCCCGACGTCCGTGCCCGGATGGCTGCAAACACTGCCTGAAAGTAGAAGAGCGGGATGGCGCCCACGCAGTCAGAGCAATTGCCGCCCAGCCGAGCCCAGGATGGGATAACGCCGCCATAAGGAGGGAGCAGCTGGAGGACCCAAACATTGGACAGCTACTGCGTGATGTGGAGTCCGGCCAGAGACCAGTATGGGCCGATATCGCCAACCGTAGCACCACTTACAAGAGCTACTGGGCCCAGTGGGAATCCTTCACTGTCAAGGACGGTATCCTGAAGAGGATTTGGGAGTCGGCCGATGGAAGGACCCGCATAGAACAACTTGTCCTGCCCAGGAGCAAGGTGAAGGAAGTGCTGGAGGAGACTCATGCTGGAGTGACTGGAGGCCACCTGGGAGCCAACAGGACGCTGGACAAGTTAAGGCAGAGGTTCTATTGGTTGCATCAGAGAACCGACACGGAACAATGGTGCCGAAGATGCGACACCTGTGCAGCCAGTCGCGGACCAAGGACCCGCAGCAGGGGAGCCATGCAGCAGTACAACGTGGGAGCTCCTTTTGAGAGGATCGCCATCGACGTTGCTGGACCGTTCCCGGTCACGGATCGCGGGAACCGCTACCTGCTAGTCGCCATGGATTACTTCACAAAATGGCCAGAGGTGTACGCGATTCCCAACCAAGAGGCTTCGACGGTGGCCGACGCGCTGCTTGACAACTTCATCTGCCGATTCGGGGTGCCCCGGGAATGGCATAGCGATCAGGGGCGCAACTTCGAATCCAACCTGATGGGAGAATTGTTCGAGCGTCTGGGGGTGCATAAAACCAGGACCACTCCCCTCCACCCACAGTCCGATGGTATGGTGGAACGCTACATCAAAACCTTGGAAGAGCATCTGCGGAAGGTGGTGTCCAACCATCAACGAGACTGGGATGCCAGAGTCCCACTGTTCCTCTTGGCCTACAGAGCTTCGGTCCACGATACAACAGGGATGACACCGGCAAACATGGTCTTCGGGAGAGAGCTGCGCCTGCCCTGTGATCTGCTGTTTGGCACGCCACCCAGCGCCGACCAGCCAGCGACTGACTATGTGGCAGAACTCACCGAGAAGTTGAATGGAATTCACCAACTGGCCAGAGAGCACCTCAAGATGGCCAGCGACAGGATGAAGGTGCGCTACGACAGATTAGCCAACTCTGCAGGATTCCAGGAGGGCGACCTGGTGTGGCTGTATCGACCTACCAGGACCAAAGGGAAATCACCAAAGCTGCAGCGTGCCTGGGATGGACCATACCGCGTGGTGACCCGGATCAACGACGTGGTGTACCGGATCCAGCGACAACCTCGAGGGAAGATGATGGTGGTGCATCTGGACCGATTAGCAGCCTACCAAGGGACTGCCCGGGACGAGCAGCCCTAAGGAGGGGGCAATGTGACAGCGACGTGAGAATCGAACTCACGACCAGCGTCCCGCAAGAAAGCAGATCGCACGGGCTCCACGGAACATTGAGTGACGTCGCGCGGTGGAGAGAAGGGAGAGAGGGTGTATTACGTCACGCGACGAGTCTGCGCGCGCAGCTGCTACGCAGTGGATGTGGAACGACCTTCCCGATTATTCCAGACGTCTGTCGATGTAGAGATATTGAGATAATTCTCTACACACCTGTAGAAGGTTCTCGCAACTATGATTTTGCTATAAAAGAGCAGGCGCCAGCGAACTAGAGAGAGTCTTCAGAGTTTTCAGTTATTCAGTCAGTGAGAAAGCCAGAGCAAGCAAGCCAGCCGGAGTTCGACTCGAGTGTGCGTCCGCATCTGCGTCAGCATCCGAAGGCCTGAGTTCGAGTGCAGTGGACCGCAGTTGGAGGGACCTGAGTTCGAGTGCAGTGGACCGCAGTTGGAGGGACCCGAGTTCGAGTACAGTGAACTGTCTCTGAAGGTCTGAGGTTCGAGATACCGTGAACTCGAGTGACTGAGATAGAAGAACTGTGAACTGAGAACTGGTAGTTCTGATTTGTAAATAGTGCTTTGTAAATATTAGTTAAGATTAACAGTTCATTGTTGTGCGTAATAGTCCAAGTAAATTGTCATTGTCGTCGGTGGAGTGCTATAACGAATACTGTGTTGAGTGAAGATACAATTGTTGACAAGAGCGTTTAAGGTGAATTGTAGAAAGGAATTATTGTTGTGAAGAATAAATTACATTGTTACACATAAAAAGATCACAATAGTTTATAGTGGTAGTAAAGTATTTGAACAGTGAAATGTTTTTGAAGTATTTTGTATTTGTATTTGTATTTATTTTGCTAATAATTGTAACATAAACTATAATATAAACAGATAAAACTTTAGCTCACCCCTGAAAAAGTAGAACTCGAATGAAGTTTTAGTGGAATGTGTCGTAGTTCCAGTGGAGTGAGTGAGTTGACAGCGAAATAAGTGTAGTGCTGAAAGGTACTTGTGCATGTATGAACATATCATACTCGTGGGTTTTAGTACGAAATTAGGGTTAACTAGATACAAATTAGATTTACTTTAAATGTTATTTTAAGTGATCGTGCTTCATTTAATTTAGGATGCTCTTTGTTAATTTTATTGTACTATTGTCATTATTATTTATTATTATTACTGTTATTAATGTTATTATTATTAGTATTATTAATTTATTATTAATTGTCATTATTGAATGTAATTAGTTACGACTGCCACCGGGTATTTACCCATTTGCAGTGTGAATAAATACATACATTATTATTATTATTATTATTATTATTATTTTATTATTAATTGTGTTTATTATTAATTGTCGTTATTGAGTGTAATTAGTTACCACTGCCACCGGGTATTTACCCATTTGCAGAGTGAATAAATATATGCATTATTATTATTATTATTATTATTATTATTATTATTACTATCATTAATTTATTACTAGTTGTGTTTATTATTAATTGTCATTATTGAGTGTAATTAGTTACCACTGCCACCGGGTATTTACCCATTTGCAGAGTAAATAAATACGTACATTATTATTATTATTATTATTATTATTATTATTATTATTAATATTATTATTAATCTATTATTAATTGTGTTTATTATTAATTGTCATTATTGAGTGTAATTAGTTACCATTGCCACCGGGTATTTACCCATTTGCAGAGTGAATAAGTATATGCATTATTATTATTATTATTATTATTATTATTATTATTACTATCATTAATTTATTATTAGTTGTGTTTATTATTAATTGTCATTATTGAGTATAATTAGTTACCACTGCCACCGGGTATTTATCCATTTGCAGAGTGAATAAATATATGCATTATTATGATTATTATTATTATTATTATTATTATTATTATTATTACTATCATTAATTTATTATTAGTTGTGTTTATTATTAATTGTCATTATTGAGTGTAATTAGTTACCACTGCCACCAGGTAGGGGAGAGTCGGGTAGTATCGGACATCGGGTAATATCGGACAGTGCGTTTCTTTCATCTACCACCATATGGTAGTACCTGATTGACATGGTTACGTTTCTCTATGCGACATCACAGAAACGTAACCATGTCAATCAGGTACTATCATCGTGTGGTACATGAAAGAAACTCACTGTCTGATATTACCCGATGTCCGATACTACCCGACTCTCCCCTATTTACCCATTTGCAGTGTGAATAAATACATACACTATTATTATTATTATTATTATTATTATTATTATTATTATTAACGCGTAGGAGTTGAATTGACGCCTTTGGCGTTGAAGAGCCGCGAGCGGTGAAGGATGCTTTGAGGCGGTTTTTGTGTACAATGTCGGTAATTAACGTCAGTCAGTATGATCCAGGCCACATGGCGGCGACACTATAGATAGCAGCGCTTCCGTCACAAACGTCACTCCCACACTTTAAAGAGGGCGTCACAGCGCTCCGCACTCTTTAAGCCGCATGGTGTACTCAGACGCATAATTTGACAAGGAATACTGTATATATTTAATTTGCTGACATTGCATTGTTGCAGGCAACGGTTAACGCACATTGGCACAATTTAACACTATGTGGAAATCACGCAACCTGAGTTCGAAATCCATGAATGTTGTTGTCTTTTGCCAGTATTATATCTTGTGTTGTCTTTATTGTACAACTTGAGCCTTGATGACCTTATGATCAGTATTGCCAACAGTTGTTCATATAATCCCGCTAGATGACTTTCGAAAACCCGCGATTTTCTAACAAATATCTCTAGATTTTAATGTGTAGGCCTACTTATTACTTATTACTATTCAATTTAATAATGATAATAATAATAGTCACGATAGAGCATCCACCTGCCAATATAACGAATACTGCACACTTTTATCATTGCCAATGTGACGCTATAAAGCAATTTCGAACACTTTTATTACAGCTACAACATATTTAAATTCTTATTGCACTATATACAGAGTGATTTATATAGAACTGACACGTTTCTTTCATTAATTGTTTCAAAACGAATTGTGCTAGCGACAACTTATTATACCTAAATTGTAGAGGAATTTTGGGAGATTATTTATCTCTATAGCAAATGTTGAAAATGTCCTCCATCCTGCATAAGGCACAACTCAACACGTCGTTCCATATTACTGGCCACTCGTTGGAGGACTCTGTTGTCAATATCTTGAATCTTCTGTGTGATGTTGTGCTTTAGATCGTCCAATGTCTGGGGACGTGTGGCGTAAATCCTGTCTTTTAAGTAACCCCATAGAAAGAAGTCCGGCGTTGTCAAATCCGGAGATCTCGGTGGCCACAGGTTCCTGGAAATTATTCGGTCGTCAAAGAAACTTGCAATTAGCTCCATGGATTCATTTGATGTATGGCATGTAGCGCCATCTTGCTGAAAATATCCTTGACTCAGCTCTACATCGTCCAGTTGCTCAACAAACTCCATGAAAATCAGTCGGTACTCTGCAGTGTTCACAGTCTGGTTAAAATAAATTGGCCCCACTATTCTCTGTGCGGATATTGCGCACCAAACTCCGATTTTAACCGGATGCATAGGTGCTTCATGGATGACATGTGGATTTTCGATGGCCCAATGGCGTGAGTTCTGTGAGTTCACATAAAGAGTCGTTGATTTAATGTGTACTGCATTTTCACGTTGACACAAAATGTCGAAAACAGCTGCCAACAATAGGAATAAAACATAAACATCTGCGCATCTAGTGACAAGGAATCGAAACTCCAGAACATTCTGCTTAATTTGGTGCTAAAATTGGGTCAGTGCTGCCAACAATAGGAATAAAACATAAAAATCTGCGCATCTAGTGACAAGGAATCGAAACTCCAGAACATTCTGCTTAATTTGGTGCTAAAAGTGGGTCATTGAATGAATTTCCAACGGAATAATTAAAGAAAGAAATGTGTCAGTTCTATATAAATCACTCTGTACCTATATGTTACCGTTAAAACCCGAAATCCGACAAAATCCAGTTTCAACTAGTAAAAACTAGTTTTAAAATGTAAATAGATAGAAAGCGAATTTTCGTAAGATCTAGAATCAATGACAGGTTGGGTTTGGTTTATTTAAGTTTTTGTTTTGCTTTTTTTTAGGCTTTTATCAAACAAAAGCATAAACAAATCAAACTTAACCTGTCCTTGATTCTATAGCGTACGAAAACGCGCTTTCTATCTATCTGTATTTGCTTAAATTAGTTTTTACTGGTTGAAACTGGTTTTCATGGATTTCAGATTTTAACAGTAACATATATATGGAATATCACCACATTAACACATACATTATTCCACAAAATACACACTGGACGAATTAAATGTAATTATGAAAGCCGCCAATAATGCTAATATGAATTTCATTTCAGAAACTTCAAAGATTAAAAACCGCTAGTTTTCCCGCTAAGCGGGATAATATAATTTTACCCGCGAGACTGTTGTCCAAAAAAGCTAGATTTAGCGGGAAAACCGCTGAATTGGTAACACTGCTTATGATATTATTATTAACTATTCTGTGCTCTATGTTTCGTTCTTCTGTGGTTACAAAAAATGACAATCGATACGAACAGCTGTTAAAGAAGCGGCCATGTGCATAACTACTGAAAAGCAATTCCCATGTATAGTTACAGGCTGTTTATACATCCATCGCTTAAGCATGGTTTATTAGTAACGTTTTCTGCCCCAACTCTGTATAAGTCTCATATAAAAATTGTACACGGTTTAGTAGTAATACAGTTATTTTTAAAGTCTATTTTGCGTGCGAAATATGCACGAAATTGCTTATTTTTCTTTTTACGAAATATTCACCGAAAACAGGATCACATAACCACTATAAATTCACGCTCCTACGAATTCTGGTATGTAATGTAACAATGACCACGAAACAAGCCAGAACAACATTGTAGTATTATTTTTTGGAAAGTTATTGGATATTAAAATCTTTCTTTACTACTGAATAAGCTTATAGAATCATAAAATTAAATTATACCTTCCGTGGCGCTACAGCCAAGGGCCCAGACCTACTAGCTGGCTGCTGGCCTCACGTCCACATGCCGAAGCAGAGGTGGACGATCATCCAAGCAGAATGGAGGTTGAGTGTAGTTAGCACGATGATTCCCCAGCCATTATAGCTAGCTTTCGTAACCGGATTTCGCTACCTATCATAGTTCAAGTCCATCACGATGCTTGCTGGGCACCGGTTCCATACACTGGTCATAATTTCAAGAGAAAATATCTTCACCCTTGAGGACTCGAAAAAGCGCGCATACCGTGTCCTAGGCAGGATGCCTATTTATAAGAAAGGTGAAAGAAATTATGCTGGAAACTATAGACCAATTGCTGTTTTACCCATTTTTGGTAAAATACTAGAAAGTGTTGTACTCCTACAGTTGAGAGAATATTTTGAACTACATGGCCGTATTATTCCTTCACAATTTGGGTTCTGTCCAGGTAAAACTACTCAGGATGCAATTGATGAATATATACATCCTTTGAAAATAGAAATTATACATATGCTATATTTAATGAATTAAGTAAGGCATTTCATTCCATTCTGTATGATGTATTGTTAATGAAACTTGCATACTATGGCATAAGGAGGATAGAACAAACATGTTTCCGTTCATATTTGCTTGGACGTTCCCATATTGTTGATGTAAATGGAAAAAGAAGTGCTGTAGCTCCAATTAAGTGTGGTGTTCCTCAGGGCTCTATTCTTGGTCCATTCTTGTTTCTTATTATGATAAATGACTTGCCATACAATGTGTCGGCTAAAACTATAATGTATGCTGACAATACAACTTTTGTTATCACACATAATAATACTAATGAATTAGATTTTATGAAGCAAGCTGTATTTGCTGAAATAAGAAAGTGGTTTTCAATTAATGGATTTATTGTTAATGATGAAAAAACTCATGTGTTAACTCTAAGTTTGAAACAAACCCAAAATAATGTGATAAATGAATCTGTAAAGATGCAGGGTATGTATCTGGATCCTAAACTAAGGTGGAATAGCCATGTCAGTTATGTATGAAAAAGAATTTCAAAAGTAATTTATCTCTTGAGAAGTCTCATGTACAAGATTCCCAAACATTATTTAAAGTAAGTTTACTATGCACTATTTGAAAGTGTTATTAGATATGGATTACTTTTGAACTTTTAATGTATGTAAACAAGAATATTACTAATTATACAAGTATAGTAAATCTGCATAGCTATGAAACCAGAAATAATGATCAATTAAACGTACCACATGTCAGGTTGCAAAAAACACAATGAAACTATATAATTACTGCATAAAAGTATATAATAAGATACCTTCAAATATAAAGGCACTTAATGAAACACAATTTAAATTTGAGATTAAGAGATGGCTACAAAATAATCCCTTTTATAATATGAATGAATTTTTTGAAAATGATGTAGTATTTTAGCTAAATTTTTTAAATTTTTACTCTTTTAATATTTTAAATATTAACACATTGTTTTTTTATATTATTACATTGACGAGGCCTCTTGTACTCTTGTACCTTCAGGCAAATAAAGAATATGAATATGAATAATCACGACGCCACGGCGCGGGACAAATTATAAGTTAGATATAAAAATTAGAAATAGTCATTCCCAGTTCTACAAGCTCAGTTGTTAAATTTTTCATAGTGATGCTGTGATTTTCACTTGATATCATTGTACTTAAACTTCACGATACATACAGTATTAATGCTCTAAAAATATGTTGTAGTATTTATATGAGATTGCCCTTTTCTAATTACTTGGATGTCTATCAGATGAATTGTAAAACATTTCTCTGACTACAACACGGGACTTCACAACACAATCTAAGATATTATTGATAACACTGCAAAGTTTGCAGTGCAAACATACAAAATATGGTACAGAACTTACAACATTAGTACATAAATCATTGTTCAGACGCTATTGCGTAACAAGCTGATAGCGCGATGTAGCATACAGTACCAGCGAACAAAACCCACCAATTCATTAATCTCCTGCACAAAACTTGCTCGCTTCTCGAGGTCTTCAATATCTCGTAGATAGTAGCTTTGTACAGAAGAACTAAAATTAATGGAGATATAGCCTAATAAAAAGTTCGAGCTGTGCATAATGGAGTCAATAATTTCGTGGACCAGAAGTCTTGCGGTATTTCTGTGCATTGTGCTTCAGAATACGTACAAATAGTGCCAGCTACATGCTGTTTATCAGAGATAGGTGATTGATATACGCGAGTGTTTGTATGAACAACGGTGGCTTCCGGGAAGTGTTTTGCAGTAGCAGGGGGTAAGTCCACCTTAACAGCGTGCAAGTATCAAATTTTGACGTGAGTTATACAGAACGTCAACGTAAATTCTAAAAGTGTTCTACAACATCGCAGTGTTGTCATATCCTGTGTTCTGTCTCATAATAGCGTCTTCTGATGTCTTTTGTGCGAGATCGTGCGTATTTGCTTGTTTTCCGCACAGAACCAATACGCGGTAAGTGTGAAATACCACATTCAGTATTCCCAACGTAACACACATAACAATTTCCCTCTTCTTACCGCTTAAGCGCGACATTCATTTTACTGCTTTAGGCTTTTAACATATTATTTTTAGAGACGTTTAACATAGTAATAATTATAAATTGGAAACTTACCACTGCAATTTCACCTAAATTGCAATGTTAATTATTGTTTTTAAATATCTGCAAAAATTAAGCAAAGTCTACTACTCCACGAAACTTATTGCGTTCCTGATACAAGTAACATTAAGAAAGCCGTGAAAAAATCAACGAGATTCCAGATGCCGATGTTATTACTGCAATATGTTATATAAATAATATTGTTAAAATATTAAAATGAAAAATAAATCATTACATAACCTTACCGTTTGTTTTAAGTTCGCATTTATAGACTGGGGGGGGGGGAAGACAGACGTATATCACGGCCTGCTGGAGTATAGTAAACACAGAAAGCATTTTACAGCAACAATGTTGAAGAAAGATATTTTGGTGTTCCGAAGTTGGCGTCATTAAACAGAAACCAACATGGAGACTTCATTGCAACGAATTAGAAATTCGTCTTTCAGGTATGTAATAAACGATCTTCGCACAAAATAATGTACGATACACGAGCGGTATGTTTGTTTTCATGTTCTCGGAAATTAAAAAAGCTCAACTACGTTTCGCTTTTTCAATCTTTTCCTCGACCATGAAAACGTCAATATACCGCTCTTGTAACGTATATTACTATTGTGTTTCTTCATGTTAATTTTTAATTCCACAGCTTTTCGGCATAAGAAGTTATATCCACAAACGGTTCTCTCGATGTATTGGAAGTAAGTTTTTAGGACTTTATGTAACAATACTTTACCGTAACACTAATCATAGTCCATGAAATTGCTGACAATGTGTGGAATGGAATTTCGGGAGAGGACAATACGACTCAACATTGCGAACTTTCAAGGTCTATTGCGCTAACTCTCAAGCTAGGCGCATTCCCAAACACACACCGGCTAACTACACTGAGGTTCGCTGCGTACCCAGGTTCCAAGCAGACAACCCCTCTCTTCCTTAAGCCAGACCCCTCCATGCATCGCCAGCTGGCATTCGGGGAATACTATGAAATGATGACGAAATTGAAAAAGACTGGTTTGTTTCCGAAACCTATGAGAGAGAATATCCTCGAGATGATAGCCGTCCAAATCTTGGATTTAAAATATCGGCATCCTAATAAATTCAAATGAATAAAAAAGAAAATGTAAATTAATGTTAAAAAATACATAATGAAATTTAAAAAAAAAAATTCTACGACAAGATTTGGTAGCTATCAAAACGATAAAAATGTATTAAAAATAAATAATATACATTGAATATTATAAAGATAAATAGAGATGGTGATTGATGATGTTCAATGAAGTTTTTAAAATTTATTTCACTTTCAGTTGTTTTTACAGGGAAGAGAAAAATTGCTGGCTTTGAAATATAGGAACCAATTTTTTAAATGCATGTTTATTCTTATCTTACAGATATTTTATAGAATTTTATTTGCATAATGCATTAGAATACTTCATAATTCAACAAAAATTTCTAAATTAAAATATACTCGTATAATAATAGGTTTTGATCTGAAAAAAAAAAACAACAGAAGGTTTTTGGAAAAGAAAGCATATTTTAATTATAATTTTTCAATGACAAATAGCAGGAATAGACAAAAAAATAACTTTAGCATTGGATTCAGAATGTAAGATAGGCTATATGTTTATAATGTTATTGAATCAAAATCGATTTTTGAGTGGAATAGCAGGTCTTGGAAACAAACCATCCATTAACAAATATTCACGGAATGAATGTGGATGCCTAATATGGGGAAACGGAAGAACCCCGAGAAAAACTGCAATTGGATCTTGTCCTCCACAAAAATCCCAGGATTGACCGGGACTCGAACTCAGACCGCCTGCGTAACTGCTGATAATGTAGGTCTATAACTTTTGCTTCTAGTATCATATTCATTAAAAATTTTAAAATATGGTTTATTTAACGACGCTCGCAACTGCATAGGTTAATTATATCAGCGTCACCGGTGTGCCGGAATTTTGTCCCGCGGGAGTTCTTTTTCATCGCAGTAAAGCTACTGATGTGAGCCTGTCGCATTTAAGCACACTATGTATGTATGTATGTATGTATGTATGTATGTGTATGTGTGCATGTATGTATGTATGTATTTAAGTTAATACTGATTGTGTATATGTATTCAATCTCTCTCTTTTTAATTTTATTATTATTATTATTATTATTATTATTAAGTTAATATTTGTATACCGGTATGTATTTTTCTGTATGTGATTTGATCCTGGTTGAGTGGAAGAGAAGGCCCGATGCCCTAACTCTGCCAGAGAAAATAAAATTATTATTATTATACTTACTGGCGTTTAAGGAACCCGGAGGTTCATTGCCGCCCTCACATAAGCCCGCCATCGGTCCCTATCTTGAGTAAGATTAATCCATTCTCTACCATCATATCCCACCTCCCTCAAATCCATTTTAATATTATCTTCCCATCTACGTCTCGGCCTCCCCAAAGGTCTTTTTCCCTCCGGCCTCCCAACTAACACTCTATATGCATTTCTGGATTCGCCCATACTGCTACATGCCCTGCCCATCTCAAACGTCTGGATTTAATGTTCCTAATTATGTCAGGTGAAGTATACAATGCGTGCAGTTCTGTGTTGTGTAACTTTCTCCATTCTCCTGTAACTTCATCCCTCTTAGCCCCAAATATTTTCCTGAGAACCTTATTCTCAAACACCCTTAACCTATGTTCCTCTCTCAAAGTGAGACTCAAGTTTCACAACCATAAAGAACAACCGGTAATATAACTCTTTTATAAATTATTATTATTATTATTATTATTATTATTATTATTATTATTATTATTGTGTGGTGTTCGGGTAAAGAGGGATGTCATTTTTTTGTGCAGATGGAATTTTATTCCCCAGATGAACACACAAGTTAAATTATACAAGTGGGTGTGCAAAAATCAAAGAATACTAACAATTGATGTGTTTCAGTTGTGTAGAAAATTATTTGCAAAAGGGTTCGAAGTTTAATTTTCATTTATCTCAAAAGTCATTTTGTGACTTATCTCCCTTTATCCAAACACCACAGAAATATCAATGGATGTTGGCGATCGTGTTGGCTGAAAAATCATGATCTACAGCTATCCGGAATAATTACTCTGCATGTACCTATACACTCAAGACTGGTCCACAATAAATCGGGAACGAGAACCAGAATGTGCACGGGAAGCGAATAGCATGAACGTGAAATGTTTTGATTCACAATAAATCGAGAACGGAAACGTCTATGTATATCGATATATTCAATAACGATATGTAAAGTCGACATTACCCATTCTGATGTTATTAGTGTATAATCGACCATTTGCATTCTCTCATTAGTACAAGCCAGCCAACATAGGCTAAACAAAGATTAACCAACTTCGAAGTTTAAGACGAGGAATATTTAGTAACTCAATTCACGTGGTAGTCCGATCACATATACACGTAGCATTTATGGAAAGAGATTCTGCTGAATTTCTGCCTTAGTTACAGACAATGAATGGACAAGTAATTATATCACGGCCTCCTTGCTACAAAATATAGGACGACGAAATAGCTTTTTGATGAAAACAGAAGGAATACTGGGTGTTCAGTTAAAAGTGTGTCATGGCTCGCTGTATGCCGTCATGTGGCTAGCCGATGAGCCTAGAGAATTCAATCTTCCTACACTTCCGCAGAGGTGTATAACCTATGAGGCAGAGAAGTTGCCTAGCGAGTACGGCGCTCATTCTGAAGAGTATGTGCCGATACGTACGGTAACGCCGGTAGTGGCAGGAATGTGAACTGTTTGGAAATACGTACTGTTGGGATATCGGGAGAGGGTTAAGACGATTACTTACGTATTTGTTGACCTTAACTTCGACGGTCAACATGGACACGGAGCATTTGATTTATGTTGTGGAATGTTACCGTACGCAACCGATGATAACGAATACCCTGCGTACGACTTGCCGGCGCAAAATACAGTTCGAAAGAGGTTATGGTAGCACACAGACCGTACAGACCACCATCTGTTGCTACGACGTTCAATTTATACCGTACACGTTCTCAAGTTTAGATTGAACGCCTTAAATAATAGGCAACTTCTCTAACATATAAGCTGAAACTCGCTTCAAATCGGTGACCCAACAACAGTGACGTCATGACACACTTTGAAATGAACACCCAGTATAGTAGGCTGTGATCGGAAACGAGAATGACAAAGTTAAAACCTGGCGAACCGTCACGTTCCTTTTCCCGGGCTCCGACAAGCTTCTTTTTAATTGTGAATGCTCACATTTAAACTCATTTATTTTAACAATTTTTCCGTTCTCATTGTTTTTCCGTTCCCGGTTTATTGTGAACCAGCCTCAAACCTGTCTACCGTAATTTGCGCAACAAAGACATCTGCCGCCAACCCATTCCTCTTTCCCCCTCACTTTTATCTTTCATAATGAGTTGGAGGAGATATATTTTTTTATTTCCAAGAATGTGTCCGAGATGCCCACGCCATTTTTCTGCGTTTGATATTTACAAATAATTGGCGTTCTGTATTCATTTGCCTAAGGACTTCATCATTATGTACTTGAGCTATCCCTGGAATCCTCAACATTCTTCTGTATGCTCAAGTGCTCATATCTCAAATGCCTTAATTTACGTAATGATGCCGGTTTTTACTATAAGGTCCACGTTCCTGTTCTTAAGGTAAAATTGGCAATATGTAAACATTTGAATAATCTGTATATTAATCATTATGGAGATAGGTGCTCGTTAGTAAGAGGAATTGTAATTACAAAAAAATATTGATCTAGCTTATTCTATTCGGTATGGTGTTTTTAGCTTTTGATCTAATTTCTTGTTTATTCAGCAAACTATGTAAATATAATAATGTATGTATGTATGTATTTATTCACACTGCAAATTGGTAGGAAGCATCCTAAATTAAACGAAGTACGATCACTTAAAATAACATTTAAAGTAAATCTAATTTGTATCTTAACCCTAAGTTTGAACTAAAACCCATGAGTATGATTTGTTCATACATGCACAAGTAGGCCTACCTTTGCGCACTACACTGATGTCGCTATCAACTCGCTCATTGCACTGGAACTACGACACATTTCACTGATTCTATCCTGATTTCACTAACACTTCAAAACATTTCACTGTTCAAATTGCACTACCACTATAAATTATAAAGCTTCACAGACAGAAACACACTTCTCTTACACAATACACTTCACTGACACAACGCACTTCTTCAGTGATACAACACTTCAATAACAAAATATCAATTACACCCTTTAAATATTGTGTATAGTATACTATCGTCTATTAGTAAAATCCTTAAGCCTACTTTTAAACTCAATTTTGGTTATTGGTAATAATAATAATAATAATAATAATAATAGTAATAATAAATATATTATTATTATTATTATTATTATTATTATTATTATTATTATTATTATTATTACGAGAAAAATACGATACAAACAAATTGTAAATTAACAAAATTCTAGCACTCCCCTGAAAGAGAGTGTTCTCGTGCTCAGGGGAGGATTCGTAACATAATAAAATTATATGCAAAAATTGCAATAAAATAACATATAAAAATTAATAATTACTCATAAGAAATTGCTTACATTCTTTTTTAAATTCGAAAATGTTGGAGGTAAATAGATGTGGGTATTTCTTTATTAATCTGTTATACATTCTGTTGCCGATATTAGTAATATGGTTGAAAACAGTGCTCGTTAAACACTTCGGTTCAAACGCATTATATCCATGCCTTTCGTTTTGTGTTTGTGATTCTGCCCAATGGCAGATCTTTCACTGCAAACCCAGCTTTCTCCAATCTTTCCTATATTCTCCTCTTTCATGTGATATCTTCTTCTGCCCCGAACTCTTTTCTTGTTCACCATTTCTTCCAGTGCATCCTTCAGTAGACAGTTTCTTTTCAACCAGTGACCCAACGAATTCCCATTTTTTTCCTGATCAGTTTCAGCATCATTCTTTCTTCACCTTCTCTTTCCAATACAGCTTCGTTTCTTATTTTGTCTGTCCATTTCACACGTTCCATTCTTCTCCATATTCAAATTTCAAATGCTTCTATTCGCTTTGTCGTAATGTTCATGTTTCTGTCCCATACAATAACGTACTCCACACATAGCAGTTCACTAGTCTCTTCCTTAGTTATTTTTGAGAGGCCCATAGAAGATGCTACTTTTTTCTATTAAAATATGATACCTACTGCGTTTTTTTAATCACAGCATATAGAACATGCAGTAAACATTTCATGTTCCTAGCATCAAAACTATAAGAACCCTTACACTTTGAATATGACGAAATGGTGGTGAAAAAAAAAAAAAGTGTGAGAAAACAGCACCTAAAGTTTGCATGGAATTCAAGTTCAAGGATGCAGCTATTTAAATATGACGTAATTTTTATACTTTCAAACTGAAGCTTGCTAAACATATAAGTAAGAGATTGTTGATTCATTTTTCACAGAAAAAAAAAGAAAGCGCGATTTTTGACTGAAAATGGCGAAAATTTTTCCCGTCTCCCACTTAAATAAAGAAGAAATTATTTTATTTGCATTAGTAAGTTTTGTTATTACATTAAATACAAGAGGAGGTTCACTTTTTATTCCGAGATTATGCCGTTGGCGTAGATATTCTCAGAAATCTGTATTTACTGCGCTTTTACACACATATATTTACAGTTTTTGCGCTGATGTATGGTATTTCACGTACGATATTTGGTACGAATTTTTTGCTTTGTTCGGTTGATATAACCCCTTTTCTTGCCGAGGCTGTTACCAGTGTAGACAGCTTTATTACCCGAGTTCATAATGAGAGAGTTGAACGGAAATGATAAATACCTCCATTCCCCTTGGATATTAATCCTGCGCTCTTCAACTTACAGAAACGCCCCAATGGCTGCTCGATCCATTCCTCATGTACACTGTCCTGGTTGCTATGGTAACCACAAATGTGAGGTTTTAATGACCCAACGGCTCTATACTCCGTGAGTACGAAGTAACAACTGACAATCGAGACCAGACAAAGCTTGAATTTATTCGCTTGGCAAAGCGTGATTGGGTCTCGGGTTTCGTTTACTTTTTATAAGAGGCTATAAAAGCGAAGTATTCGGGTATATTATGTTGTCTGCATATTTGTTGTGTTCATTGTTGAGTATGCATGTATGTTTGTTCTATGTTGTGTAAAAATATCTCTGCTAGTATGCTAGATATGGGTGATCCCATTGGCAATCCTTCTGTTTGGGTGTAGTATTTGTTGTTGTGTGTGAAATAATTTTGCTTTGTTATGATGTCTGTGATTTGGATAATTTCTTCGATGTGTTCTTGTGGTGTGTTGTTGTCTATGAGCATTTGTTTTAGTATCTGTAATGTGTCTTGCATCGGTATGTTAGTGTATAAGTTAGTGATATCGAAAGATGCTAGTGTTGCACTATGTGGAATGTGTTGTTTTTCTGTTTTGTTGACTAGGTCTATAGTGTTTTTTATTGTTGTCTGTTTTCTGAACTTTATATTGTTTTTGATGATTTTGTCTATGTGTGTGGCTGGTTTGTGTGCTGGTGCTTGTTTGTAGTTGATTAGAGGTCTGATAGGTATGTTATCTTTATGTATCTTGGGTAGTGCATTGAGTTTAGCTGCTGCTGGTTTGATGGGTTTGAGTTGTTGTTTCATATTGTGCGATATTACATGTTTGCTTTTGTTGATTGTGCTTTTTATTGTGTTGTGGTATTGTGTGGTGGGATATTTTTTAAGTTCTGTGATGTTGTTTTGTTTAAAGTATGTTTCTATTTTGTTGTGTAGATCTTGTTTGTGTACTATTACTGTGCTGTGATGTGTTCTTTGTAACGTGTTTGAAATGATCTCCCTGTTTATCCTATGTAGAAATTGTTGCAGGTTTATATACGCCTGTGTGGTTTCGAGCCATTTTATTTATCTATTTGTTATTGAATATAACAAGCAAAGCCCAATTACAATGTTCAAGACTGACAAACTAATTTATAAAACATAAACAAGGAAAAGGCAACGTTCACTTATTAAAAACGCGCAGAAAAATTAACAAGATCTCGTTTTATAAATCCAAACGCGGTTTAAAGCCATGACTGTGGTCTAGACCTCGTTTTAGAAATCGACACTAAGAGCTCAGGCACACAGATTAAATTGGATTTCATAACCATGGAAACCATAAGAAAGCACATTAATAATGATGACATTGTTTTGTGTTAACTGCAGTTCAACTTGTATTTAGTTGTATGGACAAAATTTTAAATGGACTTTACAAAAATGGTTAAGAAAAATATGGACCAAAGAAAATGAATAAAATATTTGTGGATCTATGATATTAAACGGGATTACTCATGCGTTCGTAGTATAGCTTAAACAGTTGTGTTTCTGTTATTGTTTGAGAATCGTGCATACTGTATAACATAGTACATAATTTATAGGGTTATTTTACGACGCTGTATCAACATCTAGGTTATTTAGCGTCTGAATGATATGAAGGTGATAATGCCGGTGAAATGAGTCCGGGGTCCAGCACCGAAAGTTACCCAGCATTTGCTCATATTGGGTTGAGGGAAAACCCCGGAAAAAACCTCAACCAGGTAACTTGTCCCGACCGGGATTCGAACCCGGACCACCTGGTTTCGCAGCCAGACGCGCTGACCGT
Source organism: Periplaneta americana (assembly GCF_040183065.1). NCBI lineage: Eukaryota > Metazoa > Arthropoda > Insecta > Blattodea > Blattidae > Periplaneta > Periplaneta americana. The sequence continues at coordinate 16,650,906 of NC_091127.1, forward strand.
TACTCCACAGGTGTGGACTAGTACATAATGCAGCCAATTTTTGTACCTTCAAGTAATGGAAAAAGTGGAATAAAATATCCTGTAAGTCAATTCGAACTTTTTGCAAGAAGAGAATTTGCTGCAGAAAAGGCGGTCTATTTCGTGGTAACAGTGTGACGCAACGTGTACAACAAAAAATGCCGCTGAGCTGGCAGTGTTAGAGATACTGTATTTCTAATAAGAATAGCCAGGAGATAGCGCTGCCTTCCACTTCAAATACACTCAACACTACATCAGTCAGGAATCTTAAAAAATACGTAACATCTTCCTCCAAACGAGCATTATTCAGTCCAGAGGAAAAGAACGACAATGCTAGAAAGAGAAGGAAGGAACATCTGTTGTTAAGTATGTGAATGGCATGAATATCATAACAAAAATCTGAAGAGAAAGGAAATATTTCAGAAAGAGAAAAATGACAGAAGTGGCAAGAACCAAAACGGGAAAAAAACCTTTCAACTTTAAAGAAATATGTAACATAGATGAAAACTTTTTTTACCAGAAATTTACCAATGGTATTACCACAGTCTAGTATATACGGTCATGAAGCTCAATACGTAGTAAATATGCATCCATTCTGTTCTCCAACCAGGAGATTAACCGTGAAAGCAATGTGCTTACTATTGCGTCATCTATTGGAACGAAGTAGATAGATAATATTGCCGTTATAACATCAGTTTAAAAACATGCGCTCTCCTGAATATGTTATTTCCTGTATGGAGGGATTAAAAGATAAGGAAATTAACCGTGGTCTAAGTTTGTAACTAGGGTAGTATAAGTATGTGTGTATCAGTGTTATCGTTTGTGCTTTGAGAGTTAGCCAATGGAGATGCATGTACCCAAGTGTGTGTGACCTTATGACATCTCATGACATCAACATTCATTCATAGCATTCCCCTGAGACTTTCTCCTGGTCGGAGTAGAGTAGATAGTTGCTAACCACTAGGATCGCTAATATCGCCTCATTACAGACAATGCGAAATAGTACCGTCACAGTCTATTGTTCCTAGCACCCTCACATCTCGAGCTTCGTGACTGTATATACTAGACTGTGGTATTTCTCAGAATAGTTCTGAGAATAATTAAGTTAAATAAATTGAATGTTTCAGATGAAAACATGGAAGGTTTTAAATATTAAGAAAATTAATTAAGAAGTCCTCCTTCACAAGGAAAGTGTTTTCCAGAAAAAAAAATCGAAGACAAGAGAAACAAAACAGCCATTCGTTAAGGCCTAGAGTATACTAATGACATGACATAATAATGTATTATAGGTGTCAAAAAATAAATGGATGTAGGCCTAAATGATTATCCACCGATCGTATTCAACTGTAGCGAGAAATATATAATAAAGAAGATTCTGAATTACAATGTGAGGAAAACTGTCTGAAAAAAAATAGTAGTATTGAAGATTATTAGTTAACCTAATAGATTACAATGCAAAATACGTGAAATTATTTTTTAGAGTGTTTCAAAATGCATGGTTCAGAAATACTTTGACAAACCTTGAGGGCAAGTTCCTCACACCAAAAGAAGTCTGTCATTCTTCTCGCCATAATGAAAATTATTTTCGTTATTGCAAAATGAATTATTTAAATGAATAAATATTAATCAATTAACTTATAAGTACTTTAATGAGAGCTTAGAGCCTAATTTGTGTTGGCGAAATGCATTGTTACCTTAAGTGTGAATTAAAAAGATTTCACTAAAGTTAAATACTTAAAGTTTTTTTAATTGACACTTAAAGGGACAATGAATTTTACCAACACAGATAAAGATTTAAGCTCTCATTAAACTACCCTACATTTAAGTTAACTGGTTTTATTTTTATTTTATTTGGTTATTTAACGACGCTGTATCAACTACTAGGTTATTTAGCGTCCATGAGATTGGTGATAGCGAGATGATATTTGGCGAGATGAGGCCGAGGATTCGCCATAGATTACCTTTCATTCACATTACGGTTGGGGAAAACCTCGGAAAAAACCCAACCAGGTAATCAGCCCAAGCGGGGATCGAATCCGCGCCCAAACGCAACTTCAGACCGGCAGGCAAGCGCCTTAATCGACTGAGCCACGCCGGTGGCTAGTTAACTGGTTATTCTAAATAATTAATCCTGCATTAACAACGGCAATTTTCATCGTGGCGAGGAAGAAGATGGGTTTGATATTTGAAAATTATTATTTCTCACCAAGACGTCCCTCGATCCCAAGACTTCCAATTAGTACGGCACAACTGAAAGCAGTAATATCATCCGCAACACGATTAAGAAACTGAATTGTTGCTAGATACGTGAAATGCATAATAATAAAGTGTTTGTAAACTTGGAGACACATTGCTTTATGAAGTGTAGGAGATAAGGTGAAATTGAGTGTGAATTTGTGAAGATGATGAAGAATAGAGAGTCTCATTGCTGCCACTGTGGCTGGGCTGATACGACAGGGAAGTCAGAGATCGAACCCTAGCTGACGGGATAATTCCGCGCTCTACATCCCAGCTACAGGACGAGTACGGTACGCTTTGAGGTTATGTTCAAACACGCCTACGTCGTTTAGTGTAAGCTAGCCACATGTTATACGTGTGATGAATGCCACAAACGTACGTAAACTTCCTGATGTACAAGGCAATTAAAACATTTACATTAACATTATGCGGACACTGAATATACAGACATTGTATATGCCTCAACTTTTGTGGGATGGCGGCGCAGAAGAAAATATGCAGTATTTATTATGTTTATTTTTCTCTCCTCGAATGTTTTAGCAGGGAAATAAACTTAAATCTACAGAACGAGTCTATGAAAAATACACAGGGTAAAGTAAATTGTACATATATTCTCATTATATGTATTACTCAGGCGTTTTAAAACCAAGAGTATTGAATTCAATTACTTCCAGATTGGAGGAACAGCATTATCGACAAAATCAAATATACATCATTAATCAACATCAAACAACCCAACGTATAATACATTGGCATTTATAATAAAACCATACCTCTTCATAGAACATCTTGTTATTCATCATCTTTTACAATATCCACCTCGCGTCAATGGAATTCCTTGTCACAAAGTATTAGGGGCTGCAAGACAATAGACACCTTTAAGAACAGCTTAAAAGATAACCTTATTAGCATTTCACTCCAATCATACTGATTTAAACTATCACTGACTACATTGTTACTTTTTTCTTTAGACATCATCCTGATTGTGCTGTATTTTAATTGTCTCGTAATAATCTCTTTCTATTATCTAATATTATTTGAAATATATTAACATTCTATGTATTTTAGTTTAATTCTGCTACACAGTTTATTTCAGTGTTTAATTAATAGTTCATAGTATTTTGTTGTTTAATTTGTAAATAACTTTTGTATACATGTAACTCTCATCTAAATCAAATTGTTGGATTCTTTGTAAGTTCATGCATATGTATATACACTTTTTGCTGGTTGAGTGGAAGAGAAGGCCTTACGGCCTTAACTCTGCCAGCTAAAATAAATTATTATTATTATTATTATTATTATTATTATTATATAAACTTTGAAAACATTCAAATAATCACGCGACACAAACCATGATGCATACGGTTTTGAATGGTGGAAATATATTATTGTGAAACAGAAATAGGAATATAATAAATGTAATTACTGTAATTTTGCAACTCTTCACATTCATAATACTTTTTATCTTAGTTTTATATTTTATTAATTTTATCACTTTTAAATCATGTCATTTTATTATCTCATATGTGAAGACTTGCATTTATATATATATATATATATATATATATATATATATATATATATATATTACCGGTTCTTCTGTATGGTTGTGAAACTTGGACTCTCACTCTGAGAGAGGAACATAGGTTCAGGGTGTTTGAGAATAAGGTGCTAAGGAAAATATTTGGGGCTAAGCGGGATGAAGTTACAGGAGAATGGAGAAAGTTACACAACACAGAACTGCACGCATTGTATTCTTCACCTGACATAATTAGGAACATAAAATCCAGACGTTTGAGATGGGCAGGACATGTAGCACGTATGGACGAATCCAGAAATGCATATAGAGTGTTAGTTGGGAGGCCGGAGGGAAAAAGACCTTTAGGGAGGCCGAGACGTAGATGGGAGGATAATATTAAAATGGATTTGAGGGAGGTGGGGTATGATGATAGAGACTGGATTAATCTTGCACAGGATAGGGACCGCTGGCGGGCTTATGTGAGGGCGGCAATGAACCTTCGGGTTCCTTAAAAGCCATTTGTAAGTAAGTAAGTATGTAAATCAATATTTTTTGTAATCTATACGTGTATTTTAAGTTAGTGACAATCAAGGCAGTCATATAGAATGTCAATGTGTATCACAGCAATGTTGGTTTTTAATATGTCTCATTTTGCATGCCACTAAATATGTTTTGTATTTGTAGATATCATGTAGAGAGCACTGATATTGCTGAAATGTACTTCGTATCTGGTGATGTTGGAGACCAACGAAAACGTTCATACGTCTTTTAAATATGTAATGTAAAGGTGTAGCACCTTAAACATATGCTGTGAAGTCAGTGACTGGAATAAATACTTTTAAGAAGAGTAATAAGGTAAATTTTACACAAAAATTGTACTTTACTTAGAAAACAACTTCTTGATAATGTGAGAAGATAAATTGATAGAAAATTGTCCACTATATTTTCCGCAAAATTTTCCGCCTGACCAAATTTTTGCTCTTTGCGCTTCTTTCCTTTCGGTCTACTCTTTGGAGAAAAAGAAATTGTAATATTAATTCAGTTTCTAAAAACTTTTATTCCCCTGATTACTTGACACAAAATAAACACCTCAAATATTTTTGGGAAAACTGAAATTTGTTTGTTTTAGTCCTTGGCCCAAATGTGTCTCAGTCAAACGTACAGCAGAGTTCGCATAGATCAGTTTCTGTCAGATAAGTTTCCAATTCACTGTGGGATAAAGCAAGGAGATACACTATCACCTTTACTTTTTAACTTTGCTCTAGAATATGCCATTAGAAAAGTCCAGGATAACAGACAGGGTTTGGAATTCAACGGGTTACATCAGCTGCTTGTCTATGCGGATGACGTGAATATATTAGGAGAAAATCCATGAACGATTAGGGAAAACACGGGAATTTTACTTGAAGTACATAAAGAGATAGATTTGGAAGTAAATCCCGAAAAGACAAAGTATATATTATGATTATGTCTCGTGACGAGAATATTATACGAAATGGAAATATAAAAATTGGAAATTTACCCTTTGAAGAGGTCGAAAAATTCAAATACCTGGCAGCAACAGTAACAAATATAAATTACGCTCGGGACGAAATTAAACGCAGAATAAATATGGGAACTGCGTGTTAGTATTCGGTTGAGAAGCTTTTATCATCCAGTCTGCTGTCAAAAAATCTGAAAGTTAGAATTTATAAAACAGTGATATTACAGGTTGTTCTTTATGGTTGTGAAACTTGGACTCTCACTTTGAGAGAGGAACATAGGTTAAGGGTGTTTGAGAATAAGGTGCTTAGGAAAATATTTGGGGCTAAGAGGGATGAAGTTACAGGAGAATGGAGAAAGTTACACAACACAGAACTGCACGCATTGTATTCTTCACCTGACATAATTAGGAACATAAAATCCAGACGTATGAGATGGGCAGGACATGTAGCACGTATGGGCGAATCCAGATATGCATATAGAGTGTTAGTTGGGTGGCCGGAGAGAAAAAGACCTTTGGGGAGGCCGAGACGTAGATGGGAAGATAATATTAAAATGGATTTGAGGAAGGTGGGATATGATGATAGAGACTGGATTGATCTTGCTCAGGATAGGGACCTATGGCGAGCTTATGTGAGGGCGGCAATGAACCTCCGGGTTCCCTAAAAGCCAGAGTAAGTAAGTAAGTAAGTAAGTAAGTAAGTAAGTAAGTAAGTAAGTAAGTCCTTGGCCCACAGTTTTTATGTTATGGCTTACTGACCAGTTTCTTTTCTTGAACGATTTTGTACCTTTGTAGGCGTACAAATGCAGTCGTACGTGTAGGGTAAGGTTGCCTAATTCCGTGACATATTTAATAAAGTCTATATTTATGCCAAGCTTGTACTAACAATTTTCAAATAACACCTAAATGACGTTATTTGGACCTTTAGCTACAGTTTTTACAAAATTTAGTGCCAACAGTTTCACAAGTTTGATATATAATATATGATTCTGCATTGTTAAATCCGTGACAGGGATCCAAATTCCGTGATAATGGTTTCCTAATTCCGTGATACTAAAATAATCCTCATTAACTGCTCAGAAAACAAACGCGTATTTGGAAAAACACATTAAAGTAATGGTATATTGTTTTAGTATGGATTAAGCAAGAAATTACAACATAGAAAAAGGGCCTAAGCGACAAATTTCATAGAAAGTACTTGTGTAACTACAGGAATACATATTACATATTAATATAAACTGAAAGTTAAATTCAAAACAAAATTAAATTTGTATAAATTGAATTATAAGACAATTATTTTTCATTATTTATATTCCTAGCAACAGTAGTAATTAAGTTAAATACATGCCCTATTATTTTATAACAATTATAATTTATGTTTTCTATAACTTATTTCTATTATTATTTCCACGAACTATTTTCCTTCATAGATATTAATTTTCACAATTTAGCGTTGGCATCACTGGTCGAGTGAGCCAGGAAGGAGAAATATGAAAATAAATCCGAAAATGGGAAAGCTCCTGTAGCATTGTTTTGTCTCACAATGTTTAAATAATCATACACATTTATTAAGCTGACTATAATCTACAGTAATATATCATTTTTATAATGCTATATTAATTCTTGTCTCAGATATAAAATGTTTCTTCAGGAGCGGTCTCAAGAGAAAGAAAAACTTGCTGGTCAACCACCTTTCACTGAACAAAAGCTTCTGCAGTCGACTACTTCTATTCAAAAGGCGGGTAGTCAATAGAATTGAAAAGAAGACATCTGGTAACTGTAGGTATTTCAAAAACTTAAAAGTCAGAGACCACAACTCCATGGCAGTCAATTGAAATTTTATCACGGCATTAGGGGTATAACGGAATTAGGCACCTTTACCCTACTGTTTGGAAAGTTGTACGGGTTGCGTCGTGCAGTTAACATGATGCACGCCCGTTGTATTTCGATATGTCAGGAGAAAGTAAACTCTTTACAACTCATTCCTCCTGGTGTCTATAGCGTTCTGTTTCTAAAAATGTTATTTTCTCATTTTCAACGTCGAATGCACGGTTTCATGAGACACGGTTCAGAGCTATTCCATTATACTACTCGTTCATTACTTACATTGAATGTTGAAAGAAATGTTTCTGACGAAGAGGGTGAAATATTGAGTAATATGATGGCTTGAATGTTCGTACGTTTCAGAAAATTGTAGTATGTCACGAAGAGATAGACATGCAATACTGCATTTAACACGACTATTATCTCCGTTTCCCGTGCTCCGCATAAATATCACAGAATCTCACGCGAAGAATATACCAATCTTCCCTATTTCAACAACAATATGTCATCACCGAAATTTCAATTATATATTACGATCTTTAGGTCATATTTTTCTGTCCATTTTTATAATATTTTCTGTTTTATTTTCTTCATTGCCATGAACATATACCTAACCATGTCATATAAATAGTATTATACAGGGCATATCAAAAGTCCGGTAACACTTTCAATATTTTATTACACAAAAAAATACTGATGATAGCACTTTCAAACACACGTCAGTTTAAAGTCAAACTCTCAAAGTTCGTTTTACACCTTACAGAGATTCAATGTGTGAACCACGAGTGACTCGGCAGATGTCCAAACGATAATCAAACTCTTCCCATACCCTTTTCAACATATCCTCTGTGACCGTGGGGCCGCAGGTTCTCGAATTCTTGTTTTTAGTTCCTCTAAATCACGTGGCAAAGGCGGTACAAACACACGGTCCATAGAAAGAAGTCACATGCAGTCATATCGGGTGACCTTGGTGGCCATGTCATGAAACATCTGTCCCTTACTCCAGCATGTCCTATCCAACGATCAGACAATTTTTTTTAAATTTTAGTAGGTTATTTTACGACGCTTTATCAACATCTTAGGTTATTTAGCGTCTGAATGAGATGAAGGTGATAATGCCGGTGAAATGAGTCCGGGGTCCAACACCGAAAGTTACCCAGCATTTGCTCACATTGGGTTGAGGGAAAACCCCGGAAAAAACCTCAACCAGGTAAATTGTCCCGACCGGGAATCCAACCCGGGCCACCTGGTTTCGCAGCCAGACGCGCTGACCGTTACTCCACAGGTGTGAACCACGATCAGACAATATCTCCGTATTCAGGTAAGCACGAACTGCATTGTGGAAATGTGGCGGAGCTCCATCTTGCTGAAAGATGAAATCGTCATCGAGATCTTGTCTAAGCTGAGGCACCAACCATTGCTCCAACATGTCCAGATACTGTGACTGGATATTCATCGTTGGATAGGACGTGCTGGAGTAAGGGACAGATGTTTCAAGACATGGCCACCAAGGTCACCCAATATGACTGCATGTGACTTTTTTCTATGGGGGTAACTTAAGGACCGTGTGTTTGTACCGCCTTTGCCACGTGATTTAGAGGAACTAATAATCAGAATTCGAGAAGCTGCCGCCACGGTCACAGAGGATATGTTGAAAAGGGTATGGGAAGAGTTTGATTATCGTTTGGACATCTGCCGAGTCACTCATGGTTCACACATTGAATCTCTGTAAGGTATAAAACGAACTTTGAGAGTTTGACTTTGAACTGACGTGTGTTTGAAAGTGCTATCATTAGTAGTTTTTGTGTAATAAAATATTGAAAGTGTTACCGGACTTTTGATATGCCCTGTATATTACATAGCGTGTTCGGAACGCGAAAATGCCACTCAATAAGTGAAAAACGCTACAAAGGGGTTTAAGGCACGTAAAATCTGGATAGGAACTTATTCCATAGCTCTCAGCTTGACTCTCCGAGGGCAGTACCAGGGACAGATACTCATACTTAGGCTTAAGTTATATTAGCTCATTGAACCTCTAAGTGATAATTTCGCCCAGAAGCCAAATGAGACACATTTTACTTCCGCAGGTTAACGCAATCTTAAACAATTATCTATAGTAATGTCACAAGATTCTGAGATTTGCCGATAAATTTACGAGCGAAACGGGTGGATTTATTTGGGAAATCTCAGACCTCAGGTGACATTTATTAGGACTATTTCGTTAATAAAATAAAAATGTAAATAATATATTCCCAAAATTCGCCCAGAAAGTGTTAATAATTGTATATTTATGAATACTTAACCTATTCATACATTGTGAAGTCGAAATAAATGAATAACGATAACTGCAACAAAGAAAATGAATGTTATTCAGTAATGCCAATTGAGAAAAGCGAAATACAGGTTTAAAAATGTTAATTACATGTACTGCGCTTTTCTCTTGTTATTATCAAATGCAGCTTTTAATGAACATTGTAAACCATTATTTGTGAAAAACGAAATCATGACTGTAATTAATTTATATATTCTAGAGTTAATTTTGTATGTTAATCTTACAATTTTAACATTAAGAAATGATATTCATTCCTATGATACAAGACAAGTAAGTGATTTTAATATCATAACATGTAAACTTGCTAAATCCCAAAAAAAGCTTTTATCAAATGTCATTGAAGGTTGCAAATAAATTTCCATCCCATATTTTTAATTTAAGCAGAGCTGCTCTCACATTTTACACCTCTAGTTGGTTAATTTTAAATCCGTTTTATAATCTTGACGAATTTTTTGATTGTACAATCTCTTTGTAATTTAACTGACCTTGTCTATACGTTTTGTTTTTAGACATGTAATTTAAACTAACAGAAATACGTTTTCATTATCTGCTGAAATCAAAATTTAATTTAAACATTTTATAGTATGATTACAAAATAACCTGATTAATACATTAATTAAATGAACAATTGTTATGAAGGAGCGTCATTTTCTTCAGATACAATGGACATGGACTTAGAAGATGAAGATGTAGATGTGGAAGTAGGATTTCGCACTTTATTTAGTACAGTGGATTCATGCTCACCGGTTTACGTGGGAACAGTTGGCGACACTGACTAAACAAAAGAACGACCATGCGATAAATTGATAGTGATAAATCGAGCTGCAGAAATTATCGCGATGTATGACTGTGATTGGTTGAAATTCAAAATTTCATTAGAATTTCTCCGTTAGTCTATTTGTTTTATGCCTCTGATTCTTTGTCTATCCATCCAATTCTTAATGTTCATCTTTCATTTTTTCATAAATATATCTCTTGCCTTTTTTCCTGAATTAATTAATTAATTAATTTCTTATCTTATTTATTTTTAATAAATTATTTTGTAGTTCTCCCCCTTTAATTATTCTATTTTACTTCAAGTTGATCCTCTTTTTTCTCGTTTTCCTTCATTCTGTGCCTTCCAATCTCTCTAAACGCCCTCACTTCCTCTCTGTCAAATTCCATGTTCTGTGCGGGTAACTTCGTTTCTACACTGTGTCTAATTTCCCCACATTTAACGCCACTCACTCTTACCTTCATAACCCACATTACATTTTACGAGCTGTCGTTTAGGGCGCTGATGGCCTCGTTTGAGAGGATGAGTCCTGCAGCTTAATTGTGTGGTAAAATTTAATAAGTTCTTTAAAAACAACGACGCCATTCTTTTGTCTGTAACGTAAGTATGGCAACGATTGCCTTTTGTTTCACGCTAACGAAGATCGCCACCTTATACCCCAATTTTGTGTTCATGACGTCACTGGAAACAAAATGCAATAAATAAGAGACAGGAACTTCTGAGCAACACGTCATTCATAACTCATTATTATTATTATATTATTATTATTATTATTATTATTATTATTATTATTATTATTATTGTACGAAATGGAACTATAAAAATTGGAGATTTATCTCTCGAAGAGGTGGAAAAATTCAAATATCTTGGAGCAACAGTAACAAATATAAATGACACTCGGGAGGAAATTAAACGCAGAATAAATATGGGAAATGCGTGTTATTATTCGGTTGAGGAGCTTTTGTCATCTAGTCTTCTGTCAAAAAATCTGAAAGTTAGAATTTATAAAACAGTTATATTATCGGTTTTTCTGTATGGTTGTGAAACTTGGACTCTCACTTTGAGAGAGGAACAGAAATTAAGGGTGTTTGAGAATAAGGTGCTTAGGAAAATATTTGGGGCTAAGAGGAATGAAGTTACAGGAGAATGGAGAAAGTTACACAACGCAGAGCTGCACGCATTTTATTCTTCACCTGACATAATTAGGAACATTAATCCAGACGTTTGAGATGGGCAGGGCATGTAGCACGTATGGGCGAATCCAGAAATGCATATAGAGTGTTAGTTGGGAGGCCGGAGGGAAAAAGACCTTTGGGGAGGTCGAGATGTAGGTGGGAAGATAATATTAAAATGCATTTGAGGGAGGTGGGATATGATGGTAGAGACTGGATTAATCTTGCTCAGGATAGGGACCAATGGCGGGCTTATGTGAGGGCGGCAATGAACCTACGGGTTCCTTAAAAGCCAGTAAGTAAGTATTATTATTATTAACATAAAATTTACTCTGTCACACGTTAAAAGTGTTAAAATTGTTAAAAAGGTATTTACCTTCGACAGACGGCCCGTTTCGACGCTATTTGTCGTCGTCTTCAGTGTCTCTTGAACCACTGCTGATTTTTGGCTCTGCGATGTGCAGTTGTCGATGGTAGGGGTGGGGGTGTGTTGCTCCTATGGTGGGGGTTGGCTGTCTGTATGCTATGACGTACTATGACGTCAAACAATGTGTGCGTATTGAACTGTAGTTGCGTATTAAGTATATATTGTGGGTGTGCTATTGTATTCTTATATATTTCGTACTGTTCTAAGATGTTTAACTGTGAACTTTTTGGTGTGATGTGTAAAATTTCCATATCTGTTTCTATATTATTGTAGTCATGATTATTGTCGATAATGTGATCTGCATAATTTGATGTAATGTAAGGTTTGGTTATAGCTATAATATGTTCGTTGTATCTTATATGAAAGGATCTTCCTGTCTGTCCTATGTGAAAATGTGGGCAACTATTGCATTTTAATTTGTAAACTCCAGTTGAATTATATATATTTGAATGTTTAGTGTGGTTATTTAAGTATTTCTGTGTTGTATTATTTGTTTTGTATGCAATTTTGTACTTTAGTTTTCTGAATGAAGTTGCAATTTTGTGGGTATTGGTATTGTGATATGTTAATGTTATGTATTTATTCTCGTGTGCTGTTTGTGTTGGTTTGGTCTGTTTTTGTTATTACTATTATTATTATTATTATTATTATTATTATTATTATTATTATTATTATTATTATACATCGTATTTCCAAAAGTAAGAGTGGAATTGATCGTTATTTTTGCAGTAATGTATTTTCGGATTTAATTTTTCTTTCGCTGTTTTCAAAAGTTACAAAGCTCATATTTCTCTCTCTAAAAATTGCAATTTCCATTTCCAACAGCAGTACATTATTTGTAGTCGACGCATTTGTATGAAAATTTGTGCTTCGTCTGTACTTCATATTCATTACTGCTGTCGATATTTGACATAATAGATTGTGCATAGTCTCTGTGGTTTTGTATCATATCTCTATAGAACATTATAAATTTTAGCAGGGAGAAGAAATGTGTTTTCTTTGATAACCAGTGATACTGCTCGTTTTTCAAACTTTACCTCGATTTTGTAAAAAGCATTTCCCAAACTTGTATCGTAATATATTTTATGCTCGACCATGCCGAAATGTAGTAATTATACACCTGGTAGTAGTTCTTTAATGGACCTCATTAAAGTACACCTATTCATTAAAGTTCAGGTTTCAATTATTCTCGGATATGCAATCGAAAGACGAGGGAAACGTCACGGAGGCTGGAAATCCAATACTGTCGCAGAAGGTTATGTTCTGTTACTATAATAATTGGCGTTAATTGTAAATAATATTCAAATAAATTCAATTTGTCATCTCGTTTTTCAATTCTAAATCAATTTGCAGGTTATACATTCTCTGCATTACATCAAGGTCAATGATATTATTGTTCCTCGGAAAAAATCAATACTTTCGCGTCTGCGCACATCTCACAATTCAAGAGCTATGAACAAGGTCACTTCCGATCTTCTGTCAGATACAAATAAAATGTATACTTCTGAATAATTTAAAGTTAGAAATATGGTCGAGCATAAAAAGTCGTATGAAACTTGCCTATAATGGTAATTAAGACGCTCGTATGAAAATTATGAAACTCGCTTGCGCTCGTTTCATAAACAAACATACTTGCGTCTTAATTACTATCATTATAGGCTAGTTGCATAATGTACTAATTGTAACGTGGATGTGCCACATTTTTCTCTCCAGAAACTGTTCCTCCACACTCCTCTTTACGTCATTATGTTCGTCCTTATTATGGCTTCCCATCAACAGAGGGAACAACGATATTTGAAAATCAAACTGCGCTTTCTCCAAATTATGGAATGTGGGATTAAGGTATAGTTCAGTTCATAATTTTTCAGGCAATATGATAAACTGCTCGTTTGGAGTTAAACTGGACTTTATCTCACTTAACTTTAGTAGTAAAATCACCGTTTGAAATCTGAATTAGTTTTTCGTCTTTTCTGACAAATCAGATTTTTAAATTAAATGCAGTTTGATTCTAGGCGATTCATTTTATGTAACCTTCCTACAGCCCAGTACCATCGTTACAACTTTAGCTCAATACATAGGATCCACTGATATTCTTTTTATCCTATTATCAGTAAGTTTTTTAATATTGTCATACGTATCTTTCATGTGGACTGCATAAGCCAGGGGCACTGAAGGATGTTTGATTCCATTATGCAATAGAAGTGTCTTGAAACTGATCGTAGATGAGTCGATGAAGAGCCTTCGCTCTTCAGAATGTGGTCAATTTGAATTCCCTCCGTCAGCCAATAGATATCATTGTAATAAAATAGTACTCCATCTCCATCTTTGTTTGAAAAGGCGACTGGATTATCCAACAAATTTGATCCATTCCGAATTGAATGTTTTTAGAATCGACCAAATTTATGAATACTCTGTAATGAAATTCTATCATAAAAATAGAATGAAATTTGTAGCTCAGCCACATGATCATAATACAAGACGAAATGAAATTCTTAATTTAGTTGAACCTAAATGTTTTACATCTGCTGCTTTACTACACAGCACAAATTATGGTCCACGTCTATATAATTCGATAATAAAATTTCATCCAGAATTGACTACTTTAAGCAATGAAATTTTCAGATCCAGAATTAAAAAATTTATATTATAATATGTGCCATGTATTGTAAAACAAGTTTATTTCTATCCTAAGTATATTTTTTCTATTTTATCTTGGTTACTATACCAACACGACCTGTACTAATTATACTACTAATAATAATTTAATATTAATCCACCAATCTCAACATCGTCTCATTGTTCACTCAGTTATTACTAATATTATTACTTACTAATTTTATTACAATCTTTATGTGAGCTTTTTTCTTAAGTATTTTCTCTACAAAGTATGTATATCTATGTAACGGAACTGTCCCCGAACACGAGCTTTGCTCTTTCGGGTACTCTAATGGAACGTTTTTATGTATATGTTATTATTAAATAAATCTAAATCTAAATCAGTGGCGGTTCCTCGGGGTAGGGAAGGGAGGAACGTCCTCCTCACATTTTCTTCTTTTGAAAGTAAATATCAAATAAAATATGAGCCTTGAAATTCGAGGAAGATTCGATAATTTTTAAGTTCACAGCTATAAGAAAACCTCAGTTGATTGAGTTTTAAACGACGCGCGCTCATGTGCTGTAGAAAACTGTGAGAAAGATGCGAGATTGTCTGTGTGGAGGAAAGTCAATCCATTCCTACTCTACTGCAGTTAACACACATAGACATCAGCGCACTAGCGGCCAGAGAAAGAAGCAGAGTTTTAAAGCAAGTAAATGAACGGAGAGGGAGATCCTCCTCTGAATCAGTCATGGGCGGGAAATAGAAACCGACTGGTCATGCAGCAAGCTCGCTACCGCTGCCACCTAACGATGTTGCATTCAACCGGACTATAACACATCTAGAAGGAGACACAACAAAAACAGTTTTAACGCAACGCTATGAAAGACACCATGTAAACTTTTTTTTAATTATAAATCAAAAATATTATTCATTGCACTTTATATAGGCTACTATCCATGGTTTAAACTTTCGTGGATATTTGAAAGTTAAAGTCGGGTTTATGTAAAACAAAGAGGAAGTAGTTCTACGTAGTTGGCCCCTGAAATTCACTTCTATTCATTGTTTACTAGACAGGGCAACAACCAAGTTGTCAGTTTTGTACAAATATATTTGAAACTGAAAGTAGGTACTCCAAACTACATCATTTTTAACATAAAAAATTAATCGGCCACCGGCAGCTTTGAACAATAATGATAGTATGACTTTACAAGAAGTGACATTCTTCAAAAGCATGTGATACTGAAATTGTAAAATGTACATGTGGCAACGCAGACCACGTGGGTGGGTGCAGTGTTCTCGCTTTCCTCAGATTATTTCCCATTCCCATTTCCATTTCTGTAAAATAGTTCCGGTTACGAGTTAGTAGCTAGTCTCTTCCAACACGTGTGATGCTGTAGTGCGCTCGAAAAATGCTACGAGGTTGCGAATTTCCTTGTAATTGTTAATTTGCGCAATTATTCAACAATGAATGGAAGTGAAAACATAATATATTTTGGACAATTTAGGAAACTCATTTTGCAAGAACAGATTATTGCTATACAGAAGGGAAGGCCAACCCCAACACTACCTGGTCTTACATGTATGCCTATAGGCTAATTTGTAGCATGCTTCATTCAAGAAGGTGTCATTTCGTGCTGCTAACTTCTTTCCTCCTCTTAATAAATATGCAGGAGCCGCCACTGATCTAAATCTATTAAAAGTACATACTTAGTTTCTCTTCTTCCAAAAATTTCAGGTGATACAAGAATTTTGCTATCATATTCGAAACTCTGCTGAATTAATAAAGATTGCACATAGTTTTAATAATGAGGAAATTGATGCCGATCGGTGTTAACTTCATTTCCAAGCCACTTGATGGATCAAACCGATGTCTCCCCCTTCATGAAACACAGCCTTGAATAAATTCATAGTCAATAACTTTAATTAACTGAAAGTCAATTAATTGCTGAGCGTTTGACGAGATTACACTTTCTTCCCTACTCCTGTTTCTCATATCACTGTAGCGCATTCACGTCTACCAAATTAACAAGACTTAATTACCTCTGAGAACCTAGACTGAAAACACCGATATTAAATAGTAAAGATACAAACAATTGCGTGTAACATCGTCATAAATATAGTCAGCAAATGCACACTTGTATCAGATCTGTATTGATCAGTAGACAAGCCGGTATTGCAGGGCGCTGTTGTGATTTGTTTACGTCCATTTATTTGAATATAGACCTATATTTAGGTTACTGATCCTTTTAAAATAAGCGAACAAACGAGAAATTTTAAAAGCAAGAAAAAAGTAAGAAGAAATTTGAAATGAAAAAGAGGAAAAAAGATAGAATGGAATATATATATATATATATATATATATATATATATATATATATATATATGTATATATATATATATGCATATATATACAGGGTGTTTCAAAAATACGGGGCATAATTTCAGGTATGTATTTCCCACATGTAGACAATCAAAATAGTTCATTACAACATGTGTACGGAAAGGCTTTATTTCCGAGTTATGGCCTTCACAACATTGAAATTCACCGGAACGTTTTTCTTTCCGCAGGTCGTTGCCGTCAAAGGAGATATTAAGAGGGCACTCTGACAGTTCATTCCGAGGCGACGGTTACATTCAGTGTTGTATAGGCGTTAGACTGTGCGACATGTATTCAAATCAAGAGCTGGCAGAGATACACTTTATGTACGGTAAGGCGGACGGCAATGCTGCGTTGGCTCGTCGTTTGTACCAGGAGAGGTACCCACAGCGACAATGTCCAGATCGGAAGACATTTGTACGTCTCCATTACCGTCTGTGCGAGTATGGAAAATTTAACTCTCCTGGTTTGGGAAGGGGACGACCAAGATCTACAACTCCAGAAGTACAGGAGGAGATTCTGGAGGCTGTGAACATGACTCCTTCTATCAGCACACGAAGGGTAGCGTTGCAAGTCAATGTTCCTCATACGACTGTCTGGAGACTGTTGAAAGAGTAGACTATCAATTGTATCCTTATCATTTGCAACGTGTACAGGCCCTGTCACCAGCAGATTACCCTGCACGAGTTAGGTTCTGTCAGTGGTTCTTGCAGCAGTGTGGTGTAAATCTGAACTTTCCTGCCTTACGTAGTATTATTTACAAATGAAGCACAGTTCACACGAGATGGCATAACAAATTTCCACAATCAGCATGTATGGGCGTATGAAAACCCACGTGCAACTGTTCCATCTCATCACCAGGTGCGGTTCTCCCTCAACATGTGGGCCGGTATCATTGGTGATCGATTAGTTGGACCCCATGTACTTGTAAACAGACTTACGGCGCAGGCGTACACAAACTTCCTGGAAAACACCATACTGTACCTCATGTTTTAGAAGACACTCCACTGATCAATCGTCAACACATTCACTTCTTGCATGATGGCGCTCCTGCACACTTCAGTCGTACGGCTCGCCGGTACTTGGATCGAAGGTTTCCTGATCGATGGATAAGTAGAGGTGGCCCAATTGCTTGGCCTCCACGCTCACCTGATCTGAACCCTCTCGATTTCTACTTTTGGGGCCATTTAAAATCATTGGTTTATTCGTCTCCTGTGCCTGATTTGGAATCCCTTCGGAATCGAATTGTGGCATGTTCTAAGGACATGCGCAATACTCCTGGAGTTCGGGATCGTGTTCGCAGGTCAATGAGACATCGATGTGAGGTCTGTATTCAAGCAGGAGGTGGACATTTTGAACATCTTCTATAATGGCAACGACCTGCGGAAAGGAAAACGTTCCGGTGAATTTCAATGTTGTGACGGCCATAACTCGGAAATGAAGCATTTCCGGACACATGTTGTAATGAACTATTTTGATTGTCTACATGTGGGAAATACATACCTGAAATTATGCCACGTATTTTTGAAAACCCTGTATATATCTTATGTATTACACTGTAGAGATTTTCAGTCCAATGTATCTTTCAGTAGATCATCTTGATAAGTTTCCGTCTTTTAATGTCACTTTTCTTCTCTCAAACATTATATTGATTTTCCTTATCATCAACCCCTTTCCCTTTTCTCCAGCTCGTCTCTCATTCATCCCTAACTTTATTATTATGCTCTACTATCTATCTTCTTTCTATTCCCGTCTCCTTTCCTTATTTTCTTTTATTCCTCCAATTCTTTTACTTCTTCTTTGTGACTTAACCATTCTACGTTCCTGTTGCTGTTCTAGTTTTCTCCTTTATTCATCACCCTTCTCCTACTATTTCTATTTCCCACATTTTCTACTTCTCTGTTTATTTTCTCTCCATTTTCCTTCTTGATCCTTATCTTACTCCTTCTCTTCTTTATATTTTCTCTTCATCGTTTTATTCTCCATTTTCTTCCTCCTACCTCTCATTTAGACTTCAATTTTTTCCTTCCTTCTTCCCTTCCCCACAACCTTTGTATTCCTCCTGCTCCCCTTCTATTTCTCTTTTTTATTTTCCTTTTACCCCTCTTTCTCATCATAATTTCTTTTTTTTCTCTTCTCCATTTCCCTCTTCGTCTCTTTTCAACTCTCCTTCTCGTAATATTTTTGTTTCTAAGTTTATTCGCTTTCCACCTATCGCTCACTTAAATTCTTCTCTTTATCCTCTTGTTTCTCCCTCCCCTCTCATTCTGTCTCCTCTCCTTTATTTCACTTTGTCTCCTCTTCCTTACCTCTCACTCTCTCCTCTACCTTATCTCTTACTCTGTTTTCCCTCTCTTCTTCCTTCTCTCACTCTCTTCTCTCCCTTCTCTCACTCCGACCCCTTTCCCTTCTCTTTCATCTTCTTCCCCTCACTCTGTTTCCTCTCTCTTCTCCCTCCTCTTTCTGTTTTCTCTCCTTCTTTCTCTGTCTCATCTCTTTTCTCTCATTCTGGCTCCTTCCTGCTCTTCCTCTATCTCCTCTCCCTTCTCTAATTCTGTCCCTTCTCCTTTTTCTATATTATCTCCCTCCTCTCACTGTCTCCTCTACCGTCTCCCATTCTGTTCCTTTTCCCTTCTCTCCCTCCGTCTCTTTACTCTCTCTCTGTCTCCTCTCCCTTCTCCCATTCTGTTACTTCTCCCTTCTCTCCCTCCGTCTCTGTTTATTTTCTGTCTCCTCTCCCTTCTCCCATTCTGTTCCTTCTCCCATCTCTCCCTCCGTCTCTTTACTCTCTCTCTGTCTCCTCTCCCTTCTCCCATTCTGTTCCTTCTCCCTTCTCTCCCTCGTCTCTTTACTCTCTCTCTGTCTCCTCTCCCTTCTCCCCCTCCGTCTCTGTTTATTTTCTGTCTCCTCTCCCTTCTCCCCCTCCGTCTCTGTTTATTTTCTGTCTCCTCTCCCTTCTCCCATTCTGTTCCTTCTCCCTTCTCTCCCTCCGTCTCTGTTTATTTTCTGTCTCCTGTCCCTTCTCCCATTCTGTTCCTTCTCCCTTCTCTCCCTCCGTCTCTGTTTATTTTCTGTCTCCTCTCCCTTCTCCCATTCTGTCCCTTCTCCCTTCTCTCCCTCCGTCTCCTTACTCTCTCTCTGTCTCCTCTCCCTTCTCCCATTCTTTCCTTCTCCCTTCTCTCCCTCCGTCTCCTTACTCTCTCTCTGTCTCCTCTCCCTTCTCCCATTCTTTCCTTCTTCCTTCTCTCCCTCCGTCTCTGTTTATTCTCTCTCTGTCTCCTCTCCCTTCTCCCATTCTTTCCTTATCCCTTCTCTCCCTCCGTCTCCTTACTCTCTCTCTCTGTCTCCTCTCCCTTCTCCCATTCTTTCCTTATCCCTTCGCTCCCTCCGTCTCCTTATTCTCTCTCTCTGTCTCCTCTCCCTTCTCCCATTCTGTTCCTTCTCCCTTCTCTCCCTCCGTCTCCTTACTCTCTCTCTGTCTCCTCTTCCTTCTCCCATTCTGTTCCTTCTCCCTTCTCTCCCTCCGTCTCCTTCTTCTCTCTCTCTGTCTCCTCTCCCTTCTCCCATTCTCTTCCTTCTCCCTTCTCTCCCTCCATCTCCTTACTCTCTCTCTCTCTGTCTCCTCTCCCTTCTCCCATTCTTTCCTTCTCCCTTCTCTCCCTACGTCTCTGTTTATTCTCTCTCTGTCTCCTCTCCCTTCTCCCATTCTGTTCCTTCTCCCTTCTCTCCATCCGTCTCCTTACTCTCTCTCTGTCTCCTCTCCCTTCTCCCATTCTGTTCCTTCTCCTTTCTCTCCCTCCGTCTCTTTACTTCTGTCTCTCTGTCTCCTCTCCCTTCTCCCATTCTGTTCCTTCTCCTTTCTCTCCCTCCGTCTCTTTACTCTCTCTCTGTCTCCTCTCCCTTCTCCCATTCTGTTCCTTCTCCTTTCTCTCCCTCCGTCTCTTTACTATCTCTCTCTGTCTCCTTTCCCTTCTCCCATTCTGTGCCTTCTCCTTTCTCTCCCTCCGTCTCTTTACTCTCTCTCTCTGTCTCCTCTCCCTTCTCCCATTCTGTTCCTTCTCCCTTCTCTCCCTCCGTCTCCTTACTCTCTCTCTCTGTCTCCTCTCCCTTCTCCCATTCCGTTCCTTCTTTCTTCTCTTTTTGCCTGTTCTCCCTTCTCTTCCTTCGTCTCTGTTTATTCTCTCTCTGTCTCTTCTCCCTTCTCTGCCTCTCTCTTCACTCCCTCTGCCAACCGCAGAATTTTTCAACTACCACATTTTTTTCTCCTTTGCCCTCTCTCATATTCTTTTTTGTCCATTTCTTCTTCTTCTTGTAGTCTTTTGTCAGACCTTCCTCTATTGATCTTCTCCGCATATTCATTGACATCTTCTCTATAAAATTTACGAACAACATGAACGTAACATTCTGACATTACAATAGCATAAGTAACATCATAATCGCTTTAGTCATAAATTAATAATTTTATACATACAGACTTTGTTTCGACAATAATGGAGTTCCTTACTTGTCTCGTTTCTCTTTCTTTTTTTTTTCTGCTTGCATTCGCCGCTGAACTGAATTTGGAACAGAAAGCTGTACAACTCATCCATTCTGACTCATTTGAATAACAACGATGTAGATATACATTGACGGGAATGTTGATGAGTCACCAGTGACGGGTGTTAACTAAATATTTGTTGAACTGAATCCTGTGTGGGTAAATCAGGAGGAACGTGAGCTAGCGTTTCATCCCACTTCTGCCGAGTTCAGATTTCCTGAGATGTGATGCAACACCTCCTAGAGGACTAAATCAAAGAAACCCGACACCTCGACAAGTGAGCCCTACAGACCGGACTCATCCCGGAGACTCGAGTTCAGGCATGCGCGAGATGATAGGCCTACCTTCAGCTATGTGTGCATTACCAGGTTACCAAACAACGGGAAATCTTTCTTACGCCGAAATGTAGCTAAGCTATATCTTGACACATTATAACATTTAAATTTACATTTGCTGCTTTTTCCTCAAGCATCTTTTCCTTTTTCATATCGCTAAATGCAGAACATACAAACATATTAATAGTAAAAATTTGGTTTTCACTTATGAATGACGTTTAGTAACTACTTTCAACTGCAATATAAAATATTTTATCAACAGTAATCTCACTAGAGGTTTTGATTTATCTAGAGAAAATCAAACCTCGAGTGGGATTTAATTGACTATTACACGATTAGAAGAAACTATATAAAGATTAGAAGTAACGAAGTACTCCAATACAATAAAATATTGACTTATGAAAATACAACTGTCTTCAAATGTATTATTGTACCAACATTACAAATATTACGCTAGATGCATGATAGATGGCAGTAGTATGTTATGATCAGCTCTTTTCTTGTTATCAGTTGTGCCAACTATGGAATCTTCATTGAACTTTGTAGACGGTTACTAGTCAAGAAGGCTTTGTTGATTAAGTTTAATTTTTATTAAAACAGTTGCATTCCACTTCAATTATCCGGATCCCATAATCAACGTCACTTCAAAGATGATTTTCAATAAATCTTAGTATTAAACAATCTCTGATACGTGACTATCCATAATATCATATAGCAGAAGCTATAACATAGCCTAAATAATATAAACAAGTGTTAGAAAAGTTTTAATTAGGGATGATGAAATAAACAAGAAACGTTTTAATTAACGATGATGAAATAAAAATAAATATGAATAATTTTAAAAGAAACAATTATTGAAAGTAGGTACAGTTTTCAAATTTGAATGTTTTAGTGGTTGGTGGTTCAGTTGATGTTATATTAGACGTTGCGTAAAAGAAGTGAAACTCGTTGATGTACTTGGTGTATTCCTCAACTTATTCAGGATTTCCGTTTGGTGCTCTTCATTTCTTTGTAAATAGAATTTCAGGGAAGATGCATAGCTATGACCAGTGATCTTTATTAATTCTTGTTCTTGAATGCCAATGAGAGTCATATTTGAAACTGCTGTGCATCGACTGAAGTGGTTTGTAATTTTCTGTTTTTTGACGTCCAGACCAGTGCAGTTTGAAATGTTGGCACACAAAGATACAAATGCTAGGGACGCGATAAAATTAAACAAATGCTAGGGACGCGATAAAATTAAACAAGTGCTAGAGACGCGATAAAATTAAACAAATGCTAGAGACGCGATAAAATTAAACAAATGCTAGAGACGCAATAAAATTAAGCAAATGCTAGGGACGCGATAAAATTAAACAAATGCTAGGGACGCGATAAAATTAAGCAAATGCTAGGGACGCGATAAAATTAAACAAATTCTAGGGACGCGATAAAATTAAGCAAATGCTAGAGACGCGATAAAATTAAACAAATGCTAGGGACGCGATAAAATTAAACAAATGCTAGGGACGCGATAGAATTAAACAAATGCTAGAGACGCGATAAAATTAAGCAAATGCTAGAGACGCGATAAAATTAAACAAATGCTAGGGACGCGATAAAATTAAGCAAATGCTAGGGACGCGATAAAATTAAACAAATGCTAGAGACGCAATAAAATTAAACAACTGCTAGGGACGCGATAAAATTAAACAAATGCTAGAGACGCGATAAAATTAAACAAATGCTATGGACGCGATAAAATTCAACAAATGCTAGGGACGCGATAAAATTAAACAAATGCTAGAGACG
The DNA here is from genome assembly GCF_040183065.1 of Periplaneta americana. Lineage (NCBI taxonomy): Eukaryota > Metazoa > Arthropoda > Insecta > Blattodea > Blattidae > Periplaneta > Periplaneta americana. Next base: position 16,674,333 of record NC_091127.1, read on the forward strand.
CGATAAAATTAAACAAATGCTATGGACGCGATAAAATTCAACAAATGCTAGGGACGCGATAAAATTAAACAAATGCTAGAGACGCAATAAAATTAAACAAATGCTAGAGACGCGATAAAATTAAACAAACGCTAGGGACGCGATAAAATTAAACAAATGCTAGGGACGCGATAAAATTAAACAAATGCTAGAGACGCGATAAAATTAAGCAAATGCTAGGGACGCGATAAAATTAAACAAATGCTAGAGACGCGATAAAATTAAGCAAATGCTAGGGATGCGATAAAATTGTGCGATAAGCAGCCATGATTGGTTGAAAGACGTCCTTTCGTACCGTTTTATTGGTCAAAAGTAGTATGACGTAGTAAAAGTGTAGGCTAATAGTCTATAATAATCTCACTAGAGGTTTTGATTTATCTAGAGAAAATCAAAACTCCAGTTGGATTTAATTGACTATTACACGATTAGAAGAAATAAAATATGAATTTACTTACAAAAATATGTACTAAACTGTCTTAAAAATATAGTATTGTACCATCTCATCAATACAAATATTCCGCTAGATGGCAGTAGTTTGTTATGATTAGCTGTTCTCTTGTTACCAGTTGTATCAACTATACAATCTTCATTGAACTCTGTGGACGGTTACTAGTCAAGCAGCTTTGTTGATTCAGTTTCGTTTTTTATTAAAACAGTTGCATTCCACTTCTATTATCAATATATATTAAACAATCTCTGATACGTGACTGTCCATAATATCATACAGCAGAAGTTATAACATAACCTAAATAATATAAACAAGATAAATGATAGAAAAGTTTTAATTAATGATGATGAAATAAACATGAATAATTAAAGAAAATACAATTATTGAAAGTGCAATGTTGGTAAGCAAAGAAACAAATGCTAGGGAGGTGATAAAAAAAAACAAATGCCGAGGGAGATGATAAAAATTGTAGGATAAGCAGCCATTATTGGTTGAAAAACGTCGTTCCGTACCATTTTATTGGTCAATAGTAGTATGACGTAGTAAGAGTGTAATAGTCGTGATAATACAAAATTATTTAAGTGACCAAGGGCCGATTTCACCATCCATACTTAAAATATTTGTCTTCATTAAATCTTGGATTAAGTAAGACTTAGCCAAATTTGCATTTCACCACACATTTAAGGATAGATTAGCGCGCTAAGTAAGATTTAAGGACCCGATTTTGGTGGCCACTTAGCTAATTTAAGTTTATGGAAAATGTTGGTGAAACTGGCAATGAATTGTGTAGTGGATTGCAAAGGAGTGGATAATTATGACTTTCCTGTGCAAAATAAAAGGAAAAGCGAAAATTACTTCTTTACTGAACTTGACGACAAAGAGTTTACATTTGCGCCTGGGTAAAACTTAAATCTTGAAGAAGATTCAACATAGACTGGAGATCGAGACAGAAAAGTGAATACATTTTCCATGTTTTAGTATACTTTTTAACATAATAGTACATTATGCAACGAGCCTATAATGAAGGTAATTAAGAAGTGACTATGGATATTTATGAAACGAGCGCAAGCGAGTTTCATAATTTTCATACGAGCTTCTTAATTACCATTATAGGCTAGTTTCATACGACTTTTTATGCTCGACCATAGTTCTAACTTGATATTATTAATTTTTTAGCAATGTCTCGTATATTGTGAGATGTGCGCAGACGCGAAAGTATTGATTTTTTCCGAGGAACAGATGTTCACATTGACCTTGCTAGGCCATAAGAACCTACAGAGATAACATTGAAATTAAATTAGACATTGAAAAACGAGATGACAAATTGAATTTATTTGAATATTATTTACAATTAATGCTAATTATTATAGTAACAGAACATAACCTTCTGCGACAGTATTGCATTTCCAGCCTCCGTGACTTTTCGCTAATTCTCTTTCGATTGCATATCCGAGAATAATCGATACTTGCAGTTTTAAAACGGTAGAAAGCTGACCTGTCATTGGCTGAACAGTTGTAACCTGAGTCGTCATTGGCTGAAAGACCTGACCTTTAATGAGTAGGTGTACTTTAATGACATGCATTAAAGGTCTGCTACCAGGTGTATAATTACTACATTTCGGCATGGTCGAGCATAAAAGTATATTCATTATTTATATATAAAAATTTGAAGTTTTATAACACGAATTACTGTGTGCAAAATTAATTGCCGTACATAAATGCTGTAGAATGTGAAGTTTTCGATACGTTCACTAATCTGACTTTTGTATCCGAAAATCACCTCTCACTAGAATGTTAACTACATCACAAACAAGACGCAAATGTTCCCTAATAGTATCTGTGTCGCGCGCCAAACATGACGTCACGTCAATATAGTCTATGAACAACTTACTTTATTCCGTACGATCCCTATTGAAGATGATAATGATGATAATGTATGTATGTATGTATTTATTCACACTGCAAATGGGTAAATACCCGGTGGCAGTGGTAACTAATTACACTCAATAATGACAATTAATAAAAAATACAATTAATAATGATAATAATAATAATAATAATAATAATAATAATAATAATAAGGAGCATCCTAAATTAAATGAAGCACGATCACTTAAAATAACATTTAAAGTAAATCTAATTTGTATCTTCACTCTAATTTCTCACTAAAACCCACGAGTATGATATGTTCATATCTGCACAAGTACCTTTCAGCACTACGCTCATTTCACTGTCAACTCACTCACTGCACTGGAACTACGACACATTTCACTGATACTATCCTGATTTCACTAATACTTCAAAAACATTTCACTGTTCTATACTTTGCACTGCCACTATAAACTATAAAACTTCACTGACACAAACACACTTCACTGACACTTTACACTTCACTGACACAACATATTTCTTCACCGATATTATCGCCGCGGCCTCATGGTTAACATGTCGGCATCATACAATAACGTGAGGTGTGCTTTTAAAACATAATTTTGCCGACCAATCGTTGCTCTGTAGGTTTCACTCTAAGCGTCACGTTGTCACGTCTACTTCCTCGATAAGAATAAGCACTAGTTTGTTATATTGTGAAATGGATATTATTATTATTATTATTATTATTATTATTATTATTATTATTATTATTATTATTATTATTATTATTTCATATACGAGTATGTTGGCATTCTTAACTCTTAATAATAACTCTTTAATAATAATTTTAATCACATACCTTAATGTTCGTCCTCAGCACAAGACATTGCAACCTCGATTTTAGTCCACGTGGATTAGACAAGTAGGTGTTATTTAATAATGGAAGCAGCTTATTGGTTGCAATATTAAAATTGAGGCGAGTGATTGGAGCGGGGACATAAGAAATTGAAAACAATAATGCAATTAAATTTCAAAGACCTGCCGAATGTTATGCACGAAGCCGCTCAAAGACCTGCCGAATGTTAACCATGAGAGCGCGGCGATAATACAACACTTCAATAACAAAACATCAATTACACCCTTTAAATATATATATATATATATATATATATATATATATATATATATATAATTTTAACTGGTAATGAAAATTACGGGAAAAAGGCTGAACGGATTGTAATGAGTGACCCCTCATTTTGAAGCTTGGCATCCAAAATTTTTCAGAAAAATGGTAGTTTTCAGTGAAATGCCAATTTTCCTATTTTCCAAAATCCATCTGTTTTCAGTTTTGATAAATAATAAATAAAACAAAACACACAGTATAATAAACAATATTACACGAAGGCCATGACTTGCAGGATTGCTGACATAGGTAGAGCAAATTAAAGCAAATTCTGTGACATAATGACAACAATATGTCGATCTTCATTTGTGTAATTTTTTATAACATCTCTATAATCGGTTATTAAAAACTTTCAAAGATTACTACTAAAAATAATTTACAAGTCTGATTCTGTTGTATGTAACTTTCTGAATACAACTGTGTATTGGATATTAAAAAGTACGATACTTGAGGTCGTTTGATGACATTTCACCATTAAAAGTGAAATATTATTATAGTTAATGCCATGATGTATTTGTCATTAATATACATATTAAGGATATAGCCTATTGATATGAAACTCAAACCCTTTGGGGTTATATATGTATACGTAGAGAACATCTTAAATTAGATCTTCATTTCTATAATTATTTATTGAGTGACGGCTGTATAATATATACAGTATATATTACTGAAAACTACAAAACTTACGTGAGTTAAAATTATTGTTGTTAAAAATGAAATATGTTTATAGTTATTAATCAAGTGGTGTGGGTCTTTTTCATATATTTAATGGCGGTGTAGTGTGAATATTTGTATGCGTTATTCTTTCTAGTATTGTCTAGAGAGAGCGCAAAAATTACAGTTCCTAAAAAAAGAGCAAAAGGTATTACTTACTGATTAAATAAGAGGCCTACAAGATTTTTTAGTCTCCCGATCATTTCAGCAAGATCTCTTAGCAAGATAAAATGATTCTACCCTCTATATTTCAATGTAGTTCACGAAAAAATGCTGCAGCTATACTAAGATGCTATGTCTATTGTTCGAAAGCATGGCAAACCTTACATTTTCTTACCTCTCACCTACAATCCACAATAACCTGAAATAGCTACTACTGCTTTACTCCCACATGAAAAATCCATTGATCGTCCTAACATTGTTACTTCCGTTTTTGCTGTTAAACTCAGAAACTGAAGATAGATAGGCTAAAAAAAAGTATTTGGCATGAAAAACCATTCAGAGAGAATATGTTTCATTATTATGGAAGCAAATAACTTTTAAAATGAGTGGTAGGCCTATTCTTAATTGAATATAAATCTGAAAAATTTTTATTTGAACTTCTAATGAACTTAGTTTGCAGCATTTGCTGCACAATCCACTAGTAGCGTATAATTTACGAGGGGGATCCAGGAAATAACGACCGTTCGCGCATACCCGCCGCGCAGCTGACTCCCCTTCCTTGTTTGAAGGTCAACTGGCTTCCTTAACATGTGTTCTCATAATGTTGTGAGTACTGGTTGCAACAAGTCGCCATTGTGCATTTTGTGTTACTTCAAAATGAACGACGTGATTGATAATCCTCCCGATTGTGAGGTGAGGAGTGTGATTCGATTTTTGAATGCCCGACATTTGAAACCTGCAGAAATTTACCGGCAATTGAAGGAAGTGTATGGTGATACTGTAATGAATGAAAGAAATGTGAGAAAATGGTGCGAAATGTTCAACAATGGGCGAACAAATGTCCACGATGAAACTCGACCCGGACGCCCATCACTCATCACAGAAGACCTGAAAACTAAAGTGAACGACAGAATCTTGCAAGACAGGCGCACATCACTCGACGAATTGCATATTGCCTTTCCTGACATTTCTCGTTCTTTGGTTAGTGAAATTTTGTCGCAACATCTTGGCTACCACAAAATCTGTGCCCGCCCGCACACTGCTGCTTCAACTCGAGAATTGCTGGATCAATTCGGTTGGGAAATCTTTGATCATCCGCCCTATAGTCCAGACCTTGCTCCTAGCGATTTTCACCTTTTCACTAAGCTGAAAGACTTTCTGGGTGGTACGCGTTTTGGAAGTGATGAAGAGTTGAAGAAGACAGTGAACACCTGGCTTAATGAACTGGCGGCAGAGGAGTATAACACGGGAATTCTAAAGCTAGTGAACAGATGCGACAAATGTTTAAATGTAGGTGGTGATTATGTAGAGAAGTAAAGGAAGCTTCAGTTATGTAACAGACTTTGTTTTTTTCAAATATATTTTTTAATTATTACAACAAAACGGTCGTTATTTCCTGGATCCCCCTCGTACTACCGTCTATTAGTAAAGTCCTTAAGCCTATGATGATGTAAAGATTAATCATATTATGAAAGTAGGATGACATGGTGTTGCTTGTAGTGGTGACTTGTCTTGTTTAAACCTGATTAGACTCATTGATTTGTAATCAGTCTAGCTTTCCAGAAGGCAGTACTGTACTGCATTGCATTCGTTTCAGTTTTCTATCAGATGACTCTTATGGCGCGTGTCTATGATCGGATTTGGGCAGTTGTGCATTGTTCCCTGCTCGCGGGGTCCTTGAACTGAATGACATGTTTCTTGCTGTAACGAGGTCCTCTGTGGCTTGGAGCCCCAGGCAACCTTCTTGCGAAGTGAACACGATATTGACAGCGCCGTCAAAACGCGTCATATCGTGTAAGCGTCATATCGCTATGTGAGCGAGGATGCAAATGGCTTCTTGAAGCGCACTGTAGTAACAGATGGCGGAGGGAGCCACGCAGTCCTGTTTAATATTACATCCAGGTTATCGCACAGATTGCTACGACAGTTATTGCACTGATTTCGCATTCAAATGATCCACTGTTCGATTTCTGCCTGAGCATTTTATTGGTTTACGACTTGAAGCCATGAATTTAAATTTTCTCTGGGATATATTTGTGCTTGTTCTAGATCAGCGGTGACCAAAGCGGATGTCGTGATTACATCGTGTAATTACAGACATTCAAACGAGTACGAGGAGTTTCCTGTACGTTGCTGTTTGTTTCATTTACGTACCGAAGGCAAGCAGTGGCGGTATCATGTCGCTCTACAAACTCTGTCTCTACAGAGATGGTTTCGTAAAGAATGAGAAAGAGAAATTTGTTTTTGTTGTTGTGTCGGACAAAATGTAATATGTTTACTTTGCTCAACGGTTCAATTAGGAGTATATAGAAACATTGATTGCCACGCTGAATAATGTAATTATTATTATTATTATTATTATTATTATTATTATTATTATTATTATTATTATTATTATTATTGTCCACTAAGTATGCGTTTCTATAATTCTTCTGTACGTGCATGAATCTTGATATTTTTGATCTTCTCCCTAGAAGGATAAAATTATTAGGTTTTATCTCAATTTTAATTTTCTTAATCTTTAGATGAGGGTAACTATTTATTAGTTATTCATTTAATAACAATATTTTAGAAAAACTGATTCAATGATTAAATTGCATAGGTTAGGTCAGATACAACAGTGTTCAATATATATACAATAGAAGTAATTCAATACAGTTATATGAACACTTTTTTTTTGTTCATATAACTGTATTAAATTACTTCTATTGTATATAACAAACTGATTCAATATTATGTGCCAACGAACTGTTATACGCCAGGAATTGACATGTCTTAAATCACAAACAGCGCTCAACGAGCACGCGCGCTCCTTCGGAGCGGGAGAGCTGTGTTTACCGCTCGCCGAAACGGAGAGGAAGATACGTCAGAATGACATAGACTTGCTATAGGTAGAGGAGAGGGAAACGACCACTCAGTTATCTAGTGGAGTGCAGTGCGTAGGCCTATTCTCAGTAACTGTTTCACGTTGCTTACCTACTGCTACAGTACAGTATGGAGGAATCTAAAAGATGGAACATGACATTTAACATTTAACGATATACAGCTCGAACTTATTGATCTTCAATGTGACCTAAGGGCTAAACATCGTTTGTATAATACTACTAGCCTGGTTGAGTTTTACAAGACTAAACATTAGCAATAATATCCACGACTACACAGGCTGGCTGTGAAAATGATTGCTATGTTTGCCTCAACATTTATATTTGTGAGCAACTGTTTTCTATAATCAACTTTAATAAAGGCAGACATCGAACATCTGTAACTGATGTTTCATTATGATCAGTAGGCTACTGTTCCTTTCAGCTGCCAACAGCATAAAACCTCGTTTTGATGTACTGATAAATAAAAATATAACAAAATGATTTTGTACATTTAAGTAGCTATAAAATTTCTATTATTTTTGTAAAATAAATATTTCTTAATTAATTAATAATAGTCCAAGATAGTTTTGCAAACACTGAACATTTCATAAACACTCTTACTAGTACTGTATTTACTTTTGTGTATATTTTGTACGAGATCACCCCTTCTTCCAGTCCACCCTTATACAGAGTGCAGCTAATATCTGCATTCCGCTCATGAGCCGTGAGCCGGCTCGGAGAGCGCAAACCTTGTGCAGGCCTATCTTAAATCATAGGTAGGAAGAGAAAGATGACATAAATAAACGTAAGGAAGTCAGCTACCTATCTCGTGCTCTAAAGCCTTTTAATAGAATAGAATTTCTCAAAAGAGTGATGATTAAAATAGCTTAAATAACTTGTCCATCAGAAGTTTTTAATTTAAAAAAAACTACGAATTTCTCGACCAAGTATCGAGAGAAGAATTTAGAAAATTCCTGATTATATTCAAGAGGAAGGTTAAAAAAAGAAGCAAGAAAAATCGTATATTATTCACTGGCTCTCTGATGACAGCAATGACATTACTGATACAGCAAAGCTTGAGATTTTTATCCGCGGGATTGATCAAGATGTTAGTACAGGAACCACCACTGGTTGTAGTTTTCATGCCAAGTACCTTTCCTCCGTCTCCTTACTTCATAGACTGTCTGTCGCATGTAATCACTGCAGTTCGAGTTTTGGTCACCGCTGTTCTAGATAATAATAATAATAATAATAATAATAATAATAATAATAATAATAATAATAATAATAATAATAATAATAATAGTAATAAGAATAATTTATTTTAGCTGGCAGAGTTAAGGCCGTAAGGCCTTCTCTTCCACTCAATCAGCAAAAAGTAGGCTATATATACATATGCACGAACTTAGAAAGAATTCAACAATTTGATTTAGATGGGAGTTACATGTATACAAGAGTTATTTACGAATTAAACAACAAAATACTATGAACTATTAATTAAACTCTGAAATAAACTGAGTAGCAGAATTAAGCTAAAATACATAGAACGTTAATATATTTAAAATAATATTAGATAATAGAAAGAGATTATTATGAGACAATTTTGAAAATACAGCACTATCAGGATGATGTCTAAAGAAAGAAGTAACAATGTAGTCAGTGATAGTTTAAATCAATATGATTGGAGTGAAATGCTAATAAGGTTATCTTTTAAGCTGTTTTTAAAGGTGTTTATTGTCTTGCAGCCCCTAATACTTTGTGACAAGGAATTCCATTGACGCGAGGTGGATACTGTAAAAGATTATGAATAACAAGATGTTCTATGAAGAGGTATACTTAGCGTGCCAAATATAAGTGATCTGGTATTTACGTCGTGGTTAGATAGGGAACCTGAAGGTTATATTCACTCTATTTTACGAAAATTAGTCAAATTTTCTCGTTGTACGTGGGTATGCCGATTACACCACTGCTGGTTCATTGTTTAGTTGAAGAAAATATATTTTATAAATCAGTAATATTACATTTAAATTCTCTACACTTTTCCGATTATTGATTGAAACAAACTTAAAAGAGACCTGAAAACATATCGAGCGCTTACGAATACAAACAGATCTTATTAAGATATCGATAGCTTCTGGCTTCTGGTTGAAATCACTCTACCTTGGCGGCAAAGGTAAAGCCTACGGCTTCTGAGGAAATAATCTCTTTTCGTTATGTTATTTCTAAAGTTCTTTTCTTCATTATCTATTCATGTAGCATGTTCAATGTTGATCAAAGGAATGTATGAAAGCAGAACGAAAATAAAATAGCGAACTTCCTTGTACAAGCCACTGGATTATTTAACAAAGACTTCACAAAGTGCACCATGTCTGATATAAAAGGCCCCCCTCAATGGTCTTTCGCTGATTCAAATCCGGTATTGCGTGATAGATTTTAAAGAGCGGTAAAGTTATTAGTATATCTTCCTCCTGGTGGGAAATGAAGCTAGAGTCCAGAGATGAACAAAACTAACTGCCGCTCTCGCTCGCTGTGTTCGTTGCATTTGTCTTTCGAGTCTCGTCTCGTCATTCTCGTGCGCTTCGAGTCTCGCTTATTATTCTTGAAATAGCATTTGGTCGGGGTGGAAAGATTTCGTAACTTTGAATAACACATATTATCATTGAAATAAATAATATTATAAATGTTTAAATGAGACAAAAAGACAAAACAGAACAGTATCTTATTTATCAAAATGTTCTGGTTCTATTATATTATATTACCTATAGTTATATAAATAGAATAAAAAACAATTCTCAAATAAATTTGCATTTCTTACTTACTTACAAATGGCTTTTAAGGAACCCGAAGGTTCATTGCCGCCCTCACATAAGCCCGCCATCGGTCCCTATCCTGTGCAAGATTAAGCCAGTCTCTATCATCATATCCCACCTCCCTCAAATCCATTTTAATATTATCCTCCCATCTACGTCTCGGCCTCCCTAAAGGTCTTTTTCCCTCCGGTCTCCCAACTAACACTCTATATGCATTTCTGGATTCGCCCATACGTGCTACATGCCCTGCCCATCTCAAACGTCTGGATTTCAAGTTCCTAATTATGTCAGGTGAAGAATACAATGTGTGCAGTTCTGTGTTGTGTAACTTTCTCCATTCTCCTGCAACTTCATCCCGCTTAGCCCCAAATATTTTCCTAAGCACCTTATTCTCAACCACCCTTAACCTATGTTCCTCTCTCAGAGTGAGAGTCCAAGTTTCACAGCCATATAGAAGAACCGGTAATATAACTGTTTTATAAATTCTAACTTTCAGATTTTTGGAGAGCAGACTGGATGATAAGAGCTTCTCAACCGAATAATAACACGCATTTCCCATATTTATTCTGCGTTTAATTTCCTCCCGAGTGTCATTTATTAGGATTTTTTTTTTTTCATATGTTGAAGATCAAGTGTGCAATCTCAAGTAAAAAGATATTAATGTTATGTTTTATATTTCTTAGAAATTTGCATTTCTAAGAAATATAAAACATAACATTAATATCTTTTTACTTGAGATTGCACACTTGATCTTCAACATATGAAAAAAAAAATCCTAGACTTTTAATACGAAAAGCCTGAAATCCCATAAGGGCAACGGCCTCCTACAGGAGTGTAAGGTGAGCTGAAGGTCTGCTACACTTGGGAAGCCAGTCCAAGAGAGCTTACACTATACACACAGACAAACTACACCAACTAAATACGAAAAACTATACAGACTAAACACATAAATTATACAAACTAAACACTCACAAAAAGCTATGCAAACTAAACACATAAATTATAATCTGAACACACAACTATCCACACGAAACACACAAAAAATTTTGTGCGAGATCGTGCGTATTTGCTTGTTTTCCGCACAGAACCAATACGCGGTAAGTGTGAAATACCACATTCAGTATTCCCAACGTAACACACATAACAATTTCCCTCTTCTTACCGCTTAAGCGCGACATTCATTTTACTGCTTTAGGCTTTTAACATATTATTTTTAGAGACGTTTAACATAGTAATAATTATAAATTGGAAATTTACCACTGCAGTTTCACCTAAATTGCAATGTTAATTATTGTTTTTAAATATTTGCAAAAATTAAGTAAAGTCTACTACTCCACGAAACTTATTGCATTCCTAATACAAGTAACATTAAGGAAGCCGTGAAAAATCAACAAGATTCCAGATGCGGATGTTATTACTGCAATATGTTATATAAATAATATTGTTAAAATATTAAAATGAAAAATAAATCATTACATAACCTTACCGTTTGTTTTAAGTTCGCATTTATAGACTGGGGGGAAAAAAAAGACACGTATATCACGGCCTGCTGGAATATAGTAAACACAGAAAACATTTTATAGCAACAATGTTGAAGAAAGATATTAAGTTTTCCGAATTTTCCGTCATTAAACAGAAACCAAGATGGAGATTTCATTGCAACTAATTAGAAATTCGTCTTTCAGGTATGTAATAAACGATCTTCGCACAAAATAATGTACGATACACGAGCGATATGTTTGTTTTCATGTTCTCGGAAATTAAAAAAGCTCAACTACGTTTCGCTTTTTCAATCTTTTCCTCGACCATGAAAACGTCAACATACCGCTCTTGTAACGTATATTATTAATACAAACTCAACACACATACTGTCTTAACTCACACACAAACTAAACACACAAAATCCTATACAAATTGCATACATAAATTATACAGTCTAAACACACAAGCTATCTAAACTAAATACACAAAAACCATACAATTGAACACAAGATTATACTAACTAAATACATGAACTATACCAACTATACAGGGACTCAAACTATCCAAACTAACACACACAAAAATAACTATTTAAACAATACACAATTATACACAGTTTACATAGTGTTCGTAATTTCTCCCAGTCTTTTCCATGCCTACTTAGCGTTTTAATAAGGGCGTAGTAATTAAATAAAGACTGGAGAACGAATTATTATACACTGAAAGATGGAGATGTTGCAAATAGGCTACTTGATTCTTTATACATACTGTATATAACAGTTGCCAAAGTAGATAAAAGTTCAGTCAGGTATAAACAACTGTGGCGATTCAAGGCTGCCTTGACTTCGAGACTTCGGGAGTGATCAATCTCGAGTCTCGGAACACTCACAAGCAGTCTTTACGTCAAGGACGCGACGTATACAACATTGTCGTGCGGGTTTTCGGCTTTGCGGGCGCTGTTAGTCTCGTTTTCTCAATCGTGATTCGTCTCTACTAGAGTCCCATATCGGCTATTTATTGCAGTTAAAAAATAATCCTGGTTCTCTTAGAAGTCTCTAGGCAAAATACATTTCTCCCACGTTGAATTACGTTGTTACTACTCATTTTACGCCTACTTCTCCTCCTGCGACTCCTCATACTACTTCTTCTATTCCTACTTCTTCTCCTACTCCTCCTCATACTACTACTACTATTTTTTCTCCTACTTCTACTAATACTTCTTCATCTATTATTACTCTTCATACTATTACTACCCCTCACCTACTACCACTCGTCCTCATACTGCTACTCCTATTCCTCATACTACTACTATTCCTACCTCATACAACTACTGTCCTCTAACCAGGAGATTAACCGTGAAAGGAATGTGCTTACTATTGCGCCATTTATTGGAGCGAAGTAGATAGATAATATTACCGTTATAACGTCAGTTTAAACAACATGCGCTCTCTGCATATGTTATTTCCTGTATGGAGGGATTTAAACACTAGGAGAATAACAGTGATCTAATTTTGTAACTAGGGTAGTATAAGTATGTCTGTATCAGTGTTATCGTTGGTGCTGTGAGAGTTAGCCAATGGAGATGCGTGTACCCACGTGTGTGACCTTATGACATTTTATGATATCAACATTCATTCACAGCATTACCCCGCTGCGTCTCATTCCCTTTAGACTTCCTCGTGGTAGGAGTACAGTAGTGTCCCTACTCTTACTAGTATATTCATACTTTTAATACTACTACTGCTAGTACCACTACTACTACTACCACCACCACTACTACTACTACTACTACTACCATTATTACCACTACTACTACTACCACTACTACTGCTACTACACTACTACCACCACACTACTACTACTACTACTACTACTACTACTACTACTACTACTACTACTACTACTACTACCACTATTACTAGTACTACTTACTTACTTACTTACAAATGGATTTTAAGGAACCCGAAGGTTCATTGCCGCCCTCACATAAGCCCGCCAGCGGTCCCTATCCTGTGCAAGATTAATCCAGTCTCTATCATCATACCCCACCTCCCTAAAATCCATTTTAATATTATCCTCCCATCTACGTCTCGGCCTCCCTAAAGGTCTTTTTCCCTCCGGTCTCCCAACTAACACTCTATATGCATTTCTGGATTCGCCCATACGTGCTACATGCCCTGCCCATCTCAAACGTCTGGATTTAATGTTCCTAATTATGTCAGGTGAAGAATACAATGCGTGCAGTTCTGTGTTGTGTAACTTTCTCCATTCTCCTGTAACTTCATCCCGCTTAGCCCCAAATATTTTCCTAAGCACCTTATTCTCAAACACCCTGAACCTATGTTCCTCTCTCAGATTGAGAGTCCAAGTTTCACAACCATACAGAAGAACCGGTAATATAACTGTTTTATAAATTCTAACTTTCAGATTTTTGGACAGCAGACTGGATGATAAGAGCTTCTCAACCGAATAATAACACGCATTTCCCATATTTATTCTGCGTTTAATTTCCTCCCGAGTGTCATTTATATTTGTTACTGTTGCTCCAAGATATTTGAATTTTTCCACCTCTTCGAAGGATAAATCTCCAATTTTTATATTTCCATTTCGTACAATATTCTGGTCACGAGACATAATCGTATACTTTGTCTTTTCGGGATTTACTTCCAAACCGATCGCTTTACTTGCTTCCAGTAAAATTTCCGTGTTTTCCCTAATCGTTTGTGTATATTCACGTCATCCGCATAGACAAGAAGCTGATGTAACCCGTTCAATTCCAAACCCTGCCTGTTATCCTGAACTTTCCTAATGGCATATTCTAAAGCGAAGTTAAAAAGTAAAGGTGATAGTGCATCTCCCTGCTTTAGCCCGCAGTGAATTGGAAAAGCATCAGATAGAAACTGACCTATACGGACTCTGCTGTATGTTTCACTGAGACACATTTTAATTAATCGAACTAGTTTCTTGGGAATACCAAATTCAATAAGAATATCATATAATACTTCCCTCTTAACCGAGTCATATGCCTTTTTGAAATCTATGAATGACTGATGTACTGTACCCTTATACTCCCATAATTTCATCTACGTACGGAGTTAATCTTCTCAAAAGAATATTGGACAAAATTTTGTATGACGTCAACAAAAGTGATATTCCTCGAAAGTTACCACAGTTGGTTTTGTCCCCCTTTTTAAAAATAGGTACAATTATGGACTCCTTCCATTGTTCTGGTACAATTTCCTTTTCCCAAATAGCAAGTAGAAGTTTATAAATTTCGCTATATAATGCACTTCCACCCTCTTGTATTAATTCTGCTGGAATTTGATCGATACCTGGAGACTTGTACTTTTTCAGATCTTCTATCGCAATTTCGACTTCTGAAAGTGTGGGTTCGGGTATAAATGGCTCAGCAGTTTGTATTTCAATTTCGTCCCGATCATTTCTATTTGGCCTGTGTACATTTAGTAGTTGCGCAAAATAGTTTTTCCATCTGTTTAGGATTGATGGAGAGTCTGCAAGCAAGTCACCATTCTCATCCTTGATCACGTTTACCCTTGACTGATATCCGTTCTTAAATTCTTTTATACCTTTACATAAATCTCGAATGTTTTTATTCTTACTATTTGTTTCTACGTCATTCAGTTTTTCCTTCAAGTAACTTCTCTTTTTATTCCTAAGTGTACGACTTGCTTCCCGTCTTTCATTGAAATAATTATCTCTCTTCTCCTCAACTGGATCCTGTAAGAATTTCAATTTTGCCTGTTTCCTTCTTTCTACTACCATGCAACAATCTTCATCAAACCACGGTTTCTTTTTCTTAGTTTCATAATAACCTATGCTCTGCTCAGCTGCAATTTTGATACTATCTCTGATATTTTCCCACACACTATTAACATCTAATTCTTTCTCAACTTCGTCGGAGCTTTCTAAAGTAGCAAACCTATTCGAAATTTCGACCTGATAATTTTGCTAACCTAACCTAACCTAACCTAACCTAACCTAACCTAACCTAACCTAACCTAACCAAACTAGTACTACTACTACAACTATTACCACTACTACCACTACTACTACTACTACTACCACTATTACCACTACTACTACCACCACTACTGCCACTACTACTACCATTACTACTACTACTACTATTACCACTACTACCACCACCACTACTGCTACCACTACCACTACTACTACTACCACTACTACCACTACTACTACCACTACTACTACCACTACTACTACTACTACTACTACCACTCCTACCACCACCACTACTGCTACTACCACCACTACTACTACTATTACCACTACTACCACCACCACTACTGCTACCACCACCACTACTACTACTACCACCACCACTACTACTACTATCACCACCACTACTACTACCACTACTACCACTACTACTACTGTTCCTAGTCATATTTCTATTCATATTACTACTCCTATTTCTACTCTGACTGCTGCAGTTGTTCTGCAAATATAGCCTAATGTTGTTATAGTTGCAATGTTTCAAGCATAACTCAAATTTAATTGATATTTTCAATTATAAGGATTATGTTATCATTGGAAATAAAGGTCAGGAATAAAAGATATCATAAGGAATAATTTATAAACATTTTATTTAAGTCTATAACATTACATAAAGTGTAATTTTAGCATAATATTTATTTACATTAAACTTTTCGCAATCGAGATTCTGCTGTTACTTTTTTTAAACTAGGCCTAGTTAGAATACTAATTGATCTTAACCCATTAAGCAATATTTAAGCTCTTAATCATGAGACCAATTTTGATGTCATTACTATCACGACAAAAAATGGAGCATGTTTCGAATTTATTCAAGTTATGATTGGTCCCCAGGAGAGAGCACGGGCTTTTCGCTCCAAGTCTAGTTTCAGGGACTACTTACTGCTGTTTCTAGACAGGCATGGTATATGGCTTTTCTTTTATGTATGATGTAACAGATATTTCGCCTTGACCCAGACCCCCCATCATCTTTCACTTCTTCCTTATACGAAATATAAAAATATAGTATGACGATGCTACAAAATGCGATCTCGATATTTTCACGGAAGTGCACGTTTTCTACTGTTTTGTAACCACAATAAGGTTTTGGCTCCAGTCCAGGTAATAAAGCTTAAAGTAACATCTTAAAAGAATACGTTGTTAATTGAATTTATGTAACGAAATGTCTCACTTTGCTGTGTTACACTTATAAGTAGTCTTTATGACGACAGGTCCCCGGTATATCTCAGGCAGGGTTGCCAGATTCTCTCGTCAGGAATGCAGGACAGGTGATGATACTGCATACCTTAACCTGACTACGTTTTTAAATTAATTCAGTTTGTAATGCAACTGATTTTATTCGTTTATGTATCTCAACTAATTATATGGTTATTTTACATTCATTTTGTTTCCAGATAAATCTAGTTCAATATAACAAAAGTTTCAAGTTCAATCTATAAGATTTATCTATTTTGAAAATGTTTATTTGCTATAACATTGTATATGGAATATTAACGTTTTCGCCTTTTCGGCATCATCAGATATTGTTAAGAAACACGAAATATAAACCTTGAACAAATTAAAGTGTACATAAGAGATAAGAGAGAGAGAGAGATAATGTTTTATTTTCGCTGGCAGAGTTAAGGCCATAAGGCCTTCTCTTCCACTCAACCAGTCTTAATCAATACAATACATATTTAAATTACAAATATTTACACTACACTTAAAAGGTTCTCCAGCTATATTCTTCAGTTAAGTTTTAAAGACTAGTAGACTACGTATTTATTTAAATTTAGATAAACCTATAAGGTAAAGTAGTAACTTAATTTATGAGCTAATTTAATTCAATCAATTATAATTAATTTAAGATTTGAGTTAGCTAGTAAAATGATGAAAATTAATTTAATATAAGCTTACTAGGACTATGTTACAGGGAGAAAAAAATATATATAAATCTAAAATATATTTCTATAATGAGAATATTAATGTAATTGCCATCAGAGGTTGTAAACCTATTTAGAAAAAATAATGATAATAATAAGAATGGACAGATGTTAGTTTCATTATAGGTAACAAATATTAATCAGCAATTAATCTGTTAAGTAAGAATTTATGTAATTTGGACCTAAATGAAGTTATTGTCCAACAACCCCTTACATCACTCGGAAGCGAGTTCCAATTTCTAGCAACTGAAACTGTATAAGATGAAGAATATAAAGATGTCTTGTGGTAGGGTATAATGAGTAAATTGTTATGATGAGATCTTGTACTTACCTGATGGTATGCGAATAAATTTTGAAAACGAGAAGCCAAATAGATTGGGGTAGCGGTGCGCAGAATTTGAAATAAGAGAACAAGAGAATGCAGGGCTCGTCGATCGCTTAGCCTTAGCCAAGACAGAGTTTGGAAAGACGGGAAAACATGATCATACTTACGAATATTACAAATATAACGGACGCACGCATTATGCACACGTTGTAGCCTGCTGCTCAAATTTGCATTTAGGTTACTTAATATAACATCGCAGTAGTGGAAGTGTGGCATCACGAGTGTTTGTACAAGGATTAATTTTAATTTATCGGGAAGAAAGTGCTTCAGTCGCTTTAATGAGAGAATAATAGAAAATATTTTTTTTGGAAATGTGATTCACTTGTTCATTCCATTCCAGGTGACAATCCATATAAATACCAAGGTTCTTCACAGTCGAGCTGTATGGAATAATATTATTATTTACAATTATCGGTGGCAAATTTTGTTTGTCACACTTTGATCTTTGATGTTCTATTAAGTTCATAGTAATATGCATGACAAAATGGACTTTCATGAGTTTTATGTAGTTATGTCTTATTAATAAAAACGTTTATTTTGAAAAAGATTTCCAGGAAAATGTAAATTTGGAAAATGAGGATATGATTTCTGGTACATATAACCTATGTTACAAAACGCATATGAAATAATTAAAATTGACAAAAGTAGGCCTATTACATATTATATACTGCATTAAGTCATTAACAGAAATACAAATATCAGCAAATTAATAAAATATTGGTGGAAGAGACTCAATTGTTGAATTTGTAATTAGTTACCGGGAAATTATGAGTGGAATGGTGATATAATATCAATCCATTTTATATTTAAATAACATTTGTTATAAAATCAACAATAGATAATTGATAAAATTTGATGAAATCTTATGTGTCGTAGTATGTTGCCATGCCATTACAATTAATCGATAAAAGTTGTTTAGCAATACATTTCATTCATCACATCTTGAATCTGTAAAATATATATGCTTCAATGAAAAGGCGAAAACGTTAATATTCCATATACAATGTTATAGCAAATAAACATTTGCAAAATATATAAATCTTATAGATTGAACTTGAAACTTTTATTATAATTATATGGGTTCTATATTTTTAATTTTGTTACATTTTTAATAGATTATGAAATTTCCTTTAAATTATTCACTTTCATTTAGTGTTTTACCCAAGGGCAGGCCTTTCATAGCAAACCCAACTTTCTCCAATCTGTCCTATTTTATGCCTTCTTTTTCGTTTCCTCATATGATCCATATATCTTAATGTCGTCTATGATCTGATATCTTCTTATATCCCGTACCCTTCTTCCGTTCACCATTACTTCCAGTGCATCCTTCAGTAGACAGTTTCTTCTCAACCAGTGACCCAACCAATTCCTTTTCCTCTTTCTGATCACTTTCAGCATCATTCTTTCTTCACCCACTCTTTCCAACACAGCTTCATTTCTTATTCTATCTGTCCATTTCACACGTTCCATTCTTCTCCAAATCCACATTTCAAATGCTTGTAGTCGCTTTTCTTCATTTTGTCGTTCTGTCCATGTTTCTGCCCCATACAATGCCACATTCCATACAAAGCACTTCACTAGTCTCTTCCTTAGTTCTTATTCCAGAGGTCCGCAGAAAATGCTCCTTTTTCCATTAAAAGCTTCCTTTGCCATTGCTATTCTCCTTTTGACTTCCTGGCAGCAGCTCATGTTACTGCTTATAGTACATTCCAAGTATTTGAAGCTGTCCACTTGCTCTATTGCCTCATTTAGTATTCTTCCTATGACCATGGTCTTCATCTTGTTGGCATTTATCTTCATCCCATACTGCTCACAGCTGTCATTTAGCTCCAGTAGCATATCCTTTAGTATAATTTCCTCTTCTGCTAACAACGCCATATTATCAGCAAATCTTATGCATTTTATTCTTCTTCCTACTACTATCACTCCTCTCATGTTCTGAAAACAGTTCTTTACTAAATCCTCAAAGTAGATGTTGAACAGGGTAGGTGATAAAGGACATCCTTGACGTACTCCTTGTTGATTAGAGCTGAAGAGAATAAAGCTAAAAAAAACTTATTGAGCAGTTCATGTAATAGTTGTGTTTGTGTATTAAATTATTTTAAAATGGTGTATACCCTTCAAGAGAGAACATAAATCATCCTTATTCTTTAAATTTAGGAAATTACACAAAATAAGCTGCGTTTTCATCCTACAATTAACTGATAATAATAAAAATACAGGTTGCCAGGCGACGATAGAAAACAAAAGATGCAAAAACAAATGAATGAGGTGTGTAAACAATTGAATGCTCTTTCATATTTAAATATAAATCTGTAGTGCTCGGGAAAAGTGGCACTAGTCAAAAATGTTAATTTTACAGGAGAAGGAAAAAAACTGTCTTCGCACTGGTTTATGGCGATTTGATTTTCTTCTGTATTAATTATTGTAATGGGAGAAATACTTATGTCTCTTTTCCCAAGACAGCAGATGTTCTGTAAGTTGTCAATAAATTAATAAAAAAAGTTGTGAAAACTGACTTATGCCACTTTTCCCAAGCACTGCAGAAATAGGGATGCCATTATAAATTTCAAAGTTGGGGTGGCTGGAGGTGGGGGTGAAACACGAAATGTAATTAAGCCTGGTTTCAGACTTCCCCATCAATATCTAAATAATTGACGAGTTCTTTGTTTAAATTGAATTCAGTTTAATTAGTTGTTTAATCTGGGAAGTTTTTAAATGGAAGCCCTGTATGTAGCCTCCTTAATCTGCTAGATAATGATTTTATATTTAAGTATTACCACAGTCTAGTATATACAGTCACGAAGCTTGAGTTGTGAGGGTGCTAGGAACAATAGACTCTGCCAGTACTATTTCGCATTGTCTGTAATGAGGCGATATTAGCGATCCTAGTGGTTAGCAACTATCTATGGAGGCATATTTACTAAGTATTGAGCTTCGTGACTGTATATACTGGACTGTGGTATTACTATTAATATTGTTATTGTTATTATTATCTGTATGAATAGCCTATTTCACTGCTGGTAATGTGGAAGAGAAGACATCATGGCCTTAACTCTGCCAGAATAAATAAATAACCATATACATTTTATAGGGTCGTTGAATAACAGTTCTATAATTACTTGGACTTAACTAACAAATTGGTGTTGTAATTTTATGCTCGACCATGCCGAAATGTAGTAATTATACACCTGTAGCAGTCCTTTAATGCATGCCATTAAAGTACACCTATTCATTCGATTATTCGATTATTCTCGGATATGCAATCGAAAGACAACTAGCAAAACGTCACGCAAGCTGGAAATCCAATACTGTCGCAGAAGGTTATGTTATGTTACTATAATAATTAGCGTTAATTGTAAATAATATTCAAATAAATTCAATTTGTCATCTCGTTTTTCAATGTCGAAATCAACTTCAAGGTTATATCAAGTTTAACGTTTATCTTACTCTCTAAATTATATCAAGGTAGTCGACATTCGTTGCCCGAAAAAAATCAATACTTTCGCGTCTGCGCACATCTCACAATTTACGAGATTGCACAAGGTCAGTTCGCTCCCCAGTCACATAAGAATAACATGAATACTTACGAATAATTTCAAGTTTGAAATATGGTCGTGCATAAAAAGTCGTATGAAACTTGCCTATAATGGTAATTAAGACGCTCGTATGAATATTATGAAACTCGCTTGCGCTCGTTTCATAAACATCCTCGCGTCTTAATTACTATCATTATAGGCTCATTGCATAATGTACTAATATCTCTTGTAGTAACTTTGCTAGTTCATATTATGTCACTCTTATTATCTGACGCCATACAGTAACCAATAGTTACAGTAATAAGTATATGCCGCTACAGCTTGTTGACACAGCACGGAGAAACATGTAACCTGAAGTCCTTTCTCAGGTTATACTGTTTCTACGTTGCATTTAATTACAGCCACTTTCGTCTTTCACTTCTTTACTGTAAGTCCCCCTCATTCGCGGACCGGAATTTGCCAACAAACCTGCTGATAAAAGACTATAAAGAAGAGCCGCCATGATGGTCATACGAGGTGATACGTCAGAATTACTTGCGACATTAAGACCCCATCAAGCAGCAGAGAAGGGCTCCTGGCAGCAGTTTTATGTCTGGTACTCACACATTCTCAAGGGGAATGTCTGCACCTCAGTTGAATATTGTTCAAAACTGTGGGGATTACGTACGTATGTGTAACTTATTCTACATGTGTATCTGTAAGAGAACGTGTAAATTAATTTCAAACGACCTGTGTTTATTTGTCCATAATATAGGCGTAATTTAAATACCTCACACCCAAGAACGAGCAATATTAATTGCACTTATAGTACATTATAGTCAGACTATAGAGTATCTATTCTCTGTTATGGAGGCCAGTATAACATACATGCATACATACGGGCTATTCCATATGAAATCGATCAGTAAAAAACCTCGCATTTTTTATACCCTAATTTTTTCCCTATTTATACAAGGTGCTGAGGAGAGTGCATTTGCAAAAATATACTATCGAAAGTCAAATGGTTTTCGTATTGTTGAGCGACAAATTTAGCGTATTTCAGAAAAACATGCCTCTTTCAGCGCTCAGAACTCTGGAACTATTTACTGCAGAAAATTGAACGAGAGCTCATTTTGAAGCTGACATTTGGTAGGTTATGATAAGAAGTAATCCTTATTTTTATTTTATATATAGAGAGAGATAATCTGATTTTACTTACTTTTAGGTTTTTTACCCATTTGTAAAAATGTAAAAAAATATTGAGAAAAAGCCTTGAATTATTAAGAGGGATTCGGCATTGTTTGCTTAGTGGCTCGACAATAAGTTTCGAGGGTATTAAATAGATTATTTTCATACGCCTAGACTTGAACGGCGCAGTACCGCAAGCACTGGCCGAGAGCTGAAGATAAGCGAGCGTTGGGCGTCATTTTACTCCTGTGTTTATGAAAACCTGTGATAAAGCTAGCACAGCCATGACTGCTAGACGAAACATCACGTGTTTATGTCTCCTGGCCTTGCTTCCCTCGGCTATCTCCCGCCTCACAGTCAGCTGGTTAGTTCACGCGCGTACTATTTATTTTCTTTATTTGATATTTTCAATAATTTCTTATCAACGTTCCCACCAGTAAAAAAATTTGTTTATTTGTACTTTCAATGCGGAATCTAACCATATATTTTAAAAATATTTTTTCGTAGCCAAAGGCGTCTTAATGAAGAAAAATCTAAATTTCTCCATTTCCATAAAAAAAAAGTAAGAAAAACTCTTTACATGTCAATATAAACTTTAACTTCTCAGCATCAAAATAAACCATGATTTTGATCATTGGGTGAAAGGGTTTCGGAGCCACAACAGTTTAAAGTTGCTAATTTTATGAAAATACGATAAATTTAAATTATTATTAATTTAAATAGTATTAAGTTCTGATGCCTCAAACTTTGCACAAAGCATTGTATCACAATTGTCTTCGGACAGAAAAAGTTTCATTGTATTTAAAAATTGCAAGGTCAATTTTCTCTATATTTCGGTCGATTTGAGATGGAATAGCCCCTACGCAGTTCAATAAATCAATGAATCCAAATGATGCAGTTATTTCAGTACATACTTATGATTGCTGTTTTCAGCATTGGAGAGAGGGTGCTACAATATGTACTACAATAATTTGTCGAACACGTATATTTATGACGAATTACATGTTTTAATAGAACCGAATTTGTGTATAGGCATAAGTTCTGTTTTTCAAATAGCTTTATAGGCCTAATTAACGAAAATATTTGTATTTTAAAATGCTCTCTTACTTTTAAAAACATGACTTATGCAGTTATTTGAATACGTACATTTCCATCCGACGAACGCAGTACTATAAATGAACCCAATAAACACCACATGACGTGTGCAACGGCATGCTGTGTAACCACAATGAGCATTAATAGCTTTTGTTGTTAAAAGTGACCGATAACGAGAACTACGGACTTTACCAAGTCTAATCATGTTTTTACTCGTAGTTAGTAGTATTAAAAAACATCCCAAATGTATAATATTTAATTTTAAATTATAATTAACTTAGTATTTAAGATGGTCTCATGACCAGAATATTGTAGGAAATGTAAATAAAAATTGGAAATTTATCCTTTGAAGAAGTGGAAAAATTCAAATATCTGGGAGCAACAGTAACAAATATAAATGACACTCGGGAGGAAATTAAACACAGAATAAATATGGGAAATGCCTGTTATTATTCGGTTGAGAAGCTTTTATCATCTAGTCTGCTGTCAAAAAATCTGAAAGTTAGAATTTATAAAACAGTTATATTACCGGTTGTTCTTTATGGTTGTGAAACTTGGACTCTCACTTTGAGAGAGGAACATAGGTTAAGAGTGTTTGAGAATAAGGTGCTTAGGAAAATTTTTGGGTTGTAAGAGGGATGAAGTTACAGGAGAATGGAGAAAGTTACACAACATAGAACTGCATAATTAGGAACATTAAATCCAGACGTTTGAGATGGGCAGGGCATGTAGCACGTATGGGCGAATCCAGAAATGCATATAGAATTTTTGTTGGGAGGCCTGAGGAAAAAAGACCGTTGGGGAGGCCGAGACGTAGATGGGTGGGTAATATTAAAATGGATTTGAGGGAGTTGGGATATGATGGTAGAGACTGGATTAATCTTGCACAGGATAGGGATCAATGGCGGGCTTATGTGAGGGCGGTAATGAACCTCCGGGTTCCTTAAAAACCAGTAAGTTAGTACTTAACATGTTTAAAGGTACCGGCGTAGCTTAAGCGGTAGCGCGTTTATCTGCTGATCCGGAGTTGGTCTCGAGCGTGAGTTCTCGACCTTCGAAAATAACAACATACCTTCGTTAAGCTCAATTGAATTATCGAGAAATTATCACTACTTGTATAATAGAAAACAAAACGTTTCAATATGCAACATTTTCATACTATAATTATTATTTATATAGTTTTTTTACAAATAAGATTTAGGACATTGTGTGAAATTATCCATGCTTTTCTGTATTCTAACATTTTTATTGCAGAAAAATATTTTCTTAGCAAATAAAATACATCAATGTCAGAAATTTTATATTTCCTCCTGATACTTTCGAACTTTAACGTTTTAAAATTACTTTGACGAGAATGCAAGAGCGTAGGCTGGTCCAAACAATAGTTCACAGAGATCACAAACTAATGTAATTGATCAATCTCATTTCGCAGACATTTTAAACACGCAACGATTTGTCAACAACCATTTGTAATAGAAAGTTAAGTACAGTTATTGTTCTCTATTATCTTACCTGTACGGTTCATTAACTTCGTAAACACATTTATATCTGTAACTTCAGTAATGGTCTGATTTGTGGGAAAAGAATGGGTAGCATTTGTGTCGTTCCATCGTAACCACGGTAACAACAGAGAATCACATCACTACGTTGAATGGGTATTCTTTTCTAACTTTAATATCTGTTTTATCGATGTACATAAAATAGAATAGGACAGTCATGTTTCAATCATAATGAATGTTCGGTTCGTGATTTCATTATGAAGACAGGTGTTTGGTAACATGTGATCCTCACTTCATCGGAAGACAGAAGAAACAAAAACATTTTTAAAAAGTTCATATACAGTGAAACCTCTCCTTACGGACACCTCCAAGATACGGACACTCCTCATATACGGACAGATTTTTATGTCCCAACTGAAATAATATAGAAATAATGATAAATTTAACTCTCGTTTACGGACACCCTCAGACACGGACACGGACAGCTGTTTCACAGTCCTAAAGCTTGCTTTACCTCCTGACTGCGGACAGAGCTTGGATTTCAAGACCTAATGTGTTACAAAAATGGAAAATTTAGTTTTGAGAACTGTACAGAAATTCCTTAACATGAAAGAAGAGAATAAGGGTACCACTAGCCTACCTGGCTACCCCTTGTTAGCTAGAAGCGGGTGGATAAACAAAATCATAAAATTTAACCTGTCTGATTGGTCCAACGTTTCCGCGATCGTGAAATTATATTCGAAACACGATAGGGTTAGTAGGATTATTCTTTTCACTTCAGTCAGTTATTCTGTTTCGAGAGACCTGAACGTAAAGATTAAGTTGAAAACTGTAAATTACAGTACTGCATAACTGTAGACGTAGAATAAAATTGCATGGCACAGTACTGTTTTTTTTCTTTTTCGGTCTTATCTACTATAGTT
Organism: Periplaneta americana; assembly: GCF_040183065.1. NCBI lineage: Eukaryota > Metazoa > Arthropoda > Insecta > Blattodea > Blattidae > Periplaneta > Periplaneta americana. The sequence goes on from NC_091127.1 coordinate 16,700,475, forward strand.
CAAAGTTGCAAATAATTTACTGTAGTACAGTAGACTGTATTTAGAATTAAACTACAGTAATACATTTCATTTAAAGCGTGAAGGGATACATAATGCATATTATAAAGTTACTGTTAGATTGGGGAGCCTCCCTCCCAATAAAGGACACCTCCCAGTTGCGGACAGATTGTTACTTCCTTCGATGTCCGTAATTGAGAGGTTTCACTGTACACGCTTGTCCCACGTGTCCTTATTACCGAGTTAATGCCAACTGAACTGTGCATACGCACTAACTCTAGACATCCATCACGTTTTGCAGACTTAAACATATCGGGCTTTTATTTGTATGGCCACTTGAGAACAATTCGTTTATTATTAACCCATTTCAAGTATTTAAATACTTTGTCAGCGTATCCAATACGGATGCCAACTTATCCTAAAACATCTTGGATTTTTTAAAGAATACGATCAAGGCCGCCGAAATGGGGGGGCAAAGGGGGCGAGTGCATATGGGCCCGTCAGATTAAGTGAGTCTGATTACTTTTTATTATCACGAATAATTATTCGTAGATACATACCGGCACTATAAAATTTTATAAGAATATTTGTTACATAAATTTGACATATTAACTCAACAATAGTAGAATTAATACAAATTACCACTTCATATGTAAATATTTGACTTTTATATAATAGAATATCGGTTTCCCGCATTTACATTCAATGACACGACAATTCAGGGCTCCGGCATTTGCCAGAACTATGTTCCCGTCGCTTGTACTGAACACGTTCGATTATTTATTGGCTTGTCCTTTTTAACTTCCAAACCCCCGCTGGCCCACCACAATTAGCTAGTGGACTCTCTCAAACCGAATATACAGGATACATTTCTTTTTCAGTACATTGTATGTTTCGTGTCGAAACTTTCGTCTTTTCGTTGTCGTTTGTCTAGTAAATTCTGTTCATTAGTGTCACTGGTTATAGTTTAACTGCACAATGGACAAGTACAGGCATAAGTCGGGAGCTGAGAAGCACAAGGAGAGACAGAAAAAATTGGAAGATATTAATATGGGTGCTAGACTGCGTGAAAAATATTATGAAGATATTAATGAAGAGATCAGTGATGAGCCAAAATATTTAAAATAAATTATGGCCTCTAATTTAGGACCAACCCCACTGAAACCTATGAATCTCCTAAATAGTCTGAGGGAATTAAAACTCCTCAGTTTATTTCCAAATATTTGCATAACCATTAAAATATTCTATACAATTCCTGTGACAATTGCTGATGCTGAAAGATCCTTCACCAAAATGAAGGAAATAAAAAATGTATTCAGATAAACAATGTGTCAAAAACGATTGAGTAACCTTGGCTCCTTAGTCTGGAGAGCGATCTTGCTAGGTCTTTAAATTTTGATGACATAATTGACGATTTTGCATCATTGAAGTCAAGGAGAGTTGTTTGTTGATGTTGGACTGCAAGTTAGAAATTACAGGTGTTTAAGAATAATGTTTTATGAATATAATATATTGTGCTAATGTGAAGTTTTGCTAAAGTTTTTAATGTAATAAAAGTGTATATTTTTAAGTTTGCATCTGTGTATGGGGTTATCTTTTATTTATTTTGCAAATAATTATTATGGTTAGAATAACTGGTAACTTGTAATTGTTACTTTTTCAACGGGGGTCCGAGTACAGTATTGCATAGGGGCCCGTAAATTCTGTCGGCGGCCCTGAATACGACAGTCTAAGACAAGACGACTGCAGGTTTGTATTCAGAATGAAGGTGGCCATTTTGAACATTTTCTGTCACGCTAAACAGCTCCACATTATTCACGTACAAACATGACATAATTAAATCCAAATAGGATAAATGGTTGTACGAACTTGATTGTATTTTATGTGTCTTCTTTCTACCGATGAAGTGGGTCTCACATGTTATTAAACACACTGTTGTTTCAGCTTTGTGGCACCCATTTTATAAATAGCCTAAGTTTCAATTTGCTTACCTCATTTAATCTTCTAATTCTCTTCCCGTTAGGAACTCTATACATTTATAATTGTTCGATTATTGCCAAAATAGAATTATGTAGTGGATTAAAACATTATCTATTTTCTCGAACAAACGAATTTATCTTTATTAGTTATGTCGTCTATTGTCTTATTTTCTGCGATTCCAATATTATCTCTAACTCTTTCCAACAGCTTTTTCTCTCTCTTTCCGTAAAATGTGTGCTTCTGTTCTCTATTCCGTTACATAATGGATATTGACTTATGAAAACGTATGAAACTGATGTGATTAACTGATTAATGTCAGTTGATGCTCAATTGTTCCATGAAATTTTATCGTATTTCTACTCTGTTGCGTCATTCGCTTTATTTCAGTGCTGGCAACCAAATTGCTACTAATAGCTCCATTACATGCAGTAACTGCAATCTCCGATAACAAAATAAGACATCCGTTAATTTTCAAGTTTCAATATGAAACTGAAGGATAATTTATTAATTACTTTATGCTCGACCATGCCGAAATGTAGTAAATATATACCTGGTAGCAGTCCTTTAATGCATGTCATTAAAGTACACCTACTCATTAACGTTCAGGTGTTTTCAGCCAATGACAACTCAGCTTACAGGTGTTCAGCCAATAACGAGTCAGCTTTGTACCGTTATAAAATAGCAAGTATCGATTATTCTCGGATATGCAATCGAAAGAGAATTAGCGAAAAGTCACGGAGGCTGGAAATCCAATACTGTCGCAGAAGGTTATGTTCTGTTACTATAATAATTAGCGTTAATTGTAAATAATATTCAAATAAATTCAATTTGTCATCTCGTTTTTCAATGTCGAATTCAATAATCAAAGTTATACCAAGTTTAACGGATTACACAAGGTCAGTGACATTATTGTTCCTCGGAAAAAAATCAATACTTTCGCGTCTGCGCACATCTCACAATTCACGACCTAGAACAAGGTCACTTCCGAGCTTGTCAGATACAAATAAAATGTATACATCTGAATACTGTAATTTCAAGTTAGAAATATGGTCGAGCATAAAAAGTCGTATGAAACTCGCCTATAATGGTAATTAAGAAGCTCGTATGAAAATTATGAAACTCGCTTGCGCTCGTTTCATAAACATCCATACTCGCTTCTTAATTACTATCATTATAGGCTCGTTGCTTAATGTACTATTTTAATTATGTTATCAGACTTTCTTGTGCTGTTATCGAACATTTTTGTTCCTATGACGATTTACAGAAACATTTAGGAATAAAATCACCAACAGAAAGAACACGAAGAGACATAAACATTAACATTTCCCGCGGCGACAATGGAATTTCTCTCTTAGCTGGTGCTAACAGACGAGAGTGTCTGCAAAAATCTGTGTCCGCTCCATTGAGTTTAGTACCCAGCATGCACTTGCTTTATGGGTTCTTACCCAGACATTTGAAACGAAACTGGATTTGTGTGCCCACTATCCCCAGTTTACAGCTCTCGTTTCGCGGCGGATATGCACCCTATTTATCTGCGTACCGAGGGTTGCAAACATTCATGTGTGTGTGTGTGGAGGAAGGCTTCCACGAGAATGTGTTCTGTTGATTCTACAGAAAAGTTTAGGTTATTTTATTATATTTTAATGGGTTTAAAGCTGTTAACCTCTTTCTAATCGTCCATTTTATTTACACTTTATTCCATTCAATTCCACAAAACAGTAACATAGCAATTTACGACATTGTGCTATCCTAAGAACCTCTTTTACTATCATTTGTGTGCTTTGAGCGATACTATTTATGAAATATCAATGAATTGTAAAGGTTTCACTTTATCGCTTCAATAAGGTTCTCTTTCCCCTCCTGTTTTCTTAAATTCGATCGTGTTTAGGTAAAAGGGCTTAACCCTCACTTTTGAAATGTGACTTTTTTCCTGTAATTAGGGTAATTAGTTAAAATTTAATTACAGAACGTGAAAATATGTTTTTGACAATTATGTTCACATTCCTTCATTTAAAGTAACTAATTCTTCACCTGACATAATTAGGAACATTAAATCCAGACGTTTGAGATGGGCAGGGCATGTAGCACGTATGGGCGAATCCAGAAATGCATATAGAGTTTTAGTTGGGAGACCGGAGGGAAAAAGACCTTTAGGGAGGCCGAGACGTAGATGGGAGGATAATATTAAAATGGATTTCAGGAGGTGGGATATGATGATAGAGACTGGATTAATATTGCACAGGATAGGGACCAATGGCGGGCTTATGTGAGGGCGGCAATGAACCTTCGGATTCCTTAAAAGCCATTTGTAAGTAAGTAAGTAAAAATAATGTGTTAAAATTTAATTAAAGCTGTTTCTGAAACATGTCTCTTTTGTGAAATGTCATTTTACCTGAACACATTTGAATTATTTGTGGCCGTTTACTTCACTTTGATGTATTTTCTTCTCGATCTTCCATTTTCTTCAGAATTATATTGGTATATTGTATTTTTGGTTCACGGGAAATACTCGTCTTCTACGAAAAAGAAAAATTATCAGTACGAGTGCTTTTGTAAAAGACCAGTATTTTTACCTGAACCAAAATACAATATTACTTACTTATTTACAAATGGCTTTTAAGAAACCCGGAGGTTCATTGCCGCCCTCACATAAGCCCGCCATCGGTTCCAATCCTGTGCAAAATTAATCCAGTCCCTACAATCATATCCCACCTCCCTCAAATATCAACACTTTCGCGGATTATTACTATTTCGTCGCTTTATAGAGAATTTCATATTCTGAGTTTTTTCAGATTTTTTCTCACTTGAATTTGTTATATCCAAGTAGGCTACATTACATGGTATTCCAGGTGTTCTGATTACATCAGTGAACTCAAAAGACGGAGAATTCAAAATTTCATTAATAATTTGAAAGTGTTAATTTGAGGGCTACAAGTTTTTTTCGTTTTTAATGAATGTGTGTTAAACACAGTCTCAATCCAACAAATATTGTCTATTGACCATACCGCACCTTTACCAGAATCCAACGAACCTTTAATGTTAATTATTTCGAAAGTAATATTCATACTGTGTAATACTCCAATTCCAAAATAATTGTATTTTTTACCAAAATTTCCATTAATCTCCTCCAAGAGCACAAATCAATCTCCAACAATCTCCGCCGACACCAATATTAAAATAGTACATTATGCAACGAGCCTATTATGGTAGTAATTAAGACGCGAGTATGTTTATGAAACGAGCGCAAGCGAGTTTCATAATTTTCATACGATCGTCTTAATTACCATTATAGTCAAGTTTCATACGACTTTTTATGCTCGACCATACTTCTAACTTGAAATTATTCATAAGTATTCATGTTATTCTTATCTGACTGGGGAGCGGAACTGACCTTGTGCAATATCTCGTAAATTGTGGGATGTGCGCAGACGCGAAAGTACTGATTTTTTTCCGAGGAACAAATGTCATTGACCTTGATATAATCTAGAGAGTAAAATAAACATTAATCTTGATATAACCTTTAAATTGATTTAGACATTGAAAAACGAGATGACAAATTGAATTTATTTGAATATTATTTATAATTAACGCTAATTATTATAATAACCAGGGAACGGATTTATATGGACTAAAAATATATGAAATATGTAAATATATATGTAGTTATTTTTACCAAAATATGGAATTAAATATGGATTTTTACCAAAATATGGAATTAAATATGGACTTAAAATTATAAAAAAATGACTATGTACGTTAAATATTGGTACATTTTAATCAAACTAAACAAAAAATATAATGGACGTACCTTATCTTCCAATGTAGTTTCAACAAAACACAATTTTTATTGTCTGTTACCATAACAATAGGTTACAAACATTTCTTTCAAGTGCTGAAAAGTGAATCTTCTTCTATTGCCTCTGAGGATAGATTTATACTGACTAAAAGAGCGTTCGACGTCACAAGAAGTAACTGGTACATAATTCAATTTCACAATGTCTGCTGGGGATAAGTCCAAGTTAATCTTCACTGTTGATTCACCACTCATCACAGCAACAACCTTTTGTAGTTCTTCATATCCAGGGTTTTTTGAAAGTACAGTGTCCACCTTAGCTCTTACTGCATCTGCAACTTTACCTCTACCACGATTCAGTTATTCCACAGTACTATTTATAATTTCAAAACTTTCAGATAGTGAAAGGTGCCTATTTTGGAGACTTTTGAGCGTTTTTATGATGCTTGAAAATGTATGCTGAATGTGAGCTAAGTCATTCTTCACACTTATGTCACAGGTAACTGTTTTCGCAGTATCAATTGAGACTGCATCTTCAGAGTCCAATGCAAGGAGAACATTGTTAATAGAGTCTATATGTTCGGCATAATATTCAACTGCTTCTAGCCATGTACCCCATCTAGTTAAAATTGGCTTTGGTGGCAATGGAATTTCAGGGTACATTTCTTTCAACACGTTAACTCTACTGGGAGCTTTGAGAAATACTTTTTTCACTGATGAAATCAACAAATCTACTTTAGGGAAATTGTCTCTGACCACTTCTGCCACACGATGAAATGCATGCGCCACACAAGTAAAATGAGTCAATTTAGGATATACAACAGATAATGCTTGTTCAGCTTTGACCATATAAGGGGCAGCATCGCTAATAAAGAATAACACATTATCGTACATAATACCCTTTGGCCACAGGATACCCATAGCTTCGTTGAACAGTTTAACTATAGTTTTGTTATTGCACTTTTCTAGAACATCACAATGTAAAAGAATTCGTTCAGAATATTGTTCACTTAACAAACCGATAACTACATTACCAACAAGTCTACCTTCTTTGTCGGGAGTCTCATCAATGGAAACCCAAATTGAACTATCTTTAATTTCATCTCTTATCTTCTGTATTGTCTCATCGTAGATGGATGGAGCATACGTCTTCCTAAGTGTTGACTCATCCGGGATTGTATGTTGAGTATATTTTTCAAGGAATTCCCTGAAGACCTTATTCTTTAGTTTGTAGAGAGGAATATCAGCAGAGATGAGAGAACGGCACAGGTCGATGTTAAACTCAGATCTTACATTCGATGTTGTTGGTTGTGTTAAAAACAATTGTCTCTGCTTGGAATTTAGTTGTTTGTTGGCCTGATGTTTACTAGTTGTAATGTGTTGTTGCACCAGGAACTTTTGTGTAGATGATACTGCACACTGACACAAATTACAAAATAATATTTTATTGTCAGTTGATAAACCATCTTCTTTAAATTCTGAAATGTAACTTGTTAGTTTTGATTTTAAATTGACTGAATGACGTACTTTTGGCATATTTACCGTCTTTATAGTATGATTTACAAAACTGAACCTATGTGTACTCTGACTGGCATTTAACTGTTGAGCTGCACAACTGAAGTCTGTTAAAAATTTTAAATTAAATTAATACAGTTTTGTAACTTACTTTCCCATTGTTGATAGGACTGCTAATTTTCAAATAACTCTGATGTTAAAGGGATTACTGAACATGTGTTTAAATCTCTATTGTTGAAATGTATTTTTAAAAGTTAATGGAATTTTGTTTTGTTTTATTGTTAAACCTAATATAATATGGACTGTTTTATATGAAATATGGAAAATATATGGAAATTAACGAAAATATGTACTAAACTCTAAAATATGGAAAAATATGGAAAATAAAAGTAGGATTTTTCAACCCTACACATTGTGAAACATAAAGATAATGCAAAATATAAATTATATTAGCTTTATAAGTAAATATGTATTTACATATAAATCCTTTCCCTGATAATAACAGAACATAACCTTCTGCGACAGTATTGGATTTCCAGCCTCCGTGACGTTTCGCTAGTTATCTTTCGATTTCATATACGAGAATAATCGATACTTGCGCTTTCATATTGCTACAATGGTGTTTTCTGATTGGTGGAACACCTGAACTTTAATGAATAGGTGTACTTTAATGAGGTTCATTAAAGGGCTGCTACCAGGTGTATAATTACTACATTTCGGCATGGTCGAGCATAAAAACACAAAAAAATAAAATAATTTCCATAAATACCTGCCTCTGGCTGTTACATATATTTTTTCACGCTGATTCTTTCCTCCAAAATATTATGTTTCCCGAGTTCAGATTTAACAGTTATAAGTATATTATATCAATTTCACTTAGACAGTATTTCGTCGGTGTTTGAATAGAGAACCCTTCGACACAGAGTCAGTAATGCATCTCACCTCCACTCTGAGGGCTAGCATAGCAAGATGAAAATCCCTGTATTGACGAGCTAGCTGGTCTCCATTAGTTAAATTGGAGTGACTACCTCTCCTAAGCTTCCTCTTCTAAAGTAATCACATAACGGCTATCAGAATAGCACATCTCTGTTTTAATATAAATAAAAATGCTCTTCCCTTCTATGTAACATTAATAATCTCATCTATGTAATTTAGAATCCTACGATAGAGTGTTTTCTTTTCGGTAGGGACCGGCTTATCATAAGGAGCATTTTTCAAAGTACCGTAATTAAATTGTCATAAATGATTTTTCTGTCTCCTTTCTCCATTTCTACGGCTTTGGTTGTGTCTATTTCTAGACTTATTGATCAAACATTAGCTAAAAATAACTCTGAGACTATAAATGAAACAGGTACAAATGAGGCTACATAAACCGACGAGATCTGAACTAATAACAGTGGCTTTTATGTTAAATTAAAAATATATCTCAAAACTTGCTCTCCATCTGGAGTCTCAAGTAGGTACAATAAGTAACTCGATTTTCTTCAATTTTGAGATACGTGTATCAGTAGATTATTTAATAAGCTTATACTGTAGATCCATTATGGCTTTTAAAAAGTACAGTACACAGAGAGAATGGTTTGGATGCATAATAGTTATTTACGATATAAGTATCATAACGTTTCATATTATAATATTAGTTCGATAACCCGTCAAGTATTGGACTATGAAATTACGATAAGTATATCGTACAACGTTTTATCCACTTTTATAAAAAATTAATTTTTTAATTAATGTAATAATTGTAATATTTTGACTGTTACACGTTTACTACGTCATACTACTTTTGACCAGTAAAACGGTACGAAGGGACGTCTTTCAACTAATCATGGCTGCTTATCGCACAATTTTATCGCTTCCCTAGCATTTGTTTGTTTTTATCACTATCCTAGCATTTGTTTCTTTGTTTGCCAACATTTCAAACTGCAAATTCTTTACGGTACTATAAAACGTGCTTTGCGATCGTCATTTCTTTCCCGCATAGATAGTTAACTGAAAAAGGCGGCCCCGTTCAAATATTTTGGTCAAGGTGACATTAGTGAAATATAATTTTAGTAAGTCAATTAATAATCCATTTTGAATCTTGGCAGAGAAGTTCGAGATGACGCCGAGATCTAGTAGGCTCTGAGCATGGTGTGATGAAGCACCGAAACAGCTGTAAGCCGCACAGACTTACATAATTAACACGAGTAAGTCCGCTAGTTAATCAATTACTTATAGTCAATTAGGCCTAATATCTATTTCATTGTATTAGAGTACTTTATTTCTTCTAATCTTTATATATATATTCTCCTGTTTTTATCACCTTCCTACCATTTGTTTCCTTATTTGCCAACATGTTACGGTACTATAAAACATGTTTTGCGTTCGTCATTTGTTTACAGCATAGAGAGTCAACTGAAAAGGCGGCTGCGTTCAAACGTTTTAGTGAAGCTAACATTAGTGAAATAGAATTTAAGTAAGCCAATTAATATTCTTTCAGTAAGTAAATTAATATTTTATTGTATTAAAGTACTTTATTTCTTCTAATCTTTACATACTTTCTTCTAATCGTGTAATAGTCAATTAAATCCCACTCGAGTTTTGATTTTATCAACAGTAATCTCACTAGACGTTTTGATTTATCTAGAGAAAATCAAAACTCGAGTGGGATTTAATTGACTATTACACGATTAGAAGAAAGTATATAAAGATCAGAAGTAACAGAGTACTCCAATACAATAAAATATTAATTGACTTACGAAAATACAACTGTCTTCAAAAGTATTATTGTACCATCTCAACATTACAAATATTACGCTGCTAGATGCATGCTAGATGACAGTAGTGTCTTTATACAGACACTGTAATGATTACTATTCAATAAATCTTAATATTAAACAATCTCTGATACGTGACTATCCATAATATCATATAGCAGAAGTTCTTTTTATCCTCTCAGAGCAGAAGCTATAACATAACCTAACTAATATACTGTACACAAGTGTTAGAAAAGTTTTAATTAACGACGATGACATAAAAAATAAACATGAATAATTTTAAAAGGAATAATTATTGAATGTACAATTTTCAAATGTGAATGTGGTTGGTGGTTCAATTGATCTTATATTGGACGTGTGCGTAATAGAAGTGGAACTCGTTGATTTAGGCCTACATGGTGTATTCAACTTATTCAGAATTTCCGAATGAATAATTTTAAAAGGAATAATTATTGAATGTACAATTTTCAAATTTGAATGTGGTTGGTGGTTCAATTGATGTTATATTGGACGTGTGCGTAATAGAAGTGGAACTCGTTGATTTAGGCCTACATGATGTATTCAACTTATTCAGGATTTCCGAATGGTGCTCTTCATTTATTTGTAAATCGGATTTCAGAAGATGCATAGGTATGGTCAGTGATTTTTATTAATTCTTGTTCTTGAATGCCAATGCGAGTCATATTTGAAACTGCTGTGCATCGACTGGAGTGGTTTGTAATTTTATATATATTTTTGACGTCCAGACCAGCGCAGTTTCAAATGTTGGCAAACAAAGAAACAAATGCTAGGGACGCGATAAAATTAAACAAATGCTAGGGACGCGATAAAATTAAACAAATGCTAGGGACGCGATAAAATTGTGCGATAAGCAGCCATGATTGGTTGAAATACGTCCTTTCGTACTGTTTTATTGGTCAAAAGTAGTATGACGTAGTAAGAGTGTAATAGTCTAGATAAATCAAAACCTCTAATGAGATTACTGTTGATAAATTTTGAACATTTCTTCTGTTGAAAGGCTATTGTATTATTATTAGTTTCTTCCTGCGAAAGTAATTAGTTTATGTTTATTAGTTTTGAACACGATAAGTTTATGCTTATGACAGAACAGCAGTACACCTACTGGGAGAAATAAACATCTCAAAATGAGTTCAAACGGGGTTTCACATATTGAAAATGCTGCAAATTCGTGCAATTGAATGTTTAGTAACATCGAAATCCTGCGTAAGATATGAAGTGAAATACAAAAAATTTCAAGATTGGCGTTCCAAGAAAAATGTAGAAAGTGTGTCGGAGAAGTTAATGTTGTCATACTTCAGTGAGTATCATTACCTAACTAGTTTCTAAATAGAAATAATGAATATGTTTTCAACATGTTATTAGTGATGTAAAGTACACATTACATAATCAAAGTGGATAAAAACTATTTCCTAATTATCTCTAAAGATTAAATTTGCAGCTATCTACTTTAAGTCTGGATCTACGATATTATTTAATAGATAAAACTATCTATATAATATTAAAATTGATTTGAGAGAGGTGGGATATGATGGTAGAGACTGGATTAATCTTGTTCAGGATAGAGATCAATGGCGGGCTTATGTAAGGGCGGCAATGAACCTCCGGGTTCCTTAAAAGCCAGTAAGTAACTAAAAGCCGTATTCATAGACATTTCGCATCACGCGCTACGAGCGTACTAAGCTAGCCCCGGCTATCCACTGGTTACTAGTACAGAATTAAAATCATATCCTATCGCTAACACTGGTTTATGAATACGAAAAACGCTGATAATCCACCGAAAGCCCGCGCTAAAAATGTCTATGAATACGGTCCTAAGTAAGTAAGCAAAACTATCTATGGGTTTAGAGCAGCCGCGGCGAAAATGCGACTCACGAGCACATTGTGGCTCGCAGTGCTTTTCTCTCGCTTCCTACCTACAACCCCCACCCTCTCACTCACTGGAGTCAAACTCCGTTCTATTTGTATTTGTCTCGGACCTGCGAGTGGCGTATCGTCGCAATATCTCTCTCGAAACCATGTACCTCTATAAAAAACGAAAGTTTCAAGTAGGATGGGAGGATGCATTCTTTTGCTTACAATATGATGAAAATATTAAATGTATGATTTGTTCACAAATATTACTAGGAAAACGGTTGTATAACATAAAACGGCATTATAAGTTACTACATGTTACTGATGAAACATTAAAAGGTTAAGTGTTATTATTATTGTTATTATTATTATTATCATCATCATCATTATCATCTCTGTACGTCGATTCTTTTACAGCAGATGTACGAATAATGCAGTTAGATTTTCAATTTAAATTCACAGATTTACAATGTGACGTTAAATGAAAGCTAGATGTAAGGACTTGACAGATATTGAACTTTTCAAATCTTTGGAAAAAAATAAATATTTGAAGCTTCGTTCTTTCGCTTGCTCTGTTGAAGCCATGTTCGCTGTAACTTACGTTTATGAAAAATTATTTTCAACAATGAAAATAGTAAAAATCAAATTTAGATCACGACTGACAGACAAATACCTTCGTGATCAACTACGATTGGCAGTAAGTGACATAATTCCTGATTTTGAAACTTTGTCGCAGAGACATTCTGAAGACAGTTAATTTTAGGTTGTGATAATGCGTCCTATGTTTTCTTGTTCATTTCTTTCTTCGTTACACGTCCTAAACAACTTCCCCTTCGGTTGTCCGCCTCCCTCCATAGGTGCTATGCACGTTGCAGCTTACACAGTGGCTCGGCGCACCATGGCCTTTTCGCCACGGCTGATTTAGAGGCATAAGCTTGTCTAGAACCTTATTGCATCTTATAGCTATGTCAGATGAATACATGCATCATATGAATATGGTAATTGGACAATTTTATTTTCTACTCGTATTTCTTGATTAAGGGACATCGCTGCATTTTGATTGAAATGGTGATGTCAAAAATACTTCATTAATTTTTAGTAATGTTTATTTCGAAACTTATTTTATACTTAGGTACGAATTTTAAATGATCAAGCAATATTTATTTTATTTAAATACACCGTGTCCTGGAAAAACCTAGTGATAAAATTATATTTCAGAAAGTACAGCATTATTTTATTGCCTCGATGTGTTCACTTTAAAAAGAGAAACTCGAAAAGTTTTATCGTATGCACTCATAGCGAGCTATACGCATGCGCATACTCTTGCGAGAGAAGAAACAAAAAATGTTTCATCCTCGTCGCGATTGTCGACATTGTTGCTGCGAGTCTTGCTTTCATTGCAATTATATAAATATACATACATTATTAACCTTCTTTCATAAGAAGAAGAAACATTTCAACACATATTGGCATAATTATAATACGAGAAGAGACATATTATATTTTACAGAATACAAAAGTTCAACGGCTGCTGGTATGAAACATGACTACTACCACGGCCTAAAACTTTGCAACAAATTAATTTCTCAGTACCCTGTTTATCTAACATAAATAAGATTATATTTAAACTGGAAATTAAAGAAATTATTAAGGGGACTTAACATAGGGTTTCAATTATCACTATTTAAAATATTATACATAACAAATCCAAAATTTAAAATATGCATTACAAATCCACAATTTAAATTGTACCTCACAAATTCAAAATTTAAAATATTATACGTAACAAATCCAAAATTTAAAATATGCATTACAAATCCACAATTTAAATTGTACCTTACAAATTCAAAATTTAAAATATTATACGTAACAAATCCAAAATTTAAAATATGCATTACAAATTCACAATTTAAATTGTACCTTACAAATTCAAAATCTAAAATATTATACATAACAAATCCAAAATTTAAAATATGCATTACAAATCCACAATTTAAATTGTACCTTACAAATTCAAAATTTAAAATATTATACATAACAAATCCAAAATTTAAAATATGCATTACAAATCCACAATTTAAATTGTACCTTACAAATTCAAAATTTAAAATATTATACATAACAAATTCAAAATTTAAAATATTATACATAACAAATCCAAAATTTAAAATATGCATTACAAATCCACAATTTAAATTGTACCTTACAAATTCAAAATTTAAAATATTATACATAACAAATCCAAAATTTAAAATATGCATTACAAATCCACAATTTAAATTGTACCTTACAAATTCAAAATTTAAAATATTATACATAACAAATCCAAAATTTAAAATATGCATTACAAATCCACAATTTAAATTGTACCTTACAAATTCAAAATTTAAAATATTATACATAACAAATCCAAAATTTAAAATATGCATTGCAAATCCACAATTTAAATTGTACCTTACAAATTCAAAATTTAAAATATTATACATAACAAATCCAAAATTTAAAATATGCATTACAATTTAAATGTAATAGAATATCTGAGGTTCTCTGTAATAAAATACAAATAAATCGAATAATTAAAGAAAGAAAATCTAATCTAAATAAGAGGACTCGGGGAAGGATGCAAGAATACTTGTTGCATTACCGCGCTGAATGGCGATACCAATGCACTGACGTAGATATTGACTGCTTCGAGGGTCCCCAGAAAGCTGCACTAAACTTCTGCCTATGGTGGAGATGAGAGCTTTGGCTTCACTACGCCATGATCCGAACGTTTCAACCGCAAAAGGAACAAAAATATAATTATCTGCAAGATGTTTATATTTATGGTGTCTAATGACAGCGGCACTTTCTGCTACACATCCTGGTGTCTTAGAGGTTGAAGACAGATGAGAAGGGGCCAGTGTATCCACACATGTGGAATCCCAAATTAAGGATTTGCCTACACGCCACGGGACTAGAGTCAGATCATCGGGTCTTTTGCCGTCTGAACGGCTGATCCCGGAAGGTTCTAAGATGGATGGAACCCCTGAGGATGTTAATGCTCTTTTAATGATGTCATTGAGCGATGAATGACGAGAGAGACGCCCCTTACTCATGACAAAACTTAAGGCATGGTGGCCATAAGAATCTACAATATTGCCACAGATACATTTATGAATGTGACAGATTTTGCAACCGAGGCGTAAAGCCACGGAAACTTTAAAGGATCTGGGATCCATAAGAGTACCGATGTTAGGGGACAAATGTCGGGATGAGCCCTAACAGAAATGGGCCACGGACCTGCACTCATATCCCCATGAATCTCCCTAATTACTCTAAATTAACTAATAATTACATCTCTCCCCTCTCTTCGTAATTGAGCCACCATAAAGCCAAATGGCTGGTCTCTAAATTGAGACGATTCAACAAGGCTCATGACAACAATCACCTCCTACATAATAGCCAAATAGGCTAGTCTCTTATATGAGACAACTCATCCTGCCTAAGGTATTCCGTGGTTTTCCTAAGGCGTAAGACAAATGTCGGGATGAGCCCTATAAGAAATGGGCCACGGACCTATATGCCCTTCCCCATATATATTCCCCTTTTCTTGTAAACGACGTATGCCCTAGTTCAGAACCTATAAATGTTTATTAAATGTACGAGGTCACTCAATTAGTCGCAATTTGAAAGGACAGGGACCTCTCAAATTGCAGATTTAGATTTCACGGCGCTTCTTCCGACGGCCTTCACATGCCTTGCCATCGAACAACAGATGACAGCGTCTTGCCATCCTAACGGCAAACAGCAGCCATCTCCTCGTCGCCCCGTCCCGCGAATACGTTATCAAATCTCCGTCCCCCTCGCGTATGTGGTACCTAAGAGGTTACGTCCAATTTCGGCTTCCCCTTCAAAATTTTCTAGAGCTCCTTCAGTGGAGCAGCGTAACCCGGAGTGAGACTAGTGGCCAACAGGCTTGGATCTCACATATTTAGTTTTGTACAGCCCCCAACCCCTTGCAAGGACGCGTTTTGCGTACCTTTTAAATTTGTCCTCCCAAATCTCTTTGGATTTTTCGATTTTTTTTTTTCGGAAGGAATTGCATGAAGCCAAGATCCTGAAACATTTTGTTGGAGAGCGAAAAAACGAGCAATTTAATCTTCATCTGGGGACGTAGGCTGTACAGGAAAAGGCGCCTTTCGTGGCCGGCTGATATGTAGTCAGTCAAACGAGTGCAACGCCGTTTTCACACTGAACGGGACAGAACACGCGATAGCATCCTACACTGGGACAAGCAATTGAAGGAGGTAGGTACTGTTTCATCTCAAAGCAAAAAAGCAAGGAAAGAACGCTTTACCTAGGATGATGTCCATATAGTGCAGGCTTTCTTTATACGAAGCCCGATGAAATCCATTCTAGTGGAAGGAAGACAGACGTACTAGTCCACACTAGACTTCTTTTTTTGGAGATTTATCGAGGATCGAGTATGTGACACCCCTGTGACAGATTTGGTGGATTTACGTCGTCGAAACGCGGAAGCGATAACACTGGTGACACCAGAAATGCTCTCTCGTGTGTTATAGGAAACACAGTTTTCGCCTGGATGTAGTCCGCGCCACAAATGACTCTCGTTGTATCGAGATGTACTAGACGGTAAACAAAACTCTTTAAGTTTCTCTTTCTGAAAGTGGTAAACATCAATAAAAATAAATGCAGTAGGTTCTGAGATGTGATTTATTCTTTCTCGCTACGTTTCTCCTGGGTATTCTGTTTATCTTAATAAAAAAGAAAATAATTATATAGATCGTTGCAAAACTCGTCTGGCAAACTTCTACTTCTAGACCGTGTTCCACTCATAAAAATAAGCCGAAAACTTCGAAAGGAACTGACGTGTTACAGTAATACATAAAGGATTTCTTTACACTTCGTACTTACATAGTGACTCTGCGTTTTTATGTATACACTAACGGTCTTACTAATAAAAACTCTTTATACAGACGTTTAACTGCCTTATACTTATACAATGAGTAACTCGTTTATACAGGGACATCATTTTATTTTTACTAACATTTTTAATATTAACCTAGATATATCTTTGGATTAAATGTCTAGAACGGAAACACCGCTTGCTCCCCCTTCCAAGACTGGAGTTCGATGATACTGGCGTAAAATACAAATCACTTTACTAGGTATAGGAGGGAAGAAAAGTAGTTCATACATTTATGTAAACTAGAAAATATCGCAATTTTTAGTTTGATAATTTTCATTAGGTTTTTGTTTAATCAAAATACGGTACAGTATTAACACTTAGTGTTTTTACTCACGAACTGAGCTATCCATTCGAACTTATTAATTATGCAGTGTATATTGTACTGTTACAGCACATTAGCGTACAATATAGAGAATGAAGTTAAATTTAAAAATAATCATACTATGAATATTTAAACACATTTTTGAAAATGGAGCTCGTTCATTTCGATACAGGCTTCAGTTCTTTTGTGCATATTATCGCACTATAGACTATTGTACCTAGTTCCAATTACCAGTTTCTTCCTTCGTACTAGTAACTCATGTTGGAATAATTCTATACCTACTCTATAAAAGAGTACCTTACGTACTGTAAATTTAATCTTCACTTCTGCCCGATCCGAAAAGATAAAAATACTCAGAAATGCTATCTACTGTCCGTTCAAGTGGTTTTGTCGCAGGGTCGTAGAAAAGGGGGGGGGAATTACGTGACAGTTAATTACTTAACGAGGCCCTTTTATTATTACTTAACGAGGATCATTTTTGCAAAACTTGCTAACTGCAAAATTTTCAAAATTGAGATTTTGGTGGATTCGTTAACGTAAGGCACACCTTTACACGAGTATCTTAGTAAAATTGAATTATTTCTCTTCATTGTAGTGTGTCAACTTGTAATCATTGCACCTATAACCTACTTGTCTCCATTCTGTTTTTTGTGTCTCCTGTAAAATTTAGTTCTTTCATTTAGCAAGTTTTGTAAAAACGGTCCTCAATTCATTCCTAACAGAAATTAATGTTCTCATAAAAGAGCTAAGACAGCCCAGCTACTAGACTTTACAAAGGGGCGAACAGAAGCAGATGGGGGAAACCGGGATGCGACGTAGGCAAACGGACGACAGTACCTATGCGAAAATATGATTCAATATTGAAAGCTCTTTCGTCACTGGAAAACGCGAACATATTTCTGGAACGTACTATACTCACTAACTCAGTACTGCATACGCGGCCTTGGTCTTTGTGGTGGACGGTTGGCAGTTTACTAATAGAGGGGGTGGGAGTGAAGTACATTAAAAAACTCAGGTACAATAAAAATTGAAGTAAAAATAAAATGATGTCCCTGTACGTCGTGTGTAAATTCCTTACTAATAATCACTACATACGTCGTGTATAACAGTATAACTGTTACACAGCTACGTCATAGTTTCGTCATTACTTCGTTACGAAAGGTAATAGGATATCTGAGGTTCTCTTTTGCATCCAGTAGAGCGCTCTAGTGGCGTGTTAAGTATCGATAGTACAACTGGCTGTAATCATTACCACACTATATTTTGGTCAAAGAGTACAAGCTACAGCAATATTATTCTAATTATTCTGTGCTCTTTGGTTTGTTCTTTTGTGGTTACTAGGCAACCATCATCATAAAATGACAATCGGTACGAACAGCTGTTAGAGGAGCGGCCATTTTTTTCTCTATATACACAACGCTTAAACAAGGAGTTTCGTGTATATAACTTCTGCAAAGCAATTCTTTTTGTATAGTTACAGCCTGTTTATACATCTATTGCTTATGCATGGTTTATTAGTAAAGTTTTCTGTCTCAACTCTGCATAAGTCTCGTATAAAAACTATACACGGGTTATTAGTAAGACTGTATGTCCACAAATTATTCACAAATTATACATATATTACTATAGCCTATTTTCACTAATCTTGGTTAAATAGACGTGATATTATTAAAATATAGGCTACATACATTTGTTTTATGTAAATTTGTGAAAAATTAGTTATCTCCTTACAAGTTAGTTTATAAATTAGTGCTGTCGATCGATCAAAATGTCGACCTGGTTGGCGAGTTGGTATAGCGCTGGCCTTCTATGCCCAAGGTTGCGGGTTCGATCCCGGGCCAGGTCGATGGCATTTAAGTGTGCTTAAATGCGACAGGCTCATGTCAGTAGATGTATTGGCATGTAAAAGAACTCCTGCGGGACAAAATTCCGGCACATCCGGCGACGCTGATATAACCTCTGCAGTTGCGAGCGTCGTTAAATAAACCATAACATTCGATAAAAATATTTAATCGATCAACTATTTGAATTTAATCAATCGAGTTTTGATCGAGTTGAAAAAATGTTTTAATATACTGTAATACACAATTATTGTTAAATTTAACTTGTGTTCGGTGATAAGCGTAAGTATTAAATGTTGTATATCTGTATATATTGTATCATTATATTACGAAAAAACTATTTTAATTACTTACTAACATATTTACTATAATGCTTATGATTTATTGTGTCAAACATAAGTAACAAAAAGTATGAAGACTCACCTAGTTAATACTGCGTCATCCATGTTTTTAAACACGTGAGTGCATTCACATGCTGCGAATTAAGTGCTGCTCTACGTTTAGTAACAATGTTTCCTGCATCACTAAACACGAAAATTTTTTTTTTCTGTCAAGCACTTCTCCATAATCGTTCAATTTAAATCCAAACGTTTCACCGAGTTTACCTCTCAAATTCTCATATGACATAATGGAGTTTACACTTTTCACAGACCACAGAAAACTGATTTTTTTTTCCTTTATCAAACTAAACACACAATCTTCTTATACAAACTCAGTACAGAAACCGCAACTGTGGTACAGCGGTCGAAACAGAAGACTGGTCCCTATTGAAATCGAATTATCAGGTTTCAGAAATAGAAGAAGGTAGTAGTTACGCTCTCACTTGCGCACAGTGTAGACATGGCTATTTTAAAAGGGATGAGGGGGACGAATCCCAGAAAAGTATGTATTTCAAATGCTAGGAAGATGAGCTGACAACAAGGTGGAAGTTTTCTTGGAAAATCATAAAACTTAATAAGGGTTTCGCATTTTATTATTTATTTATTTAATCTGACAGGATTAAGGCCATAAGGCCTTCTCTTCCATCCTACCAGATAGCACATATAAATACAAAAAAGAAATACAAACACTGATGAAAATAATACAAATTAAATTAAAGCCCTATAGAGGGTCAACAGGGTCAAAAGAACACTATAGAGCTCTCATCGAACTAATTCAAGAAAAAGAAAAGAAAGGAAAACATAGATAACAGTGATGATAGTGATAACTGATAATGATAATAATAATAATAATAATAATAATAATAATAATAATAAATACATTACATAATAATTGTCAAATTTACAACAGCATAGCTACAATATTTACTATATGTCATGGGTTAAGCCGAAGTTGCGCAACCTGACAGGTGTTCAACAATTCCATGAACTATAGTCCCCTCGCTCTTATTTCCGGCAGCCAATCACGTTGCAGGTCGGCTACATTTAAACGTGTGCGTCTTGTGATTCGCTGATGATGACGTTATGTGTTTCCTAAGGCTCGATAAATACTTAATATAATCGCCCGCCATTTTGGCTCTTTCGTTGGCGTTCGCAGAAAGTACACGAGGACGTTATTTGCCCCTCAATTATTTGCTGAATTACAGTGCGTTTGATTTATTATCATAGGAGCTACGACGTGATAATGTTTAACGGTATGTCAAATAGATTCCTCGTCTGGTAGCTCGGCAACGAAAGAACAAAAATGGCGAACGATACTACCTACCTAGACTTTATAGAGCCTTGACTTTCTAGGACGTAAGCAAAGAGGAGGAGCCACGCCGGGAACAACAGCGTCGCGACTATAGAATGTGATTCTTTAATTTAAATTTGAATTTTGACATTGTCCGACAGTCTCTGACATTGTCAGGGAAAGAATTCCAGAGGCGTGAAATCGATATGCTGAAAGATGATGAGTAGAAGAATATTCTGTGCAGAGGAATAGAGAGAATGTACATGTTCCGGGTTAGAGGTAGTGAAAGGTAAACAAAACGAGATGCTAGGTAAGAGGGTGTGGAGGTGTGGATAGTTTTAAAGAGTAATAAGAAAGATTTGAAGAATCTTCTTTCTTTAAGTGGATTCCAAGGCAACAATTCTAGTGACGGTGTTACATGATCGAATTTTCTAATGTTACAAACGAAACGAACGCAGATATTGTGAACACACTGTAGTCCCTGCACTAATATTTAAAAAATATATATTAAAATAGTAAATATTAGACTATTTTAAAAAACCAAACACCAAATTAAGCAGAATGAACCATTGTTATTAGAGGAGAAAAATTCGCTCCGGCGCTGGGGATCGAACCCGGGTCCTTGGTTCTACGTACCAAGCGCTCTAACCACTGAGCTACGCCGAAGTTCAATCCACAGCACCGGATCGAATATCCCTCCTCTAGTATTTTCCCCCTTTGTGGCCCTACTCCATGTTCGACATACATATTGACATTATATTCAGTCAACTGCCATTATACAAGGAGTGCACTCAATTGAGTGACTTGGTGGCCGGGATTCCACAGTATATGCACTGTTGGACGAAGAATCTACGTAACGATTAATTTTTTGGTCCTACAGAATTTATCTGTTACGGTAACAATTGTTATTAGAGAAGAAAAATTCGCTCCAGCGCCGGGGATGAAACCCGGGTCCTTGGTTCTACGTACCAAGCGCTCTAACCACTGAGCTATGCCGAAGTTCAATCCCCGACGCCGGAGGGAATTTTTCTCCTCTAATAACAATTGTTACCGTAACAGATAAATTCTGTAGGACTAAAAAATTAATCCTTACGTAGAATGAACCATGCTCTCATAAATTGTAATAGTCCATTATGCAACGAGCCTATAATGGTAGTAATTAAGACGCGAGTATGTTTATGAAACGAGCGCAAGCGAGTTTCATAATTTTCATACCAGCGTCTTAAATACCATTATAGGCAAGTTTCATACGACTTTTTATGCTCGACCATATTTCTTACTTGAAATTATTCATAAGTATTCATGTTATTATTATCTGACTGGGGAGCGGAACTCACCTTGTGCAATATTTCGTAAATTGTGAGATAAGCGCAGACGCGAAAGTATTGATTTTTTCCGAGAAACAAATGTCATTGACCTTGATATAATCTAGAGAGTAAAATAAAGATTAAACTTGATATAACCTTGAAATTGATTTATACATTGAAAAACGAGATGACAAATTGAATTTATAATTTATTTGAATATTATTTATAATTAACGCTAATTATTATAGTAACAGAACATAACCTTCTGCGACAGTATTGGATTTCCAGCCTCCGTGACGTTTCGCTAGTTGTCTTTCGATTGCATATCCGAGAATAATCGATACTTGCGCTTTCATATTGCTACAATGGTGTTTTCTGATTGGTGGAAGACCTGAACTTTAATGAATAGATGTACTTTAATGTACATTTCGGCATGGTCGAGCATATAAGAAAAATGTTTTTTTTTTTTTTTTTTTCATTTTGGGTTTTGATGACTGCCCTTGAATTTTTTTCCATTGTGCTGATGAAGCGTATTTTGTGAAGTAATTTTATATACCACGAACTTAAGAATTCCAGCTGTAACTCATTTCAGTGGAAACATGTTGGGTTTTATCCCCTTAATTTCCATTGCTATCGTACATGTTAAAACTAAACGTTACTTGGAAATTCTGTACCTCTATTCCATTTACTATGACTTTACATTGAAATATTTTTTATGCATAAGAAGGAACCCCATTTTCTTTGGTAGGAGCTGCTTAATTGACGGAGGCATAGTTAGGCCTTTGTTAATTAAAAAATCCACTTTACTTCTGCGTCATTTTTCTTCGTATTACGTGCTCCAGTGTTTCATAAAAGGACACCAATACCTTTACATAAGACGAGTTGCTTCTCTGGGTTTTGATTAATTTAAAAGTTTTCGCGGGTCGCGTGGCAGTTTTCTGTTTGAAAATAATTAAGTTCCCATGGCGACAAAGAAATTGAGAAGAACTCGATTACAATGACAAGCAACTGGAGTGGTGTCAGAAGGCGACCCTCTGCTCTCTCTGCAATTCATCTCGTGATGTTGGTGGAGGTGGGGATAGGCTGGAAGCGTCTAGAATGCCGAGGGTAGTCGATATTCGGTTGACTGCTTCAAACACGCCAAAGCATTTTATCTGAGAAATTCTATACAGTTCCAAAATCATGTAGCTACTCACACTTTAACAATTTATCAACCATTCTTTCGAACAGTGAGTTAAAGCTTCAAATTAAGCTTAATTTCTGAATAGGATGCCTTGAGAGTGATTCTGGCACGAATCCAGTTATTGTTTTTGGATCTATCTGTGAACCAGACAAATTCAAGCACTATCTGTCCTCAACTCATTTCCATTAGAAATTAACTTTTATTTCTTCTGAGGTGTACATAACGACATCCTATGTTTTACATATGCAGGGCGTCCCATTTATCTTGTGCACCTATTGTAACATTTATGCTCGACCATGCCGAAATGTAGTAATTATACACCTGGTAGCAGTCCTTTAATGGACCTCATTAAAGTACACCTATTCATTAAAGTTCAGGTTTTCGATTATTCTCGGATATGCAATCGAAAGACAACGAGAGAAACGTCACGGAGGCTGGAAATCCAATACTGTCGCAGAAGGTTATGTTCTGTTACTATAATAATTAGCGTTAATTGTAAATAATATTCAAATAAAATCAATTTGTCATCTCGTTTTTCAATTCTAAATCAATTTCCAGGTTATATCAAAATTAGTTCATGTTACATTACATCAAGGTCAATGACATTATTGTTCCTCGGAAAAAATCATTACTTTCGCGTCTGCGCACATCTCACAATTTAAGAGCTATGATCAAGATCACTTCCGATCTTATGTCAGATGCAAATAAAATGAATACATCTGAATAATTTCAAGTTAGAAATATGGTCGAGCATAAAAAGTCGTATGAAACTTGCCTATAATGGTAATTAAGACGCTCGTATGAAAATTATGAAACTCGCTTGCGCTCGTTTCATAAACAAACATACTTGCGTCTTAATTACTATCATTATAGGCTCGTTGCATAATGTACTATTTTGTTTGGATAGGTATAGGAATTTTTTGTGTTTGAGCGTTATGTTAGAACGAGGGGCTGACATGATTATGGAGATTTGGTGCATATAACTACATTATAGTACAATATATACGTGACGTCATCAATTTTTGAAGTAGCACTTCATACTTTAATCATGTTACATTGATTACACACATTAAGACGAGTTCAAAAATGTATCACAATGTCACCTTCCTAATCAAAGAAAAAGTAAACAAAGAAAGACAAATATTTTTAGAACTTTTGACAGGAATCTTTCCTGTATGTAAAAAAAAAACTGTATGACATTTAAGCTATTATAATATATAATACAGCCTGCATGCACGGTACATTGTATATTTATAGTACACATTGTAGTAAATTTTTGCGTCCTTGTAGTGCATACTTCATTACCTGTATTTGCATACATATTGAGTTTCTAATGATATTAAAATTTCAAAAGAATTATGCGCTAAAGTAGAAATGCGGGCTAATCGGCAGGTAGGCTATTCTCTCTTCGTCCCCATAACACAATGGCCTCACGTTTTATTGTGACGCCATTCACAATTGGATGTGCTCCTCTACAACGTCAACGAACCGGCTGGATTGCTTTGTGAGAGTATCTATCAATCGCACAGCCTCTTCATCAGCTATTTTGATCCCAATTATTGCATCATCATATCTCGAGTGGCTCTTTAGGGGTAGAACTGGTGCAATGAAGACTCATTTATACCACCCACGCCGAACGAACATTGCCTATTACTATTATTTGTCCAACAATAACAATGTATTTTGGAGTGGATGTATAGAAGCTAGCACATCAGTAACGTGGAATATTAGACAATAGGAAAGTTTTTCCTATAAATGGAAGTGAGAAGAATGGACATCACAGGACAAAAATATCATACAATTAATATTACGGCTTACGGCATAGATGGGCATTGTGTATCACTTGAGAATTAGTGCCTCACTGACCTTCACAGAGCTTATCGCTCTGAGTGAAATCGTCTTCACAGTCCCCGTTCCTCCCTCACGTATCTCCTAGGCGTGGGCAGGATCTATATCAGTTTCATAAGCAATATCAGTGGTGGCATAATGGCATTATCAAAGCAGTGTGTACGCGTTAGAAAACGATTATTTCATGAGAAATGGGAGGGAGAGTTTTTTTTGCTGTTTAGAAGGGGAGAACATACGATGTATGTTATGCTCGAAAATCCTATTAGGCATTAATACATTTAATATACAACGACATTACTCCTTATGTCATAAAGGACATGCTGAATTAGAAGGTAAGACAAATTAAATGTTACTTTTTCGTACTATTCCGAAGAAAATTTATGATCTTAACATTTGCATAGTATACTAAATACGATATTATACCTTAAACACGCTGCATTAAAAGGTAGCCTACGAGGAATTAAATGTTGTCTGTACGTATTATTTCCAAAATACATTTATAAAAAAAATATATCAAATGTGCGTAGAAAACGAAATATGATTTTCTGAAATTATTTTAGGTCGAGAACGTGCAAATCTATTAAGTAATCTTGATAAACGCCAGAATATTCAAGAAAATAAACGTAGACAACGTGATGGAATATTATTAGCTAATTACGCAGTTTCTCGCCTGTGATTTAAATCAATTCAATGATGGAGAAATAGTAAAGAGGTTTATGATTAAAGCTGCCGAATTAATTTGCCAAATTGAATAAAAGTTTTCGAGTCTCTCACGTTAACCAAGCGCTTTCCTAATAATTCGCCACCGACCGCCTTAGCGATAACGATAAGGTGACGCAGGTCACAGCAGTTTATATTTCCCATCCTACTCTGCAGTCTCCTCTCCTAGTTAAGCTATTTCAAATCGAGTGCTTCGCGTAACCGAAATTTGTGTCCATATATGGCTTAGGATGTCGTTTAACTGTTAGCAATGTCATAAAACTATAAAAAACTAAATGATCCTATTCTCAA
Organism: Periplaneta americana; assembly: GCF_040183065.1. Lineage (NCBI taxonomy): Eukaryota > Metazoa > Arthropoda > Insecta > Blattodea > Blattidae > Periplaneta > Periplaneta americana. The sequence continues at coordinate 16,726,546 of NC_091127.1, forward strand.
ACAGATGGAGATCGTACTGAAACCTGAACTTTACAGCAATAGTAATAATTTAAATGCCATGACGGACTACTTTTCATTACTAATAATAATAATAATAATAATAATAATAATAATAATAATAATAATAATAATAATAATAGTAATAATAATAATATTGGTAATATACTTACTTACTTACAAATGGCTTTATAAAACCCGCAGGTTCATTGCCGCCCTCACATAAGTCCGCCATCGGTCCCTATCCTGAGCAAGATTAATCCAGTCCCTATCATCATATCCCACCTCCCTCAAATCCATTTTAATATTATCCTCCCATCTACATTTCAGCCTTCTCAAAGATATTGTTCCCTCCGGATTCCCAACTAACACTCTATATGCAGTTCTTGATTCGACCATCCGTGCTACATGCCTTGCCCATCTGAAACGTCTGGATTTAATGTTCCTAATTATGTCAGGTGAAGAATACAATGCGTGCAGTTCTGCGTTGTGTAACTTTCTCCATTCTTCTATAACTTCATCCCTCTTAACCCAAATATTTTCCTAAGAATCTTATTCTCAAACACCCTTAACCTCTGTTCCTCTCTCAAAGTGAAAGTCCAAGTTTCACAACCATGCAGAACAACCGGTAATATAACTGTTTTATAAATTCTAACTTTCAGATTTTTTGACAGCAGACTAGATGACAAAAGCTTCTTAATCGAATAATAACAGGCATTTCCCATATTTATTCTGCGTATAATTTTCTTGCGAGGTCATTTATATTTGTTACTGTTGCTCCAAGATATTTTGATTTTTCCACCTCTTCGAAGGATAAATATCCAATTTTTATATTTCCATTTCGTGCAATATTCTGGTCACGAGACATAATCATATACTTTGTCTTTTCGAGATTTACTTCCAAACCTATTGTTTTACTTCAAGTAAAATTTCCGTGTTTTCCCTAATTTTAATAATAATAGTAATAATAATAATAATAATGATAATAATAATAATAATAATAATAATAATAATAATAATAATAATCGCTTCTTAATATTTAATAACGGTAAACGTATGCTGCACATAATCTTAAGTCTGTAGCTATTATAAGCACTTCTTAACCCGATAAAATAACAGTTTTATTATTATTACTAGCCGTACCCGTGCGCTCCGCTGCACCCGTTGGAAATAAATATAAATTAATTACATAATTAAAATAGGACATTTGATCCAGGGAACATTCGTGTTTGATAGAAGGATAAATCGCTTATTATGTTACTTAATTTAAATTGAATTAAAAAATTAAAATGCGATCATTTTGATCCAGAGACCACTCATTTGGTCATAAAAATTAGTTTAGGAAATACAGGAAACGAATGTACAGAATAGCCTATCAAGTTTTCTGTACATAAGAATCTATTTTAATCTTACCTGTCCTCGATTCACTCAGAAGTTACTGTGATAACATTATAGCATTATGTCCATCTAGAGAAACTACACTTTCCAATGGTGAAATAATAATTAATTATACAAATCGGTTAATTTAGCTTCCGATATTACTTCATAGAAACGCAGAAACATTATCTGTAGGCTATCTTTCATAGCTTTCGATTGTTGTTGTCCAAGGCCCCTTATAGACGAAGTCATTTGTTTTTTAATTCATTACACGGCCTTAGATGGCAGTTATTTTAATTTTAAAACTCATTTATCTCATTAAATATCAGTCCTATCAAACTTTTTCAAGGAATAAAACTTATCGCAAATTAGTTTTAAAGAAACATTGGTATGTAACATTTTTCACAAAAATCAATAATAAGCGAGATATTTCGATTTATTTAATTCAGGCCTCCTTATAACCCCCCTTTTAAATAATGTATTTTGAATGACATATAGCCTAAAATCTAAGTTGCAACGAACTTAATTTATATTCCAATTTTCATCGAAATCCGTTCAGCTATTATCGCGTGAAAAGGTAACAAACATACAGACAGACAGACATACAAACAAAAATTTCAAAAAAGCTATTTTCGGTTTCAGGGTGGTTAATTATATATGTTAGGACCAATTATTTTTGGAAAATCGAAAATTACCAGAAAAATTTCGGCTACAGATTCATTATTAGTATAGATTATTATTATTATTATTATTATTATTATTATTATTATTATTATTATTATTATTATTATTACTATCATTATTATAAGTACGAAAGAGCGTAATGTGTATAATTATATTTCACACTGATAGTTTACTCTCTCTAGCTCCACATTAGTCTTGGTAGAATTTCGTTCAAGAGACCGTTCTTCGATACAGTCCGTCACACGACAGCTTCCACACTCTTTGCTGCACAACATACACATGCAGTGACCATCTGGGTTGTGAAAACATCCATTTTGTATTGATGAGGACGGCAGTCAGCGTATTAGACCTGTATGAGGATATTAGAATAAATAAGCATATAAGTGTCTTAAATGTTTTCTTTTCCAACACAGTCTTTCCCATAAAAAATTCTCGCATATAACACGCACTCGGATTTCCCCCACCCTGTATTTTTGGTAAAAAAAACGTGTGAGTTATACGCGAGTAAATACGGTATGTTAACAAATCATACGTCAAATAAGTTATGTGTAACCTCTGTTTTCCTTTTAGAAATTGACAAATCTCCGACTATTTTAGCTCAAAGAATTAGACACCATTGAGGATTCCCTATGGGTATGGTTTCTAAAATATAAGTATCAGATCATTTTTGTAACAAGTAAAAATATACCGATATATAGACCTATAAAAATTGTATTTCGTGATATTCTGTGATTTGCTACTGAATGAGTAGTAGCATCGTTATTGTTCACAGAAAAAAAATTGGTTCACACAGATACAGTTATTGTTGCATGAAACATACTATTCCCCACCAATCCCAATTCTCCGATGAAATTTGATAATTGCGCAGTTACCCCAGCGAATAGGGATTATAAAGAATGGACACTTCGCGTCGGTACCTTTGATGTAGCCGGACTGATTTCAATGACCTTCAAGCCAGCTAGAGCGTGAGATTCTGCTTTCTCCCTAGAGTTGGCGCTGACATCACACCAGCTAGCAGTCGACACAGCGGAAACATAACACACATAATTAATACATCTAGGTACATTATGTACTCAAAATAAATTGGATCCATAAAATAATAAATCCGTCATTAACTATAATGTCTAGACTCTAGAGTTCCTTTATAATGAGAGTTGAGACGTTGACCCAAACAACAATTAAAATATGTAATGATTTGATAGCAATGAAAATGGAAAAACAAAACTCTTACGAGAAGTAAAACCATATACCTATATTATATTATATACAAATATTAAACGAATTTGATACATAATTTTATAATGTATTATATTATTTTATAATATAACTTATTATATCTGAAATATAAAAAAATATTATTACTACAAGTTTGTCATTGAGAAATAAGAAAAGCTGTTAACTTGAATTTATTTGAAGCAAAGCGTTACTGAATTATGCAATAAGGTAGGCGATGTTTGGATCCTGTGTCTCAACTCTATACTCAATTATTATCTTAGGGTATGCTCGATTACACTAACCTCTAGAGCTTGAAAGTAGAACTAAACGCTGGCGCACAGAGAAACAAAACACAGGAAAATTCGCTCAGTGTCCATTCTTTATAATTCCTATTCGCTGGTTCCCCTCTCGATCACTGTCAGAAGTTGTGTTGCTGATGGCTACCATATATATTATTCATACCTTAACCGATATCCATTAACAAAAATGCACTCCACTGAGTAGGTATAAAACCAGTTGTGCAATGCAATTATAGCTCTTAGTAACAGTCCTGACAGGTCCATTTCCTCTCATAATCTCCCATGGTAGACTCAATACCTACTCGAACACGTTGGACGTTTGTAAAAGTAAGATCCGTGCAAAAATTTAAGAACTTAATCTGTATACATTATTCCCCGAAATTCATTGGGACTTGTGTTCATGTCACGTGATCTTTTGTGTTGATTCTATGTTTTGAATGAGTTGAAATCAAAGCACAGACTTATGTCGAAGTGCATCAACCAAGGTTAAAAATGTAGTGACCATGGGTTACGAAACCACGGTTAAAAAGTAACTGGTTAAAATGTAATTTCTCAGCAACATTCACAATCACAACAATCATGACGTTATAAAAAGAGCTACTATAGACTATGTAATATTAGTAGACCGTGACTCTTAGCCTATAAAAATCTCAATAGTCTGCAATAGGTTAATTAATTCACATAGAATTTTCCTAATAGGGATTACATAGAATGGACACTGAGCGAATTTTCCTGTTCTGCTTTTCTTGTTCATGCTGCTATCAAAAAAAAATTGAAGACCGAGAAAAAAAATCACCATTTGAATGCGGATTTGATCCCAAATCAAGAGCTCGATTACCATTTTCAAAATTAATTCCTTTGAATAAAATCCAGCCAAAAATGGCATACCACATAAAGCAAAATTAGAGATACATAAACATGTTGAAGTCAAAGGTATTTGAAAGGACAAATTGATTTCACCCAAAAATAATAAAATAACCTCTAACAAAACTCTTAACTACTTTAACCAACAACATCGGCGTTTAGTTCCACTTTAAAGCGCTAGAGCACACGCTGATAGTAATTGAATACAAGAGTTAAGACACAGGATCCAAACATCGCCTACCTTAATGCATAATCCAGTAACGCTTTGCTTCAAATAAATTCAAGTTAACTTTTCCTTATTTCTCAGTGATAAACTAGCTGTAATAATATTTTTTATGTTTTATATGTAATAAATTATATTATACAACAATGTAATACATTAAAAAAATTGTGTATCAAATTCGTTTAATATTTGTATACAATAGACATATGGTTTTACTTCTCATAGGAGTTTTGTTTTTCCATTTTCAGTGGTATCAAATCATTACATATTTTAATTGTTGATAGGGTCAACGTCTCAACTCTCATTATAAAGGAGTCTAGACATTACAGATAATGACGGATTTATTATTTCATCGGTCCAATTCATTTTATTTGAGTACATAATATACCTAGATGCATTAATTTATGTGTTATATTTCCGCTGTGTCGACTGCTAGCTGATCTTCATTCATCACCAAAACCATATTCATAACAGTTCAGTAATGCATATACAGTCGCCATCTAGTTCACAACAATAGAACCAGTCTCAACACTACTACACACGCCTTCGGATTTCACTAAAAAAATTAACTCGCGATATGATCAGAGATGTTAAAGCGACTATAAATAACAGAAGACTGTCTGTTAGCATTTTTAGGAGGCATTGATTCAAGTTCTGTGTTCATAGTTGGCGATGCGATGTGTTGATATTGAGGCGTAATAGTTTTCATGATGTTTCGTCATAGTAATTTATGACAATTTTGCGGTATTCGTACGGAAAAATGTATCGTAACAATGTTTTTGCCGTACGCGTTGCAAAGAAGAACTTTCTAACCAACAATGTGTTATGAAAAACAGCAGTTTCCAGTTGTTCCAAAAATGTCAGTTTTCTTGATGTTTTAACATGTTGTTTTTTATTTTGCTTGTATTTCACTTATCTCTGTGTTTTTCATGCTCGAGCAAATTCGTATGAAATACTGGTTTAATAACCCATATTTTCCATAAATGTTATTTTATTTTTGCGCTCTCGCTGCAGCGCTGTCGGATTTTAAAATCAACCACACTCATTCTTCTGAAAGCGAGCTTAGTTAAATAATTCAGCCACGATAGATGTGAAGATATTGAATGTCATGTTTATTTCGCTGTGAGTAACTGAAGCGTGTTTTCAGAGAGGCGCTATGCGTAACATTTCCATGTTTGCCAGGATTCTCTATTTTTCTGACACTTCATAACGATTTTCGTTGTTGCATGTAGGCTTATATGCTATCATTTGATACATAATTCATGTTTCTGTCTACAACCAGGAATACAAGTATATCAAATGCTTAATGCTTTTAATATTTTAGTTTTCTCAGTCGTCTATATAGAACGATAAAATATATTTCCAATGTACGTTGTAAAAGTTGATCAACAATAAATTCTACAAATCAAAATAAGTAATAATACAGAATAGTAGAAAACTATAGCATATGGCATAGCATGCAAAAATAATTATTATTTGTTGACATCACATACGTGTTGCAAAGAAGATGTACAACAACTAAAGACAGCTAATCCCTTTTTACGTCGAGACCATGCAAATCTATTTCGTGGAATGATAGAGAACTACCCAAGAAGTAAAAAGGCTCTTAGTAGACCATGATTTCGATCGAAGAGCCAAGTACACAATGATTTCCACTTAGTACGAGACCATCAAGACAGCCGAAGACAGAAGTGTCAGGAAGGTTCTAGTGAATGATGGCAAAAACCGCCTCCGGTTTGAATAGTCGTAATTTATTGAATGATTGAAAGCTAATTCCTTAAGACGGAGAGATCTGAATTCTTCTGCCGTGATACTTCACTTTGAATTTTTATAGCAAAAACGATTTTAAAAACACATTTCTCAATTTAACATACAAAAAATGAAGTGTTTAACAAAAAAAAAAAAAAATCCATGTTGAATCTTTCGTACACTACTTTTAACACTTGAATATAAATAATTGATTAAATGGCGATCTTACTCGTGCTAATTGTGTAAGCATGTGCGGCTTACAGCTGTTTCGGTGTTACTTCACACCATCCTCAGAGCCTACTAGATCTCGGCGTCATCTCGAACTTCGCTGCCTGTTGTGTGGGTGCGTTCGATTGTTGAAAAGTGTTGAAATGTGGTGTGAAATAGTGTGTGTGTTCTGAAATTGATCTGACATGGACATGGAAATCCTACACATACAACCCAAAAACCAAAAACTCAACACACAGGAACAATATGAAATATACAGACACACCAAAACACACCCTGATCAAATTCTCAACACACAGATCAATTTCAGAACACACTCACTTTTTTGACATCATATTTCAACACTTTTCAACAATCGAACGCACCCACACAACAGGCAGCGAAGTTCGAGATCACGCCGAGATCTAGTAGGCTCTGAGGATAGTGTGAAGAAGCACCGAAACAGCTGTAAGCCGCACATGCTTACACAATTAGGGGAGAGTCGGGTAGAATCGGACATCTGGTAATATCGGACAGTGAGTTTCTTTCATCTACTAGACGATGATAGTACCTGATTGACATGGTTACGTTTTTGTGATGTCGCATAGAGAAACGTAACCATGTCATTCAGGTACTACCATATGGTGGTAGATGAAAGAAACGCACTGTCCGATACTACCCGATGTCCGATACTACCCGACTCTCCCCTAACACGAGTATGATCGTCATTTAATCAATTATTTAAAAAATAAATATTTTAAATTGTAATAATATCCTGTGTAGACATGTTTAATTCTTAATATTTTTGTCTGACGAAATGTTCAATTAGAAAAAAATGAATGTATATAATCATAGATAATTCATTTTATTAATATCGTACTTTGAAAATAAAGTTTTCTTTCATATTTCCTCAGTTTTTATACACAGTTTAATTTTGACGACTCGTTCGCAATGAACATTTATTTTCCGTCCAATTTATTAGATTATTTTTGTGTTCCTGCCAAAACTCTCTCGCTATATTCGTACAAAACATACCATTCAGTAAAATGTACACGGTATACATATTGTAACAACTGTCCACTAATCCTTGCGTATGGATCTTTCGCTCAATTGTCTTCAGATTTAATTCCTTGGCCGTCCGTCGGTAGCTTTTCTTAGCAGAATGTATTTTTTAACACCATATACACATGTGTGCATTATCAGTAGCTGTTTTTCTCCTCTCACTTCTTTGCGTTGACACAAAACTGAGCCAGTTGACCTGCATTTATACTCATCAAGGTTAATTAATATTGTTTTGATAGTGAATTTTTATAAAAATTCTTCTTGATAAAATTCGCATACTGCTTCCACATTATCTCTGCCATCTTCACCAACTGCGTATGGACGAAAAGAATACTCAACGATAAATTATTTTTCTAGAATACTGAACACTACCTTTCTGAGAAACTATTGAAATAACTTATAACAATGTCGTCAATGAAATTATTTTCTCATTGAGCTGCAAATGCAACATGGTTGAACTTCGATATAACTTATTTATTTTGGGCCATATATTTTTATATTTTTTATATTGGGTTATTTTACGACGCTGTATCAACATCTAGGTTATTTAGCGTCTGAATGAAATGAAGGTGATAATGCCGGTGAAATGAGTCCGGGGTCCAGCACCGAAAGTTACCCAGCATTTGCTCATATTGGGTTGAGGGAAAACCCCGGAAAAAACCCCGGCCAGGTAACTTGACCCAACATGGATTCGAACCCTGGCCACCTGGTTTCGCGCCCAGACGCGCTGACCGTTACTCCACAGGTGTGGACGCCATATTTTTGCACCTTCAGCTATTCATTCTTTCAAAACAATGTGAAATACTTCATATTATCATTATGTGATAAAGATTCAGCTCTGCGTGGTTTTCTTTTTCGTTAACTCACTCCAAGGAAGGCCTTATTTTAATACAGATTTATTTAACATTTTTGGGTCCACCTGACTCATTCTGCACAACGGACACTTTTATTACGACCGTTTCGAAATTGTGATATTCCCTTTTCCGTCTGTCTTTCTAAAACGAATTTCTAAATGAAATATTTTGATATGTGCGATGTATTTCCTCTTTAAAGGTTTGATTTGTTGTCCAGTCAGTCTTGTAAATAGAGTATATTTTACTCTTGTGTGAGTTGCAACTCTTGCTTTGTGAAGGATACGTGCCTCAAGGTCGATAGTCACATGGCTTCAACCAAGTTTACTAGTAAAGGATTTTCAGAGGTTTGATGTAGGTCGTGTTTACTCGTGAACGTCATGTTTGCCAAGCAATGAAATTTCTGACGTCACTGAGGTGTGCTTCTCTCTGTTCCAGACTGGGACGCCCTACTGAGCCCCCGAGATCTGCACGTCGTTACAGGTAAGAACTCAACTCGCTGTATGTAATATCTTTGAACACACGTCGTTTGCAAGTTTCTTCTGTGAACTGGAATAACTAGAAAGAGCAATTAATTAGGCTGGTTGTTAAACTATGGAAATTAAACTGAGAATATCTAACATTTGTAGAGCAATATATATTATCTGAGAGGCAATATTAAACCCGTTTCAACACACAGATGAGAAGAATCACAAATTTCAGACATAAAAACGAGATACTTTCCACGGAAATAGACTGTTTTCCAATATCAATTAGAGGATCTAGATCGAATATTTAGAAATGATACTAGAGAAAAAGGTGGAAATATGGGCTACCATTTTGTTTTCCTCATAAGAATGAAAAATGGTGTGGTATATATACAGAATAATTATTCAATTAACAATTTCTCCAGTTTTAAAGGTCAATAGTTGCAATAAATATTTTCATATAATTACTTTTTGAAAGTAAGGCGAACTGGTCCTCTATAGGTAGTGGGGTCTAAATATAGGCTACCACAAAAATTTGAAAATAAAATTGGAAAAAACAAAGAAATATAAGTACTGTACTCCAACCAGGAGAAAGTCTCAGGGGAATGAGACGCAGCGGGGTTATGCTGCGAATGAATGTTGATGTCATAAGGCCACACACGTGGGTACACGCATCTCCATTGGCTAACTCTCAAAGCACAAACGATAAAACTGATACACACATACTTATACTACCCTAGTTACAAAATTAGATCACGGTTAATCTCCTGGTCTTTTAATCCCTCCATACAGAAAATAACATATGCAGGAGAGCGCATGTTTTTAAGCTGATGTTATAAAGGTAATATTATCTATCTACTTCGCTCCAATAGATGACGCAATAGTAAGCACATTCCTTTCACGGTTGATCTCCTGGTTGGAGAACAGTAGGAAACCTTGTCACATCAACAGCAATATTCTGTAACAAATAACGTAAATAATGATAGTGAAAATACGGGACGTGTTAGTGTGCTGGTCAGGAGCGAATGTTAGTCACGATAGTTAGGCTTGCTCTTTTATTCATAGGGGAAGATGGGAGGATATAATAGTTCATAATTAATAAAAATAATCAGACCCATATAAATAATTTATTTTATAATTATGAAATCATTATGAGTCATGGGTCATATTCGCTTATCAGATGTAGAAGTTCGATATAATATAACAAACATGGCCAACAAAACAGTTTATTTAGTTTTTTTCGACCCTGCCAACCAATGCACATTGTTGTATTGAGCTGCACTGAACGAGCGCACATATTCTCTATAATGTCTGTCTTCTCTTGAATAGTCCTTCGGGAAAATGGATTTAATAATAAGGTTTCAATAACACACAATTCCGAACTCATTGCAATACTTAAAATTAATGTTTAAGAATTAATAATACATGCAGCAGCTAACACATGAATTCCGCTCAAATAATTACATTGCACTCGCAAATCACAGCAAATTCCCGCTGTCAGTACTGCTCTGTGTAACGTTAAATAGTCGTTGGTGTAGCTCTCGGACCAGAGCTTCAAACAACACATAACAGAAGCATGTGCGCCTAGGACGGACTAAGGAGGAAGGCACTTGCGCTCGCATCATATTCTCGCTGTTTCTACGTCTTTCCTGTAGCTCCGAGAAACGAGGAAGCGTTGCGATACTTGCGGTGGCCACCTGCGGATGATATTACGCCTATACAGTATTCCAAAAATCAAAATAAATTTTAATGTACGTAACGCCATTTTGAGAAATACACATTCTATGAAAATATTGGGCTTCCGCAGCAAGCATAGCATGCCCTGAGAAATCGCCCCTGGTGCTGTAGCCCATATTTGACACATAGCGGTAGCCCATATTAGAAACATCGACTCATAAAGGTTTCTAAGATTATGATGGCAATTGTTGTCCTTAATAAATATTACTCTTATGCCATGTGATAGAGCTATTATTAATCAGTGCAACACATCAAGCGTGATTTCTAAATACGAAATATATTTCTTTCAATACAATTGAAACTACATACCTGCAAAAACTTTGAAATTGATGAAAAATACAAAGAACACACCACATCCACACCACAAAGGCAACTGGTTTGTCTCTTTGTGCACGCAGACTGATGGACACGAGATGTAGTTTTAGAGCTTTTTCGCTGGGTAACAACACCATGTATAGTAAAAAACGAGGTAGCCCATATTACCACTCCTAGCCCATATTTCCACCTTCTACTATAAAAACTATTTATAAGTGTTGATAATAAACCTGATTCGAGAGAGATATTCAAGGCAAACGATTATCTTGGTACGATTAGATATAAATGATGCTGAAGAAATATTAATCTAAAATTCATTAATATGACCCAAAAAACAGAGAGAATATTCTAAAAAATCTTATAACAGCGGTAGATAAAGCAATGGTGGCATTCCTGTATTATAGGGCTACTTTCTAATAGGAATGGTTTACGTTCATTGTTACTCATGGTTTCCAGAATTTTCAACACAACGGGACTTTTTAACCTTGTTAGAAAATAATATTTTTTAGGTCTTCCCACGTTTGAAGTCGCACTGATCGTGGCAGCAAGAATACTGATTTTCCTGAATGTGAAATGTATTTTATCTGGCTTGAAATATCATGAACTTTCAACTGCAACTCATAGCAATCCGTTCACTTAATTTCACTAAAGCTATATTTCATTGTAATGGCGCTTTTAACGTATCGTATCCAAAATGATTGCACTCTATTATGGCACCAGCACTCAGAAGAGAAATACATTCATTTCATTGTCACCCACGCAATCGCTCGTGAAACACCTATCAATTATTTTACGAGACAGCATCTTTGTGTCGTTCGTCGTAACATTTTTCTGTAGTGCCGCGATCGACTGAAAAATTATATTTACAAACCGAACAAATAAATGTATTCCTCAGTATATCTTATGCAGTAGTAGACACAGAAGGAAAGTGAGTTTCAGAATGTCTGGAAACACTTTTGTTTTGGTGTCAAATAAACATGAAGAGTGTTACTAAGATGGTATAAACTTTCTCATATGTTTTATGGATTTCGTAACAATTCAGTTTATAATATTTTATTTATTTATTTTATTGCCAGTAAGTTTGAAATGAATACAAGTTAATAAATACAATGTGAGATAAACTAGCCCACTCCTGAATGAGTAAGACTCGTGCTCAGGAGGGGATTCCAATACAGACAAAAATAAAATTAAAATTGAGAGTGAATACAGATTAAAAAGTGTTTAATATGTTTAAACCCAAACTATAAATCCAATACAATTTTTTTTATTTATTTTTTTTTATTAATTTGGAGAGCATTCGTGGTTAAAATACTATTGGGATAAAGTTTGTTCTAATAATCTGGGACCTTGACTCATGCTATGATAAAAAGCTGCATTGGTTTTACATTTTGGTTCAGACAAACGCAGAGAATTCATATTTTTAGTTCTATATTTATGTATATACCTTTCAAAGTTGTTAAAATTTCTATGAAAATATTTTAATAAAATAAAATAATACATTTGTTTAATATTGAAAACTTTGAAGTGTTTAAACAACAATTTAGTTGGGTAATCTTTCTGCTTTTTTAAACAAATTTTTAATACATTTTTCTCTAGTAAAATTAACGGATAAAGGTTGGATTGGCATTTACTGTTTATAGTTTATTCTTAAAAGATATGTTTTAAAAATAATAATTTACTATATATCGAAATAAGACTAACTTTCTTTTTCTGGATTGTATGCAGAACTGCATAATTTTCATTTACAATAATATATTACGATACGATGTTGAGAAGTGATTTTTACAAAATCAAGGAAAAGTTTGAAAAACGAGGAGAGCGAGTCTTCGAGCTAGTGATGAAGACAGTATGGAAAGGTTCCAGTTTAGTGTGAAAATTAGTTTAGTGACAAATGAATGTTATTTGGTGGTGACAACAAATACCCTACTAAAATAATATCGGACTGCTAGCAGTTCTGCGCACGAACGACGCTGGTGCTGCTACCTAGGCGACCGGTTGGTGTGGTGAAACCCGTGAAACAAGCTGTATTCAACTGCAATGTAGATTGTTGCTGGGCTAGTTCATAGGTTTTATTAATTAGTGCTGTGTTAAAATGTCAGGGTGTATGTGTGCTGTTTATAATTGCTACACAATTACAGCATTACAGATTGCTCCAAATCGTACTTCCGATTTCTGAGGAATCATAAAACGTGAGTCAACAAAATTCTTTTGTGCGAGATCGTGCGTATTTGCTTGGTTTCCGCAAAGAACCAATCCGTGGAAAGTCTAATATTCCACATTCAGTATTCCCAACCTAACAAACATAACAATTTCCCTCTTCTTACCGCTTAAGTGACATATTGATTTTACTGCTTTAGGCTTTTAACATAACTTATTATTTTTAGAGACGTTCAGTATAGTAATAATTTTAAATTGGAAACTTACCACTGCAATTTCACCTAAATTGCACTGTTAATTATAGTTTTTAAATATTTGCAAAAATTAAGTAAACTCTACAACTCCACTAAAGTTACTGCATTCGTGATGCAAGTAACATTAAGGAAGTCGTGAAAAAATCAACAAGATTCCAGACTCATCATAGACTGGGAGAAAAAAAAGACAGACGTATATCACGGCCTGCTGGAGTATAATAAACACAGAAAACATTTTAAAGCAACAGTGTTGAAGATAGATATTTTTGTTTTGCAAATTTGCTGTCATTGAACAGAAACCAAGATGGAGATTTCATTGCAACTAATTAGAAATTCCTCTTTCAGGTATGTAATAAGCGATCTTCGCACAAAATAATGTACGATACACGAGCGGTATGTTTTCTTTCAATTTTCGGAAATTAAAAAAGCTCAACTATGTTTCGCTTTTTCAAACTTTTCCTCGAACATTAACACTTCAACATACCGTTCTTGTAACGCATATTACTATATTAGGCCTAGTGCTTTTGTCTCTGTGTTGATAGAAGAATAGAAAATAAGCTTTTTATTTAAGCCTAATAAATGAATAGAAGTTAAAATGTATTGAAAATTTTAAGGTTTTATCAAATTAAGTTTTATTGTTGTCCACATGCGTTTACTAATTATTACAAGCATCAGATTACTATCAATTTTATCTTAGCAGTTGTCAGCAATGAGTATATAAAGCTTAATTGTTCAATTTTTATGTCAGAATTAAGTTTGTCTCACTAAAGCAAAGAAAAAATATGTAACAATTAATTACGGAAAATAATACGAAGTATGCAATGTTTCTCATAATATGCAGCTTTGATGCAAAATAACAGTGTTACATTAAATATTATTCAACATTTCTTAAGTGTCTCGTATATCATTCCACATTAGTACCTCACGTTTTAAACAATAGTCCGATTCCCGCTATGTTAACATTATTTGTATTTGTGGACGTAATTCCACGCCGCTCCGCTAGATGTCAGATCCGCGATATTTCGCACTCACGCCAATGCTGCTAGTATACAGCTGTCCGGTATTATTATAGTAAGGTACTTCGTGACAATGCTGTCTCTCGAAATTCGAATGTTTTCAATCGAATACGTTTCCCGCGAAGGCGATAAATTTACGGAAAACGTAAAATTTAAGTTTTAGGAATGTTTTCCTAATTTGGCGTCCCAACTTTCAGAGTTAAATATCTCAGAACGTATCCCATGTTACTTAGATCACTATGGTTCTGATGGCCTCAATATTATAATCGAACAAATCCAATCGTACAATAATCATTATTAAAGGGTACCGTAAAGTGGGGATATTTCGGACGCAGGGGTAACATCGGACGGTAATTCAATGTATCATATTTTATGTTGGTAACACCAATTCTTAGCATCTTTTCCGCGTTTTTGACTATGTTCGTATGTTTCTGCACATTTTTAAAGACCCATTGGTGAACTGGTGTTACCAACATAAAATATGATAAATTGAATTACTGTCTGATGTTACCCCTGCGTCCGAAATATCCCCACTTTACGGTAACCTATAACATTTTCGTCATGTAGGCATTCTCTTAATGTTGTAGGCATGAAGTGCCCCGGTATTGCGGACTTTATGAAAATAGAATGAAATACAGTATTTTAAACGCATTAGTCTTAGGCCTAACATACAGTTTAGAAGGATGCCTTTCATTGAAATGAGTTTCATGCGTACATAGGTCTCTATCATATGTATTTATTTTTTCCATCTACTTAATTTCCTATTTCCATGTATTTTCTGATTTTTATAGCTTTTGTTAACTATATTTCATGAAAACATAACGAATTCAATTATAAATGCATTTTATCTTGTCATACTAAACAAATAGTCTACCTAATGGCTTTAATAAAACTATCTACTATGATTTTACAATATTTGTAGTATATTTTTCATTACGTAGCTTATTTGTTGAATATATATAGAAATAGCCATCTGCATTCAAGCATTTGTCATTCATTTCCAGGTGTTTATATTACACTCTATTTAAAATATCCATCATATTACATTAATCTTTCTATTGTGTACTTCATTATACGATGTACAATAGAACGCCGAGGACCTTGGCACATTCACATTTATATTTCTTTTATAGGCCTACTTTTTTATTTTCTGCAATGTTATTTCACATTATCATCATATTGGTACTCTTTTGTTGACTTTTTCTCGCTGTTATTTATACTCGCTTTAACATCTCTGGTCATATCGCGAGTTAATCTTTTAGGTGAAATCCGAAGGCCTATGTACTATTGTTGAGTAATGGTTCTATTGTCGTGAACTAGATGGCGTCTGTAGATGTTTACTAATTTGTTATGAATATTTTTTTCATATGTTTAAATATATGCATTTATCGTTTGTAGTGGATTATCAGTCTCCTAAGCTTTTTAAAAGGGAAAATTATATGTAATAATTATTGAAACAAAGAAAAGAATATAATAATATCATGATAATTTAAACATTCATTTTATGATAGTAAATATTTAAGTAAAATAAAAAAGAAGAATATTATGTCAGCATAGAGATTCCAACCTAGACCATCTCGCATTCTAGTATACACTGTTATTCATTACGTCACGCTGACAATACCAATGAAATACAACCTGGAACTTGATCTGAATTTTTTAAAAAAGAATGCCTTTTAATGCCTGATCTGTATCTGAAAATACTATTTAAAGTCTATAATTTGGTGTACTCTCTTTTTTTAAATTACTAGATATCGCCACAGTCTAGTATATACAGTCACGAAGCTTAATACGTAGGGAATAGATAGCTGCTAACCACTAAGATCGCTACTATCGCTTCATTACAGACAATGCGAAATAGTACCAGAACAGTCTTTTGTTTTTAGTACCCTCAACAACTCAAGCTTCTTAACTGTATATTCTAGACTGTGATATCGCTCATTAATCTTGAAAAGCCGCCTTAAATAAACGCAGAGTAATTATTGTAATGTCTGATTGGCCGGCAATTACATAAAACCCATTGCTATTTAAAACACATAATTATCTCATTCAATATCAGTCCTATCAACGTTTTGCATAGAATGAAACTTGTCGGAAACATTTTAAAGAAACTTTAGTTACGTAATATTATCCTAAAAATCATAATAATCGAGATATTTTGATTTATTTACTTTAGGTCCCATTATAACCCATCTTTCAAAGGAAGTATTCTTGATGCCATGTGGCCTAAAATCGTAGTGGGAACTAACTTATTTCACATAATTTTCATAGAAATCGATTCAGCTATTATCGAGTGAAAAGATAACATACATATAGGCATAGAGATACAAACAAAAATTTCAAACAATGCAATGCTCGGTTTCAGGATAGTTCAGTGTACATGTTCACAACAATTATTTGTATAAAAACTGAAATTACCAGAAAAATTTTGGTTACAGCTTTATTAACCTACTAGTACAGATTACATTTTAACACTTCGACCTATTTGTAGGACTTTGGTCCAATGATGTTCTCAGTTAGTTACAGTAAAGGAGGCAATATCTGTCATGTGACTTTTCACGCGCCATGCCAATATCAGCAGTAGGTATGGAGGGGGAAAATAAGATTTTAGTCTGAATGCTTGAATAACTTTTTTTTAAATTAAAATTTAAGAAGTTATGATTAATATACTATAACATACCTAAATATTGCTTTGTATATTTTACATCTATTGATTACGGTCTAGATTATTTTACCAACGAGAACTATTTCTGTTAATTGAAAAATACGTTTTAGGTGCAGAATCAAGACGTACCTTTCAATATACAGGCTGTTTCCGAGGTGGTGTTACAAACTTTCAGGGATGATGGCGAAGGGCACATGTATCAATTTGAGATATGGAACCATGGTCCGGAAATGACTGAATCGAAAGTTACAAGCAAAAATAGTTGTGTGGAAATGGAATTGTAATTTGGCACCACGTGCCCTTCTTCCCTTAACTTTTGGAACAGTCGTGGAAAAATGATATGGGCCGGATGTCTCCTACGTGGGTACTTGCACCGATACAATCTGTGAGCTTGTCTACTGTTCCCATTGGCTCATCCGTATTCGAAAATCAAGTCTGCATATTCCGCTCTCGTGTACTCCTCCATTTCACTAGGACTGATCGACTGTACACTGCAACTTGTACACATACACTGCTGTCTACAGACGTGCATATCAGGACCGACCATGTCCGTTACACATTACGCTATCTGCATTGCTTTAGTGTAGTTTCCTGTCCCCATCCCTCAGACAGCGCACTGAATGGAATACTGTAAGTAGACAACGTAAACAACGTCAGATGAATACAGTATGTGTAAGATGTACAGATAAATACACATAAATAAGGTGTACAGATGAACAAAATTATTTCATTTCCACAGAACTATTTTTGCTTGTAACTTTCGACTCGATCATTTTCGGACCAGGGTTCCTTATCTCAAATTGACACATGTGCCCTTCGCCATCATCCCTGAAAGTTTGTAACACCACCTCGGAAACACCCTGTATATTCTAGTTGCATTGACATAATGTAAAGTGCGCCTATGACACTCTTTCGGAATAAAATATCCATCCTAAATAAAGAGAGCATAAAATGGTAAGTCTGTATTAACGGAACGTTTTAACTTCCATAACGCCTTTCATTTCAAAATTGACATGAAAGCCTGAAGGGGTGCTAGTGGAGTGTACATTATATCAAAGCTGTCGAGGTCTTTGCCTGGTTATTTTAGAATCCCTTGCTACAGTTTGCTAAAATACTGTATAAGTAAACAGCCAATAACATTGGAGTGTCAGAAATAACGATACTACTTGGCCATGTGGTCTTCGTAGTATGAAGTTGAAGCTTATGGTAGTATTGAACAAACACAAGATGGACACAGTCTCTGCAAAAGGTAGATAAAGTTTCAATTCCATTCCAGGAATCGAACTCCTGTTATTTGGATTTAAAGTTTTATTTCCTTAACTCCAGCTTCAGAAATACAAGCGTCAGTGTAACGCTACTAAAATCTGTCTGTCGACTGGCGTGTGAAGTTGCTGTCAGACATTTCTCGCCGCTAATAATATCGGTACAAGATTTCCCCCGAGAGTGCGGATAGCTGTTGTAGCTGAGGCTTTTCTCCAAGGACTTTGGTTCATGTGAAGGGATTCGTTCGCTGTAGCCTAGCGGGAAGGCAGATCTATACAGTGTTAGCTGGTCAATATCGCGCCAAAATACTTCATAATAAATGAACTGCCAAAGCTTCTTACCGACGTTCCTTCACACCGTGAAAGTCTTGCCCTTGGGCAGAACACTGAATGAACGAATGAATGAATGAGTGAATGAGTGAATAAATGAATGAGTGAATGAATGAATGAGTGAGTGAATGAATGAGTGAATGAATGAGTGAATGAATGAGTGAATGAGTGAATGAATGAATGAGTGAGTGGATGAATGAGTGAGTGAATAAATGAGTGAGTGAACGAATGAGTGAATGAACGAATGAGTGAATGAATGAATGAGTGAATTAATGAGTGAATGAATGAGTGAATGAATGAATGAGTGAATGAATGAGTGAATGAATGAATGAGTTAATTAATGAGTGAGTGAATGAATGAGTGAATAAATGAATGAGTGAATAAATGAATGAGTGAATGAATGAGTGAGTGAATGAATGAATGAGTGAATGAATGAATGAGTGAATGAGTGAGTGAATGAATGAGTGAATGAATGAGTGAATTAATGAGTGAGTGAATGAATGAGTGAATGAATGAGTGAATGAATGAGTGAGTGAATGAGTGAGTGAATGAATGAATGAATGAGTGAGTGAATGAATAAGTGAATGAATGAGTGAATGAATGAGTGAATGAATGAATGAATTCAAGACCTCGAAGGTAAATAGTGATAACCCTCAAAATTGAGATAGACAGTTTTCTGGTATGTTAACCGCTTATAAGTCACATAGTCTTTAATTTGGATAAATAATTATGCAAATATGTTAACAAATGATTGGATTATGCTGCTTGAAAAATATGCCAATCCTCTTATGTTTGTAGTAAACATTAAAATGTATGTAATTTATATGAAGGGCTTTCATTTCAAAACTTCCAGATATTAAAAATAATTTTTTATTTATGATTATTATTAATTGTTCGTAGATGTTGTATGATTATTCTTAAATATTTCTATTTATTGATGAGGAAGATAATATAATTTATCTAATATAATTAGTATATTTGACTTCCAATCAAAAAGTTTGTATAAACAAGTCTAAATAACTAATTATTTAAATTGAATTCAATTTAAACAAAAACACGTCAATTTAGATATTGAGGGGTAAGTATAAAACCAGGCTTAATTGCATTTTGGATTTCACCCCAGCCAACCCACTTTGAAATTTCATATGGTACCCCTATATTTTTATACTTAAATATGAGCCGTTCAGAGCAGAAGTGAAGTCAAAAATGGGTAATGAGAGTTAAAGTAAACATTCTGTAAAATACAGCGCAGAGTAGCAGTTAATATTCAATTTACTTAAACTATTAGTAGTCAGTGGATAGCAAGAAGGACATATTAATTGCTACTTTGCGCTGTATTTTACAGAATCTTTACTTTAAACCTCATTACCTAATTTTTGACTTACACCACTTCTGCTCTGAACGGCTCATATGAAAGAGTATTCAATTCTTTATACACCTCATTCATTTGTTTTCGCATCTTTTGTTTTCTATCGTCGCCTGGCAATCTGGATTAATGTTATTGTTGACTAGCCGTACCCGTGCGCTCCGCTGCACCCGTTAGAAATAAATATAAAGTAATTACATAATTAAAATACGACATTTG
Source organism: Periplaneta americana (assembly GCF_040183065.1). Classification (NCBI taxonomy): domain Eukaryota; kingdom Metazoa; phylum Arthropoda; class Insecta; order Blattodea; family Blattidae; genus Periplaneta; species Periplaneta americana. Next base: position 16,746,862 of record NC_091127.1, read on the forward strand.
ATCCAGGGAACATTCGTGTTTGATAGAAGGATAAATCGTTTAATATGTTACTTAATTTAAATTGCATCCAAATAATTAAAATGCGATCATTTTGGTTCAGAGACACTCATTTAGTGCAATGACAATTCCTTTAACATGTTTCTTAATTTTTATTACATGCAACCATAGTTTAATGAAGATTGACATTATTTAGATTTAATGTGTATATTTTATTTCACTTGTTATAGGTTTCCATTGAATTATGGTATAACTTAATTTTAACCCTTGTTGTTTTCTACGTATTCAGTAGATGGCGCTTGGTCCACTATGGTTCTGAACCCTTCAAATAACTTCAATTATATTATATTATATTATATTATATTATATTATATTATATTATATTATATTAGAAGTTACTGTACCGGTAATAACATTATAGCATTATGTCCATCTAGAGAAACTACACCTTCCAATGGTGAAATAATAATTAATTATACAAATCGGTTAATTTAGCTTCCGATATTACTTCATACAAACACAGAAACATTCTCCGTAGGCTACCTTTCATAGCTTTCGATTGTTGCTGTCCAAGGCTCGTTATAGACGAAGTCATTTGTTTTTTAATTTATTACACGGCCTTAGATGGCAGTTATTTTAATTTTAAAACTCATTTATCTCATTAAATATCAGTCCTATCAAAATTTTTCAAGGAATAAAACTTATCGCCAATTATTTTTAAAGAAACTTTTGCTATTTAACATTTTTACAAAAATCAATAATAAACGACATATTTCGATTTATTTAATTCAGACCCCCTTATAACCCCACTTTTAAATAATGTATTTTGAATGCCATATAGCCCATAATCTAAGTTACAACGAACTTAATTTATATTCCAATTTTCATCGAAATCCGTTCAGCCATTATCGCGTGAAAAGGTAACAAACATACAGACAGATAGACAGACAGAGACAGACAGACAAACAAAAATTTCAAAAAAGCGATTTTCGGTTTCAGGGTGGTTAATTATATATGTTAGGACCAATTATTTTTGGAAAATCGAAAATTACCAGAAAAATTTCAGCTACAGATTTATTATTAGTATAGATTAGAGCTAAAGAGAATAAAGTTACAAAAACGTATTGAGCATTTCATGCAACAGTATTTTAAAATGGTGTATACTGTTCAAGAGAGAACATAAATCATCCTTATTGATTAAATTGAGGACGTAGCTGCAATAAGGGCCCATACGCCAAAATGATGTTCTGAGATATGAGGCGTTCAGAAGTCAACATGATTAACTCCTTTTCCAAAGATTTTGAGATATTGAAGGTTAAACTTAAATACACATAATTGATTCTGTGTTGCAGTCAAGAAGAATATTGCATTCTGTGGCTTTTTACTGAACTATGGGATTAATGAAATTGACCACTGAAAATATGGTCAATTTAATACATTGCCAACTTAGAAACTCTGAAATAGCCAAAAGTGGAGTTAATCATGTTGAATTCTGAACGCCTCATATATAGAGTTGAAATTTTTTAAAACAATGCAAGGCCTATAACATATATTAAAATGACAGGTTTATCAGCATTACTGTTCAAAATTTCTCAACGAAACTTTGTGGGTATAACTAAGAAACTACGGAGAATCGATTTATGCATTCTCCGGAAAAAAGGACCTATGGGGCCATGGGCGCTTATTGCAGCTACGTTCTCAATTTTTATTGTATTGTATTGTATTTATTAACATTCCATGGTATTCATACATTGCTTTACAGCTAGAATATGGAACAAGTCAAAAAACTTAATACTATTATAAAGTTTTAATTTATAGTCACAGTCTAGATTAAATATATACAGACGAGATGTACAATATAGTCTACTAGTACAACACATAGTTTTAGTATCAATTTCATGAAGTGTTATTGAATGTCATGCATTCACCTACAGAATAGAAGACGTGAGAAATTAGGTACTTCTTTAATATGGCCCTAAATAATTTTATGTTTTGAGTTTCATTTTTTATATCGATAGGGAGGCTATTAAAATTTTTACTGCCTTATAACGCACTCCTTTTTGATAGCACAATAGACTTGCCGATGGAGTATGAAAGTCATTTTTGACGTGTATTTATGCTATGAACTGTTGAATTAGTTACAAAGTTTTTACGATTACATACGAGGAATATTATTAATGAAAAGATATACTGACAAGCCATGGGCATTATTTGTAGTTTTTTGAAAATAGTCCTACATGATTCCCTAGATTTGGTACCTACTATTATTCTAATCACTCTTTTTTGTAATAGAAATATACTGTTACTATCTGTGGAATTTCCCCAGAATATTATTCCAAAACTCATTACCGAGTGGAAGTATGCAAATTATATTGTTTTTAAGGTATTGATATTTACTATCTTTTGCATAGATCTAATAGCAAAACAAGCTGAATTTAGTTTGGGAACTTACACAAAATAAGCTGTGTTTTCATCCTACAATCAACTGATAATAACAAAAATACAGGTTGCCAGGCGACGATAGAAAACAAAAGATGCGAAAACAAATGAATGAGGTGTATAAGCAATTAATACTCTTTCATATTTAAGTATAAAAATATAGAGGTGCCATTTGAAATTTCAAAGTGGGGTGGCTGAGGGGTGGTGGATGAAATCTAAAATGTAATTAAGCCTGGTTTCAGACTTCCCCCTCAATATCTAAATTGACGTGTTTTTTGTTTAAATTGAATTAGTTATTTAGACTGGGAAGTTTTCAAATGAAAACCCTGTACGTGGGTTATCAATATTTACCCCGAAGTTTTCAATTATATTACAGAGTGCAGGTGTCTTTATATGACGACATAAATATAAATATGCAATGAAAATACAGGGACATCACTTTATTTTTACCAACATTTTTAACATTACCCTGGCTATACTCGGAAACACTGTTACCCCCTTCCATTACAGGAGTTTGGTGTTACTAGTGCAATGTGTAAACAAATCATTTTACTAGCTATAGGAGGAGAGAAAAGTAGTGTATCCATTTATGTTACAGGGAAATACAGTAGCCTATTACGATTTTCAGTGTGATCATTACTTTTACGGTATTTTATCAAAAAACAGTAGAGTAGTAACATTTTTTTTTTCACAAACTCAATTCTTCAGGCGGTTATATTCATTATGTAACGTCTACTTTATTCAGCATATTAGTAACCTAATTTATTCCTGAGAATTTTGTGAGCACTTCCGTAAGAAAAAAAAAATCTACAGCTAACTTCTTGACTGACTTATTAGAACTTCGCTGCATCCTTTCTTTAGCATCTGCTACAGCATCTTCTGTCATCTTTGTTGGCCATCTTACACTTTTCTTCCTTTCTGTACACTCTGTTGCTCTAAATTTATCTACCAGATTAATGACATTTCTACGAAAGTATGTCCACACCTATGGAGTAACGGTTAGCACGTCTAGCCGCGAAACCAGGTGGCCCGGGTTCGATTCCCGGTCGGGGCAAGTTACCTGGTTGAGGTTTTTTCCGGGGTTTTCCCTCAACCCAATATGAGCAAATGCTGGGTAACTTTCGGTGCTGGACCCCGGACTCATTTCACCGGCATTATCACCTTCATCTCATTCAGACGCTGAATAACCTAAGCTGTTGATAAAGCGTCGTAAAATATCCTACTAAAATAAAAAAAAAAATAAAAATCTACGAAAGTATTCCGTAATTATATAATCAGGAAAAAAACTGTTGTTCACATTCCGTTGTATTGTAATTCCAGTTTCCATCATCGTCCTTCATACCTACAAACAGTAAAACAAAACTCTTGTTTAAATAATGCTGTTAAGTGCCATACCATATTATAGGGTACCGTACTTTCGGTAACTAATCTTCACTTGTGCTAAGTCCACACAGATAAATTCAGTTATGCTACACACTGTACCTGTGTGAAAAGAAACTTCAATAATGTAAGCTCTTTCTTCTATAGAAAATGCAACATATTTCTGAAACACACTGTACTCTGTACTGTTTACTTCACTGCTAGCAACAGCGGCAGTAAGTTTGTGTGGCTGACGTCAGCAAGGACATTAGTCCTTGTAGTCAAGTACATTCAGAAACGCAGGTACAATAAAAATGCAAGTAAAAATAAAGTGATGTCCCTGTATAAGTTTGAAGGAAATAGAAATTTGTCATTTCTTCTGAGGATTTTTGGAACCATAATTACAACTCGCTCTAAGTACTAACTTTTTTTTACGAAAAAATTAATTCCATTTCTTCAGATAAATACTAGTTGAGTACATTACTGAACATAATATCTTGTGTTTATATACGATAAAAAAGATTCATTTGTGTATCATAATAACAAATATGAAAATTGGGAAAGTTTTTCAGTGAGAAACATTTTCACTTATGATTTTGTTTTACATGAAACACTTCCCGGGGAAAGAATGTGGAAAATAGTTCAGATATGTTTCTGGAAGAGACTGACAATCATTATTTCCTTAAATTTATCTTCCAGAACTAAACAAAGGCAGAAGTGTTTACGTATCTGGAAAATATCAGCTCTAGATACCAAGTGTGTTCTGTCTAGCTCCATTGGCGCCTCAATAGGTCCCTGCTCACTAGTCTTCATCTGGTCGGTGTTCAGTGCGTGTCTGTTCGTGATAGTTCTTTAAAGTTCGTCAGTAATAATTACATTACGGTATATGTGTACGTTTTTGTGTTGGTTTAAAGAATTGCAGGAGTTCCTTTCATTTCAATCAGTTGCTATGGAAACAAAAAGGAAGATAAGACGAACTATAATAACGTCATCGGTAAAAAGCGCCATATAGCGATGAATTTGTTCAGTGCTTCTCAATAAGACGAACGTAAGTAATGAAGTGAAAGAAATATGCCACGCTATAGAATGTTCCAAGAGAGAGGCTTTTACTCAACGAGGAAGAAACTTCAGAGGGGTCTCTGCGGACTCCTGCGAAGAAGTACAGACGAAAAGGTAAACAAAACATAAAAAATCGAGTAGGATCGTCATATCATGAGCAGGCTTAGAGACTTTAGAACCGATAGAAGAAAGCAGTGAGATTTCAAGTTGGAAATCAGGACGGTAGTGGGTGGGGGCAGTGATGGTAGCGACCTACCTGTCGTCCCATGTGCTTTATTTACTCAATCATAATAATAATAATAATAATAATAATAATAATAATAATAATAATAATAATAATAATAATAATGTTTTATTTTCGCTGGCAGAGTTAAGGCCATAAGGCCTTCTCTTCCACTCAACCAGCCTTAATCAATACAATACATAAATTTAAATTACAAATATTTTCATTACACTCACTTAAAAGGTTCTCCAGCAATAATCTTCACTACACATTTATTTAAATTTAGATAAATCTATAAGGTAAAGTAGTAACTTAATTTATGAGCTAATTTAATTCAATGAATTATAATTAATTTAATATTTGAGATAGCTAGTAAAATGATGAAAATTAATTTAATATAAGCTTACTAGGACTATGTTACAGGGAGAATATATATATATTTCTATTTCTATAATGAGAATATTAATGTAATTGCCATTAGAGGTTTTGTAGATCTATTTAGAGAAATTAAAGATAATAATAATAAGAATGGACAGATGTTAGTTTCATTATAAGCAACAAATATTAATCAGCAATTCATCTGTTAAGTAAGAATTTATGTAATTTTGACCTAAATGAAGCTATTGTCTAACAACCCCTTATATCACTCGGAAGCGAGTTCCAGTTTCTAGCAACTGAAACTGTATAGGATGAAGAATATAAAGATGTCTTGTGGTAGGGTATAATGAGTAAATTGTTATAATGAGATCTTGTACTTAGCTGATGATATGCGGATAAATTTTGAAAACGAGAAGCCAAATATACTGGTAAGGCAGGGAGAGGAGGTACTGTTCTGATAATAAAAACAGTCCCGTACACCTAGTTCACTTTGTCAGAAGAGAGGACAGGAGATAGTAGTCTAGTTTTGATCTGTGCATGTGGTTATCTATCTGACTAGTAGAAGAATCAGTAAATATGCCAAAATTAAAAGGCTCTAAAACGCATTCATTTGTGCAGGAGTCCAGAAATGATTATTATTTTGAAATTAATGTTGACCATGTTACATGTAAATTATGTCATGTCAGACTAAGGGGAGACAAAAAACGATACCGTAATTTCACACAACTATGGTCCAATATCTCATCACTTTTAGGTTTCTCAATGTAATTTACAAAATAAAACTATTAGAAGAATTCATTTTGTTGATATCAACTTTAGAAAGGTCAGGAATTAATATCAAACGCTTTTGTTATTCGAAATGTAGTTGGTATATGGAACATCCTTTCATAAACTGTGGACTATAGTTGTGTTATGAAGTCACAACTATAGTCCATTGAATATATCCTAATATAAATCGCTCATAGACTACAGTTGAGAGGATGTTTTGCAACTGTGTCATACAGCAGTCAATAATTTTTAATATAAAATACAAATTTTGCAGAAGACAGTGAGAAAAATTATTTATTTATTAATTTTAACATAACCGCTGTTTCTTTAAGAAAAATACAATTTGTATCAAATAATGAAATCAATATAAAACAAAAAAAAATTAAGACAACCATTCTTAATCAAAATCAAACATTCTCAAACAGATACATAATCAGTTGGTTAATTTTTTGTTTAACTCTATAGACCTTCAAATTCAGGCACATGGAAAAGCTCCTTTTCGTACTTTGCTACTTTGACTTACTGATAGATCGTTTAATATCTTTTAAGGATGGTTTGAAGTATCTTCGAGTGTCTCTTCAATGTCTGACAAGTTCAATGAAGATTTGATGCCAAGGAATATCCATCTTCATCTTTCACGGTAGAACTCTCTACTGCCTTCCCCTTGCAATAACCTTTGTTTCTGCTTGAGCAAATTGCAATTTTGGAGGTAGATGGTAATGCAAAATTTTCAATATCTGCTGCTGAAATATTTTTACCTGACTCAACATCAAGTTTCTTCTTTCTCCTCTTCATGATGTTCTTGTTCTATTGCTTGATTCGTTATCATTTCTATATATTTTATGAATGTGTCTGAAACAGCACTTCCTTCTGGGTTTCTGACATTAGGATCAGAACATGATGGCACACTTCCTAGAACTTCAACTCCACAAAGAGAAAAGATTGCAACTTTCCTGAATCCAACTGCAAATTTGCTTGCGATATCGGAATACAGTAACTTTATTCCAGAGCTTATTTAACAATGGAGGAAATACATTTTTGGAATCTGTTGGCATGCTTCTTCCATCCGGTGTCCCTTTTCACTCGTCAAGTATTTGCCGCCAATGGTATTTCAATTTCGAAAACAAGTTCTGCTTAGTGGTTGCATCAGATCGGTCACATTTGGAGGCTGGAAAAGCTGTGATAATTCATACTTGCGACGTTCTGAAAAGCATTTTGCCCAACGTCTTCCAGGTAGATTCTTAGTGAATGCTGGTACTTTGCGGTCTTGGCTATCCAGGTACATTTTCACATTACACCTGAAGTAGAATAACGTTATCAGAAATCCAAGATTGGACATGGATATACCATGTTCGACGAATGCACGAATGCTTTTTTTTCTGAAGACAAGAAGAACCATTGTCGATCAGGTGGGTTTAGTTTATTTTCATGCAGTGCTCTCGATTTAGGTATTATATAACTGCGAGGCATTTTGTACTTTTCTGCGGCTTCCCGCTGCGTCAGTACCTTGTTGGTGATATATTTTATACACAGATCCATACTTCTGTCATCATATAGCTTATAGGACCTTCCTGCCAACTTTCTACGAAAAATTTTATTAAGTGGCACCACCAGAAGCTATAAAAACATTCTGTAATGTAAGAACCGAAACCAGAAGTCGGAACACAACTATGGTCCACAAAAATGATAGGACCATAGTTGAACTCCAAGTACCATTTTTTATTATTCTTCCAATAAATATGAAAATACATATGCAACTGTAAAAATATTCATTAAATGTATGTCAATACTAAATTACCTGTCATATAGACCATCAAGAACACAGAAATGCTTGTTGTGGTAACTGATGGCAGAGAGAGTTTCCAGTGGACTAGGTAACATGCAAAACCTAACTCCAATTGACAGTTGACTACCGACAAAACATGGCAGACAGGATGCGTTTCATAACCCTCACAATATTACTATATCTATGGTCTATGCTTTAGTATTTAAATAATCACTGTCACTAGGAACTGAAATATCACTGTTTTCGTGAGCGCGTGTGTTTGGACCATAGTTGTGGCTTAGGACCATGGTTGTGTGAAATTATGGTATTATATTCTGGGGAAATTCCACAGATAGTAACAATGTATTTCTATTACAAAAAAGAGTAATTAGAATAATAGTAGGTGCCAAATCTAGGGAATCGTGTAGGGCTATTTTAAAAAAAACTACAAATAATGCCAATGGCTTGTCAGTATATCTTTTCATTAATAGTCTTCCTCGTATGTAATCGTGAAAACTTTGTAACTAATTCAACAGTTCATAGCATAAATACACGTAAAAAAAATAACTTTCATACTCCATCGGCAAGTGTATCGTGCTATCAAAAAAGAGTGCGTTATATGGAAGTAAAAATTTTTAATAGCCTCCCTATCGATATAAAAAAATAAACTCAAAACAAAATTATTTAGGGCCAAATTAAAGAAGTACCTAATTTCTCACGCCTTCTATTCTGTAGGTGAATTCATGACATTCAATAACACTTCATGAAACTGATACTAAAACTTTGTGTTGTACTAGTAGACTATATTGTAAATCTCGTCTATATATATATTTCATCTAGACTGTGACTATAAATTAAGAGTTTACAATAGTATTAAGTTTTTTGACTTGTTCCATATTCTAACTGTAAGCATGTATGAATACCATGGAATGTTAATAAATACAATACAATACAATACAATACAATACAATACAATACAATACTAGTGCTAATGTTCAAGGAAATTGCACCCACTGTCCCTCTGCCTCCACAGCCTGTAAAATTAATCAAGAAGATGACGAAAGTAATTGATCAAGCATCCTCTACACCAGATAGTAATCATATTAAACAGAAAGTAAACTCACTTTTGTGTAAAAACAGTGGATATGCGATATTCTGTGACATAAAAGATATGCTAGCAGGGAAGAAGTCTACGGACATTGCTGGGGTAGCGAAGATAGATTTCAATAACTTAGGCCCGGTTGCAGAAACACCGATCAAAATATGATTGGCAATCAAGGAGGGTTTGATTGGCCATCAGTTCTATTTCTGTTGCAGAAAGAACAATCAGTGTTTGATCGGAGATCAGTCTTCCATCAGATTTGATCAACAGATTTTTGCTGGTTAAGTCACTGATCATCGATCAAGTAGGCTATTTATGTTGTTCTGTTTTTAATGCAGTTACTGTAATTATATAGTAAATAGTTATAGCGTAACAATATTGTTTTCGACATAATGGATTCTTCTGATGAAGAAATTTTGGAATGAAAAGAATATTATTAAGAAGAAGGCGTTTCCGTGATAGACATGAATTGTTTTTATGTATAATGACAGAAAATTTGAGCAAAGATTTAGGAAGGATTAGTGTGTTTTGTTACTTTCAAAAATTGAAACAAATATATGCAGACAGACAAATCGAAACCTTCCACTTTCTCCTATGAACCAAGTTCTAATAATGCTGAGATTTTATGTTGTTGGAATTTTTCAGGCGGTCTTGGGTTATCTTGTTAGAGTCCACAAATCAACTATTTGCCGATAGTTAGGAATGTTACGTATAAAATTGCTTTGATATGGCAGAGTCTCATAAATCCCCAAACTTCAAACAGGGAACGATTTGAAATCCAGAGAGAATTTTCAGCCATGTCAGGATTTCCAAGAGTAGCCTAATATTGGTTGTATAGACTGTTCACATCCCCATCCAATCACCTGGTTGAAATGATGCCGAACTTTATCGAAATAGAAAAGGTTTCTTTTCTGTGAATATACAGGCAATATGTAGTCTACACCATCATTGAAATTCTGGAATGTTGTAGCCCGTTGGCAGGGATCTACACATGACAACACAATATTTTTAAAGAGTAGGTTACGAGCTTCATTTGTAAACAGAGAGATGGGAAATGGAATTATTTTGGGTTATGGAGGCTATGCATATTCCAATTTCTTGTCGACTCCCCTAGCAAATCCCACAACAGAAGCACCCTCACGTTTTTTTGTTGGCTTCATTTTTTTTTCACTATATTGTAGTCTATATACAAATAGAATCCACCTGTTTCCTTTCTACAAAAAGCAACAAAACATTTACTTGAACATTCACTTGTTTTCCTAGTCACCGCCCACTTGATGCATTCGTTTCGCGACTTTTAAATAACATCAAATTGGCTGTGGTTGCTAACTAGCACTGTTGTCAAATGTATTTCTTTCTCAAATCAGCAATTAGTAAATTGAGACAAGTTGATTGGAGATTCACGTTTGTGCAACGCAATGAACAATCAAATAAATCACACATCAACTGATTGGCGATCAGAGACTGATTTGATTTGCGTTTCTGCAACCGAAAGTTGGTGTTTTTTTTTTTTTTTTCGTTTTGCATCAATTACATCATGTGGTGTAGAGCGGAACTTCTCCCAATATAAACTTTGTCTTGCCAACTACCGAAGAAAGTTTAGTTTTGAGACCTTTGAATGTATATTGTAGTACATTTTAATAGTCCAAATAGTATTCTAGAAGAGAAAGCTGTAAAATAAATAAGCTGAACAGAACATCAGTTTTCATTACATTATATTGTAGGGATACCAGGTGTTATACATCATAAGTTGTGTATATTGTGTATGATTATTATGTATGTTGCGTAAATATTACACATGTGCTTATGAAAGAGACCGAAAGGAAATGCATATTAATTTATTTTTAAAATTACGCATCATAGATTTTTATTTTAATCTACGTAAAGATTAATTTTTTGGTCCTACAGATTTCCTCTCCTCTAACTTACTTACTTCTGGCTTTGAAGGAACCCGGAGGTTCATTGCCGCCCTGACATAACCCCGCCATTGGTCCCTATCCTGTGCAAGATTAATCCATTCTCTATCATCATATCCCATCTCCCTCAAATCCATTTTAATATTATCTTCCCATCTACGTCTCGACATCCCTAAAGGTCTTTTTTCCTCCGGCCTCCCAACTAACACTTTATATGCATTTCTGGATTCGCCCATACGTGCTACATGTCCTGCCCATCTCAAACGTCTGGATTTAATGTTCCTAATTATGTCAGGTGAAGAATACAAAGCGTGCAGTTCTGTGTTGTGCAACTTTCTCCATTCTCCTGTAACGTCATCCCTCTTAGCCCCAAATATTTTCCTTAGCACCATATTCTCAAACACCCTTAACCTATGTTCCTCTCTCAAAGTAAGAGTCCAAGTTTCACAACCATAAAGAACAACTGGTAATATAACTGTTTTATAAATTCTAACTTTCAGTTTTTTTGACAGCAGACTGGATGATAAAAGCTTCTCAACCGAACAGGCATTTCCCATATTTATTCTGCGTTTAATTTCCTCCCGAGTATCATTTATATTTGTTACTGTTGCTCCAAGATATTTGAACTTCTCCACCTCTTCAAAAGATAAATCTCCAATTTTTATATTTCTATTTCGCACAATATTCTGGTCACGAGACATAATCATATACTTTGTCTTTTCGGGATTTACTTCCAAACCTATCTCTTTACTTGCTTCCAGTAAAATTCCCGTGTTTTCCCTAATCGTTTGTGGATTTTCTCCTAACATATTCATGTCATCCGCATAGACAAGCAGCTGATGTAACCCGTTTATTTCCAAACCCTCTCTGTTGTCCTGGACTTTCCTAATGGCATACTCTAGAGCAAAGTTAAGAAGTAAAGGTGATAGTGCATCTCCTTGCTTTAGCCCAATTCATTGTATTTTAATGTTTGATAAATTAGTCTTCTTCCTTTGGAACGTCACTGTACAGCACCAGCAGACTGGACTGTACTTGGTTTCACGTACACACGTCCCTCCTGGTGCCGACTCCCATCCACCTCAAACACAGTGACAAAGCTGCCTATAATATGATCTTAGTAAACTTGTTCTATCGGGTCCAAAATCTCGATGTCTGACCATAAGGTAGGACAGAGTGGTGGGCGCGCATTGTACGTTCAGTGATGCTTCAAAACATTCCAACAACTCTCAAAAGCATTTTATAAAAAAAAATCAATGCAAATAACTCTCTCTCAAATTTTTCGCGTTCCACTTTATATCGATTTTTACTTGACAAAGGTTTTCATTATGAGAGTGAGGGCTACAAAAGTACTTTTATTGGAAAGGATGGCATTACAGTAGAACCTCTCCGTGTAATTAAGGGGTGGACTGATCGATTAATCGAAAAAAAGTCGGGTATTCTGTGACCATAAAATACTTTTATAAATTAATTGTATAATACTTGTAGTATTGCAGTTTCCTCCGTGATCTTGTGTTTAACTTGATAGTTGGTGAATCAGAAGTTCACTACTATAATTTAAGGGGGGAGATACACTATTGGCCTGCAAAAATTTAGTGAAATTCATTTTTTTTATATCTCGGCTACTATAAAAGCTAAATGAACAAACCTTTTCGTGCTTAATATATATGCATTACACTTTATAAAACACTTTTCAGAATATTAAAATAGCTTTATTCATAGATTTAAAAAAGGCATATGACTTGGTTAAGAGAGAAGTTTTATATAATATTCTTATTGAATTTGGTATTCCCAAGAAACTAGTTTGATTAATTAAAATGTGTCTCAGTGAAACTTACAGCAGAGTCCGTATAGGCCAGTTTCTGTCGGATGCTTTTCCCATTCACTGTGGGCTAAAGCAAGGAGATGCACTATCACCTTTACTTTTTAACTTCGCTTTAGAATATGCCATTAGGAAAGTTCAGGATAACAGGCAGGGTTTGGAATTGAACGGGTTACATCAGCTTCTTGTCTATGCGATTGACGTGAATAGGAGAAAATCCAGAAACGATTAGAGAAAACACGGAAATTCTACTTGAAGTAAATAAAGCGACAGGTTTGGAAGTAAATCCCGAAAAGACGAAGTATATGATTATGTCTCGTGACGAGAATGTTGTACGAAATGGAAATATAAAAATTGGAGATTTATCCTTCGAAGAGGTGAAAAAATTCAAATATCTTGGAGCAACAGTAACAAATATAAATGACACTCGGGAGGAAATTAAACGCACAATAAATATGAAAAATGCCTGTTATTATCGGTTGAGAAGCTTCTGTCATCTAGTCTGCTGTCAAAAAATCTGAAAGTTAGAATTTATAAAACAGTTATATTACCGGTTGTTCTTTATGGTAGTGAAACTTGGATTCTCACTTTGAGAGAGGAACAGAATTAATGGTGTTTGAGAATAAAGCGGTTAGGAAAATATTTGGGCCTAAGAGGGATGAAGTTACAGGAGAATGGAGAAAGTTACACAACGCAGAACTGCACGCATTGTATTCTTCACCTGACATAATTAGGAACATTAAATCCAGACGTTTGAGATGGGCAGGGCATGTAGCGCGTATGGGCAAATCCAGAAATGCATATAGAGTGTTAGTTGGGAGATCGGAGGAAATAAGACCTTTGGGGAGGCCGACACGTTGATAGGAGAATAATATTAAAATGAATTTAAGGGAGGTGGGAAAAGATGGTGGGGACTGGATTAATCTTGCTCAGGATAGGGACCGATGGCGGGCTTATGTGAGGACGGCAATGAACCTCCGGGTTCCTTAAAAGCCATTCTTAAGTAATAATTACGTGTAAAAGTAATATCAGATTTGCATAATATTTTTACAACCGTAAAACATTTACATAATTAAATATACAATTTAATTCCTGTAATTTAAGTCCCGTTGTCAACTGATAACTGTTTGCAGAAAAATGGGAATCGTAGAAATCTCATGTAGTAGATTTACATGGTTTATACACTTTGTCCTTGTAATTTATTAAGGGGAGAGATACTCCACTAGCCTGCAAAAATGTAATGAAATTCAATTTTTTTTTATATCTCGGCTACTGTAAATGCTAAATCAACAAAACTTTTCCTGCTTAATATACATACATTACACTTTATAAAACACTATTCAGAATATTATAATATCTGATAATTACCTGTAAAAATAATATCAAATTTGCATAATGTTTTATGTCCATAAAGCATTTACATAATGAAATATACAGTTAATTAAATATCTGCATGATTCTTTTACAAAAATATTCTAAAGACTTATATCTACAACATACTCTGGAATCTTTTACCTATTCCTTCAGGAAATAATTTTTTAACTAACATTTTAGAAAATTTAATATTGAAGGTTTTCTCCTGATTCATCCTGTATATAGGCCTACGTGATTCGGTTTGTTTCATAAGAAGTCATCATGAGACTCTCCTATTGCATTCGTATAATCCTAACCGGTTTATTTCATTTGCGGAAATGGTGATATGTGTTGCCCATTCATGGATGTTTACATTATTTTGCAATTTTGTTTCTGGCCGCATAGTCTAATTGTGCAAACGGTTAGTGTCATTCTCCTAAGCCCCCAATTCTCTCTTCTTCTTCGTCGTCGTCTTCTTCTTCTTCTTCTTCCATACTAAGTCACATTAGTGCCTAATAAGTAGAGAAAGCTTTCGTAGAAGATCACCTGCCAATCTATCAAAGGAAGCAGAATATTTTCTAATTCAGTGTTATATCGACAGAGATGCAAAGTTCCCCTCGCGGTGGTGTGGGTGTTAGAATCATTGCCTTCGAAGAACAAACAAATGCTTGTGAAGCATTCTGCGCTCAGTTTAAAAACAATTTCACTAACTCTCGCCCACATATTTTTATATTTTTAGACAATTTGAAGGGGCTTCAAACAAATATACAGAAGAATAACATGTTATTATCTTCCAAGAAAGCTTAATAATTTATGGTATAGTAGGAACATATACTACTTGAAAGAGATTCAGAAGAAATACAAGAATAAATAAATTTTGAGACTTGAATATACAGAGTGTTTCAGAAATACTTCGACAAATTTTGGAGGCATGTTCCTCACACCAAAACAAGAAAAAAAGTTCATATAAACATATGTCCGAAAATCCTTTGTGTTTTAGTTATTAATGAAAGAACATAATGAAACATCTGTTAGATATTGTCAGCTTGGTAGCAAGTGTTGCAACTTTAATAAATCCAGAAACTCATAACAATGAAACTTTACGTTCAACACGTTTCGAGATATAATCCAACAACTTAATTTAAGTTTGTAATCGATAATAATATTCATTTTGTTAGATAACCGAATGATGTTATCGATACAAGTGTGCTGGTCCACCCACTGTACCCTAGATGGCTATTTGTTGCCAAGGAGTCCATGATCAGACGAGTAGATTGGTGTGTGGAAGCAAGAGAAAAACATTTTGAACATTTGTTATGAGTTTCTGAATTGATTAACGTTGCAACACTTACTATGAAGTTGACAATATCTAATAGATGTTTCATTATGTTCTTTCATTTACTTACTTACTTACTTACTTATTTACTTACTTACTTACTGGCTTTTAAGGAACCCGGAGGTTCATTTCCGCCCTCACATAAGCCCGCCATTGCTCCCTATCCTGAGCAAGATTAATCCAGTCTCTATCATCATATCTCACCTCCCTCAAATCCATTTTAATATTATCTTCCCATCTACGTCTCGGCCTCCCCAAAGGTATTTTTCCCTCTGGCCTCCTAACTGACACTCTATATGCATTTCTGGATTCACCCATACGTGCTACATGCCCTGCCTATCTCAAAAGTCTGGATTTTATGTTCCTAATTATGTCAGGTGAAGAATGCAATGCGTGCAGTTCTGCGTTGTGTAACTTTCTCCATTCTCCTGTAACTTCATCCCTCTTAGCCCCAAATATTTTCCTAAGCGTCTTATTCTCAAACACCCGTAACCTATGTTCCTCTCTCAATGTGAGAGTCCAAGTTTCACAACCGTACAGAACAACCGATAATATAACTGTTTTATAAATTCTAACTTTCAGTTTTTTTTGAAAGCAGACTAGATGACAAAAGCTTCTTAACCGAATAATAACAGGAATTTCTCATATTTATTATGCATTTAATTTCCTCTCAATTCTCATTTATGTCCGTTACTGTTGCTTCAAGATATCTGAATTTTTCTACCTCTTCAAGGATAAATTGTAATTTTTATATTTCCATTTCGTTCTAAGTTCTGGTCACAAGACATAATCATATACTTTTTTTTTTCGGGATGGCAAAATTCATGTTTTAAGTTGTAAAAGAAATATACCAGTATTCACTAAATGTAATTTGTAACACATTGTCCTTCTGGTAATCCTTTAATAAGAGTAGTTTGTAGCAATAAACTACTTTAATGAAATTCGATTAGTTTTCAATCTGCCAGAATAGTGTCATTTATTCTTTTGTTTTACTAAAATTGAATGTGGCTTTAGCATTATTCTGGTAGTCCTAAGTCTAACCAAAGTACCAAGTTGTACTTTGAAGTGTGAAGGCGAATTACTTTAACTTTTTTCCTTCTTCAGTAGGTTGTTCGGCATATAGGAAGGTAGATGTAAAAAGGAATTTAGAAAAATGGGGGATGTATAGAAGGTAGTATTTTGCGAAGACTACAAATGGCCAAGTGCAAATACGGCAATCCTCATTAGGAAGACCTTTTTCGCGCAATTAAACATCACCAATCCTGACACATCTCTAAAAAATTACATTGTGCGCCAATGGCGATCGCGGCCCCCAGGTTGACAATCCCACAGTGAAATGTTATTTTGTGTCCGCTGATATTTACTAGCGTGTAGTTGTTTTATTATAGGGCGCCATGTTCATAGCTCAAGAAAATTCCTGTCTGGATTAACGGCTTTGCCCCCTGCAAACATAAACTCCTCTGATAAATTGTTTACCCAGGCCTCACTCCAGCTTCGCAATATAGAATCTCTGTCACTTCATAATTTCTCTAAACTCAACGCTTACGTTATGTGATGGCGTGAGAAGACGGGTTCACGCACACCTCTGTGACAGGGAATTACGCTTTAATTACAGCTTTCCTTGAACGATACTACTGATGTATAAGTTAGACCTCGGTGGTCTAGTGGTTAACGTCCTTGTCATAACCGAAATTAGCGAGTTCATAGCAGCAGAGAGTAATGGATTTTTAATAACAATAAGAATCTCTAGCATAGCTGCCTTCGAAAGCGAAGTAAAGATTAGAAATCCTTATATATTGTATTGTATTATATTGTATTGTATTGTATTGTATTGTATTGTACTGTATTGCAATTTATTAACATTCCATGGTATTCATACATTGCTTAAAGCTAGAATATGGAACAAGTCAAAAAACTTAATACTATTATAAAATCTTAATTTATAGTCACAGTCTAGATGAAATATATACAGACGAGATTTACAATATAGTCTACTAGTACAACACAGAGTTTTAGTATCAATTTCATGAAGCGTTATTGAATGTCATGAATTCACCTACAGAATAGAAGGCGTGAGAAATTAGGTACTTCTTTAATTTGGCCCTAAATAATTTTATGTTTTGAGTTTCATTTTTTATATCGATAGGGAGGCTATTAAAAATTTTTACTGCCATATAACGCACTCCTTTTTGATAGCACGATAGACTTGCCGATGGAGTATGAAAGTCATTTTTTTGACGTGTATATATGCTATTAACTGTTGAATTAGTTACAAAGTTTTCACGATTACATACGAGGAAGATTATTAATGAAAAGATATACTGACAAGCCATGGGCATTATTTGTAGTTTTTTGAAAATAGTCCTACACGATTCCCTAGATTTGGCACCTACTATTATTCTAATTACTTTTTTTTGTGATAGAAATATATTGTTACTATCTGTGGAATTTCCCCAGAATATTATTCCAAAACTCATTATCGAGTGGAAGTATGCAAAGTATATTGTTTTTAAGATATTGATATTTACTATCTTTTGCATAGATCTAATAGCAAAACAAGCTGAATTTAGTTTGGGGGTAATTTCTTTAATATGATTTCTCCAATTTAACACATTATCGATTTTTAAGCCAAGAAATTTGGTTGTTGTTGTTTCTAATTGGGATCTATTGTTAATTATTGCGGTAGAAATTTGCGAGGTTGAATTTGGACAGGATTTAAATTGAATTATAGGGTGCGGCAGTAGGATATGACGATTTTTTATATCCCTGTTGTGGGAGACTCAGGACGAATTAAAATAAAACACATATGCTGGAAGTAATCTAGTACAATGCAACTTATTAATGTCTGATTACTTTTTAAAAACTACATTTTGTAAGTAGCCTTTGAAGAGGTGGAAAAATTCAAATACCTGGGAGCAACAGTAACAAATATAAATGATACTCGGGAGGAAATTAAACATAGAATAAATATGGGAAATATCTGTTATTATTCGGTTGAGAAGCTTTTATCATCCAGTCTGTTGTCAAAAAATCTGAAAGTTAGAATTTATAAAACAGTTATATTACCGGTTGTTCTGTATGGTTGTCAAACTTGGGCTCTCACTTTGAGAGAGGAACATGGCTTACGGGTGTTTGAGAATAAGGCGCTTAGGAAAATATTTGGGGCTAAGAGGGATGAAGTTACAGGAGAATGGAGAAAGTTACACAACGCAGAACTGCACGCATTGTATTCTTCACCTGACATAATTAGGAACATTAAGTCCAGGCGTTTGAGATGGGCAGGGCATGTAGCACGTATGGGCGAATCCAGAAATGCATATAGAGTATTAGTTGGGAGGCCGGAGGGAAAAAGACCTTCGGGGAGGCCGAGACGTAGATGGGAAGATAATATAAAAATGGATTTGAGGGAGGTGGGATATGATGATAGAGAATGGATTAATCTTGCTCAGGATAGGGACCAATGGCGGGCTTATGTGAGGGCGGAAATGAACCTCCGGGTTCCTTAAAAGCCAGTAAGTAAGTAAGCCTCCATAGCAACGGATACATTCCTGCAATCTGCTGTGAAAGTTCTGCATAAGTCATAGAAGAAAATTACAAGTAAAGAAGGTAATCTTATGAATTCTAAATGAGGTAGTAGAGCAAGTGGACAGCTTCAAATACTTGGGGTGTACTATAATCAGTAACATGAGTTGCTGCCAAGAAGTCAAAAGGAGAATATCAATGGCAAAGGAAGCTTTTAAAAAAAAGGAGCATCTTCTTTGGATCTCTGGAGAAATAACTAAGGAAGAGACTAGTGAAGTGCTTTGTATGGAGTGTGGATTTTTTTATTGGGTTATTTTACGACGCTGTATCAACATCTAGGTTATGTAGCGTCTGAATGAAATGAAGGTGATAATGCCGGTGAAATGAGTCCGGGGTCCAGCACCGAAAGTTACCCAGCATTTGCTCGTATTGGATTGAGGGAAAACCCCGGAAAAAATCTCAACCAGGTAAATTGCCCCGACCGGGATTCGAACTCGGGCCACCTGGTTTCGCAGCCAGACGCGCTGACCGTTACTCCACAGGTGTGGACTGGAGTGTGGAATTGTAGGGGGCAGAAACATGGACATTACGACGAAGTGAAGAGGAGCATTTGAAATGTGGATATGGAGAAGGATGGAGCATGTGAAATGGACGGAGTAAGAAACGAAGCTGTGTTGGAAAAATTGGATGAAGAAAGAATCATGCTGAAACTGATCAGAAAGAGAAAAAGGAGTTGGCTGGGTCATTGGTTGGAAAGAAACTGTCTAGTGAAGGATACACTGGAAGGAATGGTGAACGGGAGAAGAGTTCGAGGCATAAGAAGATATCAGATGATAGACGACATTAAGTTATATGAGTCATATGAGGAGACAAAGAGGAAGGCAGGAAATAGGAAAGACTGGAGAATGCTGGGTTTGCAGTGAAAGACCTGCTCTTGGGCAGAACACTATGAATGAAAATATAGAAATGGACCTCGAACTCGGAACCTCTCCATTTCAGTTCCACATATAAGCTCTGATCTACTGCAGATGTCTGACGTATGTGGGGACAGATGCTTGCTTTCGCTGACAACTGAATATCCCTTGTTTTGTTATACTTCGTTTCACATAAATGATTTTTACTCGAAAACCAGTGATTCAATAAACGAATTCTCTCCTTGTTAGTTTAATTAATTATAAATTATGAATAGATGATTATGCGCAATTGGAACACCCGTTTAAAAAAATATTAAAACACTGCAAAAAGCCTGTGATTTATATTGAGTACAATTTGTGATAACGAATCAGCCCGCAATCTATCCCATTAAGCGAAAATTGACGTAAGCGGGATTACAAAATAGTGCGTATAATTTTAGCATTTCTTTTGTTTCCCTCCGTGACTGCTTACAACGCTGAAATTCTAAAAGTTGATTATACAAAACTGAATTAATTGACTGGAGTCCCTTCAGCTGGTATATCAGTGATTGGATCGCCGCGCTATTATTAAATTCGTTAATTAATTCGTTATAACTGAAATGAACGACCCGCGCGCCGCCACCGGGGAAAGGGGAAGGCAGTTGTTCTCCACGAACAATTGAGCACAGGCAGGATCTGTCGCGTTGGCAGTTCACTTCTCACGGGTCATTTACATTTATCGCGGCTCCGGCCAACAGCGAGCTGTCAAATTGCAGCACGTGGATCGTGATCCTTCGTTCAGTGAGCTGTGAACAGCCGCGGGGTAGATTTTCTTACGTACTTCAGTGTACCATCGCTTAATCCAACTTTGTTTCGTTTATCTATCGCTATCGATTTGAAATATTATCGTGTTACGAGGCTTTCACTCAGGAAACAATAGAAATAGAGATACAGAAAAGGTAATGGAATAATAGTACATTATGCAACGAGCCTATAATGATAGTAATTGCCATTATAGGCAAGTTTCATACGACTTTTTATGCTCGACCATATTTCTAACTTGAAATTATTCAGATGTATGCATTTTATTTGTATCTGACAAGATCGGAAGTGACCTTGTTCTAGGTCGTGAACTGTGAGATGTGCGCAGACGCGAAAGTATTGATTTTTTCCGAGGAACAATAATGTCATTGACCTTGATGTAATCCCGTTAAACTTGATATAACCTTGATTATTGAATTCGACATTGAAAAACGAGATGACAAATTGAATTTATTTGAATATTATTTACAATTAACGCTAATTATTATAGTAACAGAACATAACCTTCTGCGACAGTATTGGATTTCCAGCTTCCGTGACTTTTCGCTAATTCTCTTTCACACAATGTCTTTAACAAAATCCCACACGAAGAAGTCAGGAGGGGTTAGATCTGGGGAGTTTGGGAACCAAGCCAAGAGATAACTGCTTCTCATACTGGGTTTCACCTGCGACCTGTATGTTTTTTTTTTTTAACACAGAACTTGTTTTTACAAATGTTCGATACCACAATATTATGGAATCTTATTTAGGTAGGTACATTATGCACACCATACTCACGACGAAATTCCATTTGAACTCTTTTAACACTCTCACTCCAGTGAAAGACCTGCCCTTGAGAAGAACACTAAATGAATGAAACTTGTTTTCTTTGCTTCGTCATCAGTGTCCGACATTCAAGAAATCGATGATAAAATATGAGTATGAAATTTCAGTTTCGTCTTCACAGTTCACTTTGTTTAAAACATTGAAATTTTGTGTAGTGTGCATTTTTAAAAAATGCTCAATGGAAATAAAGGACTTTTTCCTAATTTATTTCGTAAATATTTTTAGTTAATGGGAAATAATTTTGAGTCTGAAATGTCTAGAGACTTTAGAAAATAAATAACTTAAACATCCTTCATTAAAAGAATAAGTCTGCCAGCTAACTCGTTTAGTAGACCTGTTAGCTGGGTTCAATTCCAGGGGATGGGATTTTTCTTGTTGCCAGAACTTCCAGAACGGCCCATTCTCCTGTCAAATTAAGTCCCGAATATTTCTATCGCCGAGGCCATGAAGGCATGGACCTCTATTTCTTTATCTAAAAAAAGCAAAACGAAATAGTAGGTAATATTAGATTAGAATAGCATAATTCTTTATTTATACTGGCAGAGTTAAGGCCATAGAGCCTTCTCTTACACTCTATCAGTCACAAAGTATACAAAAAGTTAAAATTTAACAAAAAGTTAAAGAACAGAATACTAACATATTACAAAAAAAGTAATAATAATACCATAATAAAATCTACACTAAACAACATGAAAATAATACCATAATAGAAAAAAAAGAAAAGAAAGTAAAATACGTTGGAATACAGTGAAAGCAACTCATTTAGTACAAATGGTTAATATGAAAAAACGTAAGAAAGAATATATCAAAATGGAATGTAATAAAATAATAATAAAAAAGAAAAGAAATACGAAAATTAAATAAAACTCACGATAAAAAGGCTATGATAATAAATTCATCGGCTGATAAAGAGAACAAAAAGGGGAAAGAAAGGAAAAATAAATATATAGCCTATATTTTTACAAAACTATGGCAGAGAAAAGGGCTTATAATTGAGAGGAATCTAATTCACAAAGTGCAATTTTAATTTATTTTTGAAACTAGACAATGTCCTACAGTCTCTGATATGTTTGGTAGAGAGTTCCAGAGATGAGCTGCAGGGACGGTGAAAGATGAAGAGTAGAAGGATGTTCTGTGTTTAGGAATGGAGAGTGTGATATGGTGTTGTGAGCGAGTATTTATTTCGTGATATGAGGACAAATGTTGAAAACGAGAAGCTAGGTAGCTGGGGTTAGAGGTTTAAAGACTATTGAACAGTAAAGTGAGAGAGTGAATAGTTCTTCGCTCCTTGAGACGGGCCCAGGACAGCATATTTAGTGAAGGTGTGATACGGTCATATCTACGGACGTTGCAAATAAATATAACACATGCATTATGAACGCGCTGTAGTCTGTCTGTCAGTCTCATGTTAAGGTCAGTGTAGAGAGTGTCACAGTAATCAAAGTGAGGCATCAAGAGCGACTGCACTAAATTCTTCTTGAGAACCAACGGAAGGAAATTTCGAATTCTTTTTAGTGTGTGAATTTTCATAAAAATTATTTTACATGTGTGTGTGATTTGAGTATTCCAACTTAAGTTTTTGTCCATATAAATTCCTAAATTTTTTACTCTATCACTGAAAGGGATAATAGTTTCACTCATTTTAACAGGAGATAAGTCACCTGTGTTTAATTTACTTAAAAGTCGTTGATGTCCCATTTTAATTGCCTGTGACTTCTCTGAGTTCAATTTCAGTCCAAACTTTTTCGCCCATGAAATAATTGATTTTGCTGGATAATTAATATAAATCACAAAACCGTCCTGTCAAAACAAGTGAAGTTAAAAATTCTGGACAAAATGCAGCAAAACGTATGGCACTGAAAAACCTAACTTAAATGGGTCATTTGTTAGTAGATCACAATAAATGTTGCTGTTTTTTTTCTTTTTGATTGTAAGGTTCATTTCATGTCCTTTTCGTCTGTAATGCATGCCCTACATCTTGCCGTAAAAGCTCTTTGTATTTTATACTTTTGTGTCGATCTTTTTATTTTAAAATTTCTGTATATACTTTCCATTTAATTCTGTCAATAACTCTCCTCAAGCCTTGAAGAATAAATCCCTTCTTTATGAGTTTTTTTCAATTCTGTCGTGTTCATTTTCACGATTGTATTCCTATAAAAATCTAAGCACTTGCTTCCAACAAGCCTGTTTGATATGAAAACTATCTTTTGTTTGGCTACTCAATCAGCAAACTTACAAAGCAAAAACCTTTCTTTTTACGAAAAATGCAAAGCCTTCTTAAACATCCTATTCATGGATTGAATACTCGTCAAGTTGACGGGACGTCAATTATTTCTTGATCGGTTTTGATGAAAGAGTTATTGTTATAACGTGACGTTAGAAAATTGACAGTTCTTAATTTGACGTTCGTCAAGGAAAATCTGAAGAACGTTTGTGAAATCGACCGTCTGTCCTTTAAAGGCGATGTTACATAAAGAAACGCGTTTCCATCGTTGTCAGTGGTATAATTCTATAGCAGCTAAATTGTCGATCACGAGCTGCCAGTAGCTCGGAAAGGGGTTTTATAGCCTGTGAGGGAAACTTTTTTTCTTCAAGATAAATTCATGTTGTACTACGGCCTTAGTATAATGAAACCCGGACATCGCTAATAGAAATACAGAAATTTAAACTTGCCGATTAATACTTGTCACAGTTGTTACCGCATTTCTACAACTTAGACACCAGGTGATGGATACCGGCTTGACTGAATCCCTCTGATTGAGGATCTACCATAATAAATCGTCCTTACTGATTTAGTAGCCTACATATCATGCTTCCGATTATATTCCGACGTTCTCGGAATCAAACCTACCATGTTCGTTGAAATTTTAGGGGAACTTTAAGGATTTAGTATGGTTTCATTTGACAAGAAAGATAACACTGAATTTCTGCACAATAGACTTACTGCACTAACAAGGGAAGGGTTTCGGCTCGAACAGGAATTTTTGGTTAATAATGTGTACAGACGCTTACTTCACAATGATGATGAAGACCGTAAAAACATTCATTTGTGTAACTCCCCGTTTGGTTGGTATTTGTCAATACACTTCTTTAAAAATGTACATGAGGATTCTCTATAAAATGCATGAAACAGCATGGAGAAGAGCAATAAGCACAACACGCAGAAGCAACACCTGAACAATCTTCTGAACCACACTCCAGTGCTGAAAAATCAAATG
This sequence comes from Periplaneta americana, assembly GCF_040183065.1. Classification (NCBI taxonomy): domain Eukaryota; kingdom Metazoa; phylum Arthropoda; class Insecta; order Blattodea; family Blattidae; genus Periplaneta; species Periplaneta americana. The sequence goes on from NC_091127.1 coordinate 16,771,656, forward strand.
CCACCTGAATTACATTTTTGAAGTCCGAGACTTGTTCACGATTCACGTAACCAGCTGACTGCCAGGAATACTGAAGCATAGGGCGGTATACTGGAGCAGACAACTGGTTATGAATAACAGAGTGCATTTTCATTATAAACACTCGATTTCCCAAGTTAAGTTCTGGATTCTCAGCAAGAGTCCTTATGTAATCTGTTATCCTCCGAGCATAAATTTTGTATTGTCTCAGGAAATAGATATTCAGAGGCTAGATATATTTAGTTTTTTTCAGGTGGCATGATCATAGATTCCATGTCTTAGCCATGGAATGATTCATTTATTAAGGTTGTGTCCTTATGCACATTCAATGACTCACACAACAGTGTACACTTTTGATTAGCTGCAATATTTTCAGTCGGAACGTTGGAGAAAAATGTTCTTAAATGGGCTCTAGACATTTAACCACTCGCACTAGCTTCTAGGCTAGGCTAGGCTTACGGGTAAGGTGTCCCATCCCCTTAACTTGTGTAGTGCTGTCCCCACCCCTCAACTTATACAGTGCTCTAACAGACAAACCACACATTACACAAACGAATGCTTTTGGAAGCTTTACAGAGATGTAAAGATGGGCCTGTATACAAATTTTGGATACAAAATTCCTGTTCGAGCCGAAACCCTTCCCTTGTAAATGATTTGTCTCTGAATAAGAACTCCGATATTCACCAACCTTTTCTCGGTAATATTTTACACTGTCATACTTCAGGCAGATCTTAATCAGCTATATATGATGTTGGCTACGGAATAATAAACCAATTTGAGTAAACCAGTGTTTTCCAGCGAAGAGGAGCAAGTTCTCACATTTATTTCGTAAAAATATATCAATTGCTGATAATATTTTAAACAAAATAATCTGCCCTCAATGAGGGTGACCATAAAGATCCAGAATAAAAGCACTACAGAATAATTTCGAAACACAGAAATTGTATAGTAAAAAATTGAGAGAAATGCAAACCCAATTGAATCATCAATGGCCAAAATATAAATTGTAATGTAATATTTGGATTGAATCCTTAAGAATATTCATCAAAATTTTTTGAATTTAAAAAAATCGGAAACCGAGTGCTTTTAAAATATTGCATGTGAATTTAGGAAGTGTGCTACGTGCACCAAACAAAAGACCAGAAACACTCCACTGACTAGTGGGAATGTTATATTTCTCACTTAGATAAGGGATGCAGGACTCATAAATGGATTTCTTCTCCTCATCAACGTGTTATGCCTGCAGGGCATCCCTTTCAAACCGGATTGTAGAATCAAGGACTAATCCCTTAGATTGAGTCCTGTGGATGGCTACAATATCTGCTCTTCTGTTCGAATCTAAGGATGAAACGCAGTGGATCTCCTCGTATACTTCCCATCCACGACGCTTGAGGACATCAGCAATACCGGTCCTGGCCTTATGGTGTCGATTGTTGCGCAGCAGCTCCGTTTTTCGACAGAACCCCAACACGTGACCAAGAGTTTCCGTCTCGTTGCAGCCGGGATGGCGACAACGGGTTGTGTTGAAACTTCTGCCGGGCACAGATCTAACCGCAGATAGATTGCTGGACATTTTAACTGCATTAATATATTCTGAAATTGATAAATTTGCTTTTGATGACATCTAGGAATTTGCCTTGGGGCACTCAGAATACAGGATAACACCTTTGCCCTTGTGAGGTAATTTACACCATGATTCAAAACTTCTGTTCCGCAAGATCTCCCTCAATTGTCGACCTTTAGTGTTGGGAGCAATAGAAGACTTATTGATGTTTAGTCTACGTAGACTCAGTTGCAGTTCAAGGTGAAGGTTCCTTACAAAGTTAAGATGCACATCATTAATACGGTTAAGACGATTACAGATGTTGTAATGTTGAATGCTGGCCTCCCACTCTGCACAAAGAATTCCAAAACCTCGGACTTTTTTACTTGTGTATAACATTGAATTTGACTTAAACATCTTTTTGATTATAAAAAATAAAAGAATCGATCCCTGCACCACGCGGCATACGGGAAAAAAGAAACAGAAACGAAATCAAGGAACGGAGAAAAAGTAGAATGGTTTCATCATGACATACAATAGGCCTACCTATGCATGGTAATTTTTTCCATCAGTCTGCAGATGGCATCTGCAAGGTAATACAGAAATATATAATATAGTAAATGCTTGTATGAAAAGTATGCAGGAATTTATATGAGAAAATTTACAAAGTCAAGAATTCATCAAGTAATATCTAAGTATATTTTAATATACAGCAGAGAGCCAGAGACACTACGAGAAGATGAAAAAGAAAATTGAAGTGTGCGAAATAAGTCTCCTCATATGTCAGAGTTGTCCTCGGTGAACTAATGGTTATTGCTCTGAGTTACTGGGTATTCAAAACATGTCATGAATAGATTATTCGGAAAGAAGTATCAGTAACAATATCCCTTTTCGGAAGAGAAACAACGCACACACTTTTTTTTTACGTAGATTACTTCCTTACCGCGAATCGGCAACTTGACTCTTTGGCGCAACGTTCCTGCGCTCCGGTTACGGAGAGAACGTGTTATCGGTACCGGTAAGTAAACGTTGGTGTCTGCGATTGTGTTTCAGCTTATTTTAGTCTTGATCGAATTTAAAACAATATTAGGTGCTTTTGTTATTGCTTATTTTACAACGCTTTACCAACTGCTGTGTTTATCTAGCGATTGAATGAGTTGAAGGTGATAATGCCAGCGAAATGATATCAGGGTCCAACGCTGAAAGTTACCCAGCATTTTCTCTTAACCCTTTGCAGCACAGTAAGCCAAAAAATGAAAGCAAAATTTAATTTTTATATTTTTCATATCATGTATCATAACAAATCTTCGATCATTTTACAGCGATATTTTACTACTTAATTAACTTATTATTTCCAGAACATGAACTTTACCAGCAATCGAAAAGTATTGGGAATAAATTTGAATAAGGAACAAAAAAAAAATTTCCTTCCCAGGCAGGATTCTAACCACTAAAGTCTTAGTTACCAGTCTATCGTTCTCTGGAGTGAACAAGGCTCTGAAATCAGCTACAAGGGGCAGTGCGGTTTTTTTTGCCACTACTGTACATTAGGATGCATAATTAAACTGTAAAGAATCAAGTTTCTAAAGTCGTATGATTTGTAACAATTTTTGTGATAAGTGCATAGAATGATGTAATTTTTAGTTAAGAATTGAAAATCAAAATCTGTACAAAGCAATTAACGACATATTTTTTGCTTCAGAACACCAGCCAATTAAAGAAATGATACTTCTGAATAGTTCATTCTCTATTTGTAATATTTTTTACCCCTAAAACTAAAGAAAGAAAGTACTTTACTATCAAATTAAAATTAGTGTAACTCTGTAAATATTAAGATTAGGACACATGTTTATATGACATTTCTTGCTCAGAATGTCATTAGAAATAAGCTCCGTAAGTGACGGTAAATCCTCATGAATCACCCTGTATACTAATAATATTAATCCCTCATTGTACTTGAAGAACATTGGTTTAAAACAATTTTTCGTTTTGAATCTAAGAAAAAAATATTTTGGGTGAGCAAGGTAAATGTATATCCTGCACATCTCAGGTGCCTATACAGACAAATTATTAGACTAAATTAATTATATGTGCAACAAAGCTGTATTTATCGGCAGAAATAATGAACAAAAATGTAATTTGCACAGATATAATGAACAGAAAATTGAGTCTGGAGGTTACTAATATTTTGTGAACATTCCCTTATTCTTTATTAACACGTTGATTTTGTCAGGGATGCCGGAAACCAAAGTTTGACACTTTCTTTGAATATTAGCATCATTTAGCCAGATATCAGACAGTGCTTAAATGAGTCCATGTTTTGTTGTAAGCCTCTTTTTGTTCACTTTCTTCTTCAGTATATATCACAGATTTTCAATTTAGTTCATGTCCGGTCTTCTTGCAGGCCATGGGAGAAGAGACTGTTGAATATCTTCTGCAGTATATAATTAAAACACCAGTAGTACCAACAAAGCCAGACAAAATATACTTATCCATTGGAAAAATATACCAGAAGATGTAAACAATCATATTTACAACAACAGAGACAGTGAATTATGGGAGACTTGTCTAATTTGGCAGTTTTTGTATTTTGACACAGTTTGTAGTTACATATTCTGAAATAAAATATTCCTCTATTATGGAATGTGTTTAAACATCAAATCCCAATAAACCTCTGAAAGAAAATTCTACAAATCTAAATTACTTCACACATAACACACTAACAAATAACAAATGACATGTTTCCAGATTTGGTACTTCATCAGGATAAAATGGCAATAGTACAGGGGTAATTAGGCAATAGGATTAAAAAGCAAATTTTTCAAAATAAAATTGTGATTCAAGGTTTATAAGACTTAATTTACTGGGACAAGAAGTCACTAAACATCATAAACACAAAACAAAAGCAAAAAAAAAAAAAATTGAATGGATTTTTCCGACCACTCTTATTAACTATATTGAAGGGTTGTCTTCTAATTTCTGTTGCCGATAGCCCAAACCCAAGTTCTTGCATTTTGATTACATATGTCCCCAGTTTTTGCTCTTCCTCAACGGTTAGAGCTAGGGGTCGTCCTTTCTTGGGAATGACAACGTCATCGGGTCCTGAGGCTGCTTACTGAAACGTATTTAAGTTGCTAAAGGGCACATTGTACTTCTTAGAAGCCTTATAAGTCGACCATCTAACTTTCAAAACACTCTCAACCGCAGCCCGCAAATCAACTTTGGAATATTTTTCAGAATAATGTCCTCGTTCCCTTGGCATATCTGCAACACACCACACACAGTGCTGCATTGAAGACTGTAAAAATCCCTCATACGTCCCTACTCTTACATTTTACCATCGAGTACACATTCTTGTTCAAAGAGAGCAGCAATATATCACTATAAAGGAAAATGGCTAATTCACACTACCCTGGAGAAGACATATTTTGCTAAGAAGAACATAAAACGAGCTAAGGCCTGATGAGTTATTAACAGAAGATATTGATTATATAAATGGCCTACCTTATAATATGGAATCTCAGCTTTAATATGTAATGCACAAACAAACGTAGGTAATGAACAACACTTTCTTTCCGTCTTTGTATACACACGTCCACACAACCACCACGTCAACAGGGAGTATTCAACACTTCTTTCTATTAGTAACAATATCTGCCACTATAATGCGCGGATTCGAATGAAACGAAAACTAAAAGTACAGTCAGATGTTGCACTCTATGAAGGTTTCATTGATCGTGTTAAAACTCTGGAGGAAATTTGGCAATAAAAGAAATACAAGAATATTGCCAAATTTCCCATGTAACCAAATTTGCCGAGATTCCCTTATACTGATAGTTGATATGACAGATTATATTCATCATCATCATCTGTGGTCATACAGCCCTTTTAGTTTAGCCTTGACCTCCTTAAGAATTGCCGCCCAATCTTCCCTCTCTAGGGCTCTCCGTCTCCATCTCTTAATTCCTGCTTTAACTAGATCATCCTGAACATCATCCAACCATCGTAGTTTAGGTCTTCCTGCTCTTCTTTTACCACTTAGCGTGGCATCTAGTAATCTTTTACGAATATAATTATTGTCCATTCTGATAATGTGGCCCAGCCACTCCAGCCGTCTAATTTTTGTATCAGTGACAATATTTGGATCTTTATATTACAGATTATATTATGTTTCCAAAAATAAACGTTGTAGTCTAATAATTTGTCCACGTCTGTAGTATGTGCTTTTAATAAAAATTATTTTCTGTTTACGAACTACTGAACAATAAATTATTGGTTACCATCTATGGTAGCGGTAGTGGCGATGTAATGAAAGTGAAGCAACTAATACCTGTAATGAAATTGTTGAGCAACCACTTTACTAATTGGGAGCATCGTTGTCGGTTGTCATCTAACTTTGATTACAACTGCCTGTGTGTAACTTTCGATATGAAAGTGTAATCAGGCGATGAAATGGGGAACCATGTTTAATCGATGTCACGTGCTTGTGTTGGAGAAGTATGTAACAACAGTTAATGATGTCATTACATGTCATTATCTCGTGCTTCTATTGTGGCGGATCCCCTCCGCAAAAGCAAGACTTCAGCGCCAGGTGACGAAACCCAGTGCTAGAGTGAAATAAATACCCCGCATGTGTCTGCTTGAGAGAGACTGCGAAAAAATCTACCAGCGTTTCTAAATAGTTTTCGATCGATCTCTCTAGACGCGTTTTAAATCCTAAAATTTTTATGGATTTTCTTCTGTACCCGCGATTAAGGGACCTGAGTAGTGTGATCATAAGGCTGTTTGTATGAGTGAAGGAATTTTGCTATTACTTTTCAACTTTTGGATCTATCAATTTACAATTTTTACAGCACACACACAATATTTGCAAGTATATCTTAGTTTTTATATTATATTTTTACATCTTGATTACACAACTTTTAACACTGTATCACTTAGGAATATGTATGATAAGAACTTTCTTGTGTTAAATTTTAACGTACCTTATTAACATGTTTCGATCTATTTTCGGTCATCTTCGGGACTGGTCGTTGTTGGTCTTGGCGCCACAAACAAACAAATACAACCACACAGGCGTATACAAACTCAAATGTAACACCTGCAACAACTTCTACATAGGACAGACAGGCAGATCGTTTCAAACGCGTTACAAAGAACACATCACAGCCATAACAAAATTACAAAACACCTCCACATATGCAGTACACATCACAAATTCCAACCACACCTACAGAGACATCAACACAGACATGGAAATACTGCATATCCAACCAAAAAGCCAGAAACTCAACACACTAGAACAATATGAAATATACAGACACACAAAACACACCCCAACGATATTCTCAACACAACTCAATTTCAAAACACATACACTCTTTGACTCTACACTACGAACGCACCCACACAGGAAACAAGAGGCGCCAAGACCAACAACGACCAGTTCCGAAGATGACCGAAAATAGGTCGAAACATGTTAACAAGGTACGTTAAAATTTAACACAAGAAAGTTCTTATCATACATATTCCGAAATTATATTTTTACCTCGTATACTTGATTTTATAAAAAAAAAATTAACCTGAAAAGTATTAATTAAATTTAAGTTGAAAACATAGGTAATTTAGAAACATTTTTCTCAGAAGCCCTTCGTACTATAGGTCCCTAAAAATTCAAGCATGTTTCCAATGCAGTTAATTATACCCTCCGCCATTTTAATCACATTATGAATACTTGTTCGATATAAAAAAATATTTTCCATCCTAAAAAAATAATTATTTAAACATTTTCATATTTTTCATACTTTCCTGGTTGTAAAATCCATAATAATTTTCATAACTGAGTGAAAGTGGCCATGTTTCTTCACTTACTTACTTACTTACTTACCAGGAGGTTCATTGCCGCCCTCACATAAGCACGCCATCGATCCCTATCCTGTGCAAGATTAATCCACTCTCTATCATCATATCCCACCTCCTTCAAATCCATTTTAATATTATCCTCCCTTCTACGTCTCGGCCCTCCCAAAGATCTTTTTTATTTTTTTGGGAGCGAAATTTGTAAGTTTTAAATGTGTGGCTACTATGTTGAAGTATATGTGTATGTGTTGTAGCGAATGCTTGATTTGTTATGTATGTGAGTTGTAGTTATGGGATGCTTGATTTTATCGCAAAGTCTTAATTAAGGTTTGATCGTGTTTCTGTGACAATTGTGTATTAATTCATGATGTATGGTACGGAAAGATGCATATTTGTGTTATAGAGGTCGGCTTTTAAGTATGTGTGTTGTTTCTGCTTTTTTGTATGTCTGAAATTGATGCCTGATGTTTCCTTTCCAATCGCAATTACGGATTGCTTATGTTTTGTTTTCATTTTGTAAGCTAATTTATGTTTCTTTTCCATTTGTCTTTATGTTTATCTTTTTTTTGTATAAAACTATAGCCCTAGCATACATATGTAAAATAGGATTACTGGATTCACCCATACGTGCTACATGCCCTGCCCATCTCAAACGTCTGTATTTAATGTTCCTAATTATGTCAGATGAAAAATACAATGCGTGCAGTTCTGCGTTGTGTAAGATATTTGAATTTTTCTACCTCTTCGAAGGATAAATCTCAAATTTTTATATTTCCATTTCTTACAATATTCTGGTCACGAGACATAATCATATACTTTGTCTTTTCGAGATTTACTTCTAAACCTGTCTCTTTACTTGCTTCCAGTAAAATTCCCGTGTTTTCCCTAATCGTTTGTGGATTTTCTCCTAACATATACACGTCATTCGCATAGACAAGCAGCTGATGTAACCCGTTCAATTCCAAACCCTCTCTGTTATCCTGGACTTTCCTAATGGCATATTCTAGAGCAAAGTTAAAAAGTAAAGGTGATAGTGCATCTCCTTGCTTTAGTTTAGCCCGCCTATACGGACTCTGCTGTAAGTTTTACTGAGATACATTTTAATTAATCGAACTAATTTGTTGGGAATACCAAATTCAATAAGAATGTTATTATTTATATTTTATATTTATAGAGCTTCCTCAAATTAGAGGCTGCCATTAGACAAAGCCTACAAAAAAAAAAAAAAAAGAACAAATAGATGATGAAAGGTAACAGAGTGAGAAAAATGACAAACAAGTAAACAAAGAAACAATGACAGTTAACAGAATAAGCTAACATGAAGAAGAATTATCTTAACTCTTAACCGAGCCACATGCGTTTTCGAAATCTATGAATATTTACCATATGAAATTGGGGTATGCAAAATTTGGGCCTCCTAGCCTCCGTAGTTTCTGAGAAAAATGTTCCTAAATTACCCATGTTTTTAATTTAAATTTAATTCACATTTTTCAGGTTCAATTTTTTTTAATAAAATCAAGTAGGCTATATGAGATAGAAAGACAATTTAAAAACCAAAATATACCTGCAGATATTGTGTGTATGCTCTAAAAATTTTAAATTGATAATTTCGAAAGTTGAAGAGTAATAACAAAATTTCTTCACTTATTTCACTTACACAATACAGCCATACGCCCAGACTATCCAGTAGGCCTACCCTTAAAAATAAATAGTCCACATATGCTTTGTCTCGAAGTGCTTACAACCTTAACTGAATTCGTTGTAGGTGAAAACATATGGTTTATTGTAGTCCTACATTTTATTATTATTATTATTATTATTATTATTATTATTATTATTATTATTATTATTATTTCTTATCAATGTTTATTAGTCCACGCCTGTGGAGTAACGGTTAGCGCGTCTGGCCGCGAAACTAGATGGCCCGGGTTCGATTCCCGGTCGGGACAAGTTACCTGGTTCAGGGCTTTCCCTCAACCCAATATGAGCAAATGTAGGATAACTTTCGGTGCTGGACCCCGGACTCATTTCACCGGCATTATCACCTTCATCTCATTCAGACGCTAAATAACCTGCGATGTTGATAAAGCGTCGTAAAATAACCTACTGAAATTAAAATGTTTATTATTGTCTCAATAACATTACTTATCTAACTTTCATTATTTACTTCCATGTAGTTTTGAGATCTAGATATTAATGTAATAACTACTGAAAGCCAATAAAATTGTATTCAATTAGAATTAGAGTCTGGCTGGGCGGAAGAGAAGGCCTACTGGCCTTAGATTTGCCAGATTAAAGAAATATATATTATTATTATTATTATTATTATTATTATTATTATTATTATTATTACATAATCTTTGAATAGGGATAAATGTAAGTTCGGTAATTCATAAAGTTCCTTAAGATGCACGATGATCCGATTGTTGTAAAAAATAAATCTTAGGCCTAGAAATTCGTTTTCAGGATTTTAAAAGACAGTGGCAACTGTCAGAATAGTACATTATGCAACGAGCCTATAATGATGGTAATTAAGACGCGAGTATGTTTGTTTATGAAACTAGAGCAAGCGAGTATCAAAATTTTCATGCGAGCGTCTTAATTACCATTATAGGCAAGTTTCATACGACTTTTTATGCTCGACCATATTTCTAACTTGAAATTATTCAGAAGTATTCATTTTATTCGCACATCACTGAAGAGCAGAAATGACCTTGTGCAAGCTCGTAAATTGTGAGATGTGCGCAGACGCGAAAGTATTGATTTTTTCCGAGGAACAATAATGTCATTGACCTTGACATAATTTAGAGAATAACATGAACTAATTTTGATATAACCTGGAAATTGATTTAGAATTGAAAAATGAGATGACAAATTGAATTTATTTGAATATTATTTACAATTAACGCTAATTATTATAGTAACAGAACATAACCTTCTGCGACAGTATTGGATTTCCAGCCTCCGTGACTTTTCGCTAATTGTCTTTCAATTGCATATCCGAGAAAAATCGAAAACCTGAACTTTAATGAATAGGTGTACTTTAATGACATGCATTAAAGGACTGCTACCAGGTGTATAATTACTACATTTCGGCATGGTCGAGCATAAAAATACAAAAAGGTACTAATAAATGAATGTATGATAATTATTATGTTTTGTTCGTCAATATTCGATATTAGTTAACTTCCTGGAAATTCCAACAGATGCTATTCGTTAATATTGAATGTCAGCTACAAAATATTAGTTCATTTGGAACCTATGAAAGAATCATTTTAACTAACTTTTCATCACTGTAGTACTTAAAATGGTTAGACATAGAAATGCTATGAACAATAACATTATTCATATAGACAAAATGATCCTTCATTACTCGATAATTTGTTTAGAGATAGGGAATAGTAATATACGTTACAAGAGCGTTATGTTGACGTTTTCATGTTCGAGGAATAGATTGAAAAAGCGAAACGTAGTTGAGCTTTTTTAATTTCCGAGAACATGAAAACAAACATACCGCTCTTGTATCGTACATTATTTTGTGCGAAGATCGTTTATTACATACCTGAAAGACGAATTTCTAATTAGTTGCAATGAAATCTCCATGTTGGTTTCTGTTTAATGACGGCAACTTCGGAAAACCAAAATATCTTTCTTCAACATTGTTGCTATAAAATGTTTTCTGTGTTTACTATACTCCAGCAGGCCGTGATATACGTCTGTCTTTTTTTCCTCCAGTCTATAAATGCGAACTTAAAACAAACGGTAAGGTTATGTAGTAATTTATCTTTTATTTTAATATTTTAACAATATTATTTATATAACATATTGCAGTAATAACATCGGCATCTGGAATCTTGTTGATTTTTTCACGGCTTCCTTAATGTTACTTGTATCAGGAATGCAATAAGTTTCGTGAAGTAGTATTTTTGCAAATATTTAAAAACAATAATTAACATTGCAATTTAGGTGAAATTGCAGTGGTAAGTTTCCAATTTATAATTATGACCATGTTAAACGTCTCCAAAAATAATATGTTAAAAGCCTAAAGCAGTAAAATGAATGTCGCGCTTAAGCGGTAAGAAGAGGGAAATTGTTATGTGTGTTACGTTGGGAATACTGAATGTGGTATTTCACACTTACCGCATATTGGTTCTATGCGGAAAACAAGCAAATACGAACGATCTCGCACAAAAACAATTTGAAAGTTTCCTTGGATATAGAGAAATATCACTCGACATCCGAATTTTTGTATACTACCTGCCAATGGCGTACGCAATGGTGGGGGGTTACAGGGTTTGAAAACCCTCCTTGAACTAAAATATATATGGTGGGCAAAACCGCAAGCATGGATTCCTCATATGTAGAGAAGAAAGGAAAAGGTTCAGAAATGCTTGGTTGCCGCGTTATAGGGGTTACATATACACTAAAGTATGTTTGTTGGAATTAGTGTTTTAAACGATGCAGTCTGCGTACATTTCCTTCTACCTGACTACCAGTTGGAATGCAATACCTTAATAATTAGAGGTTGGGAAAAATAACGTAACAGTTATTTTGGAACTGTTCCTTGTTTGGAACTGTTCCAAAAAGTAACAGCACCTTGGAACACAATGTTCCAAAATAACAGTGTTGCTCGAAATACTTGCGGTTACAAATACTCGTTTCACTTTGGAACTACATTATGACAACGCCTGTTCCACAGAACGGAACATGTTTGGTACTATTGAAAGCAGTGACGCCAACTTTTGGAAAACAGTGGGTGGGCTCAAACATTTGATGAGCCGTAAGTTAAATAAATCTCACAACACGACGAGCCCATATAAGTTGGCGCTACTGTTTGAAAGCAGAATTGGGAATCCTTTCGTCGTACTGAAATAAATGTTGGAAACTAAAGTAAAAGATAAATAGTATAGATACGAAGATCGTCTTTAAAAAATGTACACATTATCTTGGAACTGATGTTGATTGAGTATAGGATTCTATCAAATAACATGATGCCTGTATTATAGTAACTGCATTGTGAATTTTATCAAGGGAGATGAAAATATATAGGTTATGTTTTATTTCCAAATACTTCACAGTTTTAGTTTCATTACCAATTCTTGAAATTAAACTGAAGTTTGTTGAAACATGACTGTATTATTGAAGTTCTTGTGTTTAAAAAAAAGTACAACGGTAAATTTTCATATTTCATTACAATGAGATTATTATTCTTCATGACGGTACGTTATTAATATGAATTTTAGCGCGGCCGAATTCATTATAGCTTTTATTTATGCATTTTTGGAGAAATTGAACACTATTGTGACCTTCAGCTAAGCAGAAGTGGAAGAATAGGTTAGGTTTTATTTACCACTGGGATCCATTTCGATTTCGTGACCAATTTACAAATAATTTAAAATTACATTACATTTCCTGCTTCGAACAAACCTGATCTACGAATTCAATTTAGCATTAGAAAAGATTTCATTTCCAGGAATTCACATCTCGACTCATTATGACATCGTACTGCATCACATGACATACAGGGAAGTGAGCTCTATGCTCACTGGCCTGTTCCAAAATAACACTGTTACATTAAATACTCCTGTTATACAAAATACTTGCTGTTACAAAAAATACTCGATGTTATGGAACTGCATTATGAGTTATGACTATAAAATAACGTAACGGCCTGTTCCAAAATACCACTGTTACATTATATACTAGTAGTACTGCAACTGTTATACAAAATACTTGCTGTTACATGTTACAATATACTCGATGTTATGGGACACGGCCTACTTGATGGTCACTTCGCGAAGCGAAGCTAGCATCAAGTCGGCCGTGTATGGAACTACATTATGACAACCGTTGCTGCAGTGTTGTCAATTTAGCAACTTTGTCACTAGATCTGGCTACTTTTAACAATTTTCAGGGACAAAATCAATACCAACTTTTAATCCTGAACTGGCTTCGTGCATAAATATAACGTAACTGGTTTCGTGGTGTCAATACTGTCAGTATGACTTCTGAACTTTCTCATGGCCCTCGACTTATACTTTTGCCTTTTTTACCCAAATGTTTGCATAAACTAGTTTGACTAAAGGGTTTTAACAAAAATAAATTGTGTCACACGCTTCACAGAATGACAGAACTGAATTTAGGGACTTGACTCTGGAGGAGTTTCGTTCATTCCTGGTGTGTTTTATTTTGGTGCAGTTTCCAAATTAAATTAAATTAAATTATATATATAATGTAAAAATTAATTTCTGATCCTACAGAATTTATCTGTTATGGTAACAACATGAAGTCAGGCCACAAAGGGAGAACACTGGAGGAGAGGGATCGATCCAATGCTGTGGAGCGAACTTCGGTGTAGTTTATATATTATATTCAATTTTGGTACTGTTATTTTGGAACTGTTATTTGAAACCTAGTATTTTCGTGGAACTGGAACAGTTGGAACTGTTACGAGAAAATAACTTTTCCCATCTCTATTAATAATGCATGCTTGACGTAACGTGTATTGTCTAACAGCTTAAGTACCTACAAAACGGGAATCCATTTGCGGGTGTTAAGATTATCACACTTATAATTCACTCTACACATAGTATTACACATTACAAAAACATGAAACACGTGTCGCGCATTTAATTACAGCAAACAAAAGTTCTGAAGTGCACAATGGGCCTCCTTATCACCGCTAATAACGCGGCAACCAAGCATTTTCGGACCCATGTTGTTATAATTTTTTTTTCCTTCTCTACATCTGAAGTTTTGCCCATAATTTTCGATATACCTTGTATATTTGATTGTTTCCATGGATTTACCTATCATGCAAATTGCTTTACCTATTACTTAATTTTTGTGTAAGCGTAGTAATGACGTAAGCAATTTTTATTAAACAAAATTAAATACAAGTTAAAATTTGTTAATAAATTGGATGCCTGTGAAAAAAATTACGCTTAAAAGATTTTATGAGGATATGCATGAATATGTTCTATTAGAACATAGTATAGGCACAGTCTAGTATATACAGTCACGTAGCTTGAGTTGTTGAGAGTACTAGGAACAATTGACACAGCCGGTACTATTTCGCCTTGTCTATGACAGGGCCGGGCATGAGAGCGGCTCAGTCTAGTCGGCCAGAGCTGTTCTCGCTCCGAAAGGAACTTCAATTCCAAGCCAGAGCAGAACTCTCACTCAGTGGCGGACTCGCATTACAGCTATCTTCCCTGCATTAATATAACAAGAGCCACGGTTGTTCTAGTCATTCAGTCTGTCAGTACATAATAGTTTATAAGGATATTATATCAATCCATTGTACATTACAGAATTTATAACATTCTTATTTATTTAATGGAATAAACTTCGCTCTATGCACACACACAAATCATTAGGCTTATTTACATAACCCATACGCACATACTGCAATCTCCTCACCACGGTTGTACGAGACAGGCATATGGCTTCCACTTCCCCTACTTGCTGTGGACAGAGTTCACCTGCCAATATAATTAAACATCGCTTGATGAATTCACCTTCGTTTAATGTTTTCAATTCCTTTGCAATTTCGTGGCAAATTTTTTAGCTAATTCTCATAGCCGATTCACTAAGTGCATTATTGTCATCCTGTTAATATATAATATAATATAATATAATATAATATAATATAATATAATATAATATAATATAATATAATATAATATAATGTGATGCGATGCGATATATACAACTTAAAGAAAATGTTTCTCAGGTACATTATATTAGAGAGTCTATTCGATATTTATATTGCATTATAAGTTATTATAGTACATTTAGTAATATATAATTTTAAATTACACAAATATTATGATATATCATAGTATAGTATATTACAGTTCATGATATATAATATGATATATTATATACCATAATACTTGTATAATTTAAAATTATATATCACTAAATGTATAACAACTTATAATGCAATGTAAATATCAAATAGATACTCTAATATAATGTACCTGAGAAACATTTTCTTTAAGTTGTATTAATTTATGGCGTTCATTACCAACATATTTGTCATATTCAGCAGCATGTTGTAAAGAATAATGCCGTTGGATATTGAACCTCTTAATCAGTCGGAGTGTTTTATGCCACATTAAACACTTTGCTAATCCACTACTCTCTACGACAAAAAGAACTCCTCCTCCCATGATACATTAAAAGCATTGCAAGTAGCGGGACGCTTTAGTGTATGAGCGGAAGCTCCGTCTTCAAAGTTCGACATCATACTGCAGAGTCACCACTGCACCGACACTGAATGACGTACAGTAGGTATACGTCACACCGCTCGCGAGACCCGCTCTTTAAAGCACACAGCGCTCATTTCTCAGAATCACGTAATGTGCCCAGCCCTGCTCTATGGTGAGGCGATAATAGCGATCCTAGTGGTTAGCATCTAGGTATCTATGGATGCATATTCCCTACGTATTGAACTTCGTGACTGTATATACTAGACTGTGGTATAGGGTAAGAGAAGATATTAACGCCATGCAGGTTACAATGCCATCTAATATTTTATAATTTATTAGTTGCGTGAAAATCTGTGCGGACAGTCCTAGTCAGAGAAGTGTGCTGTTAGGGGAATCTTTCTTAAATATTTGAAACTAACAATGCGAGTTTAACAATTTTTAAGTGAAGAAATTCACTCTTGAGCTGATCATCCAGTGACATGAATATTGTATTCTGTATAATTGGATTTGAAATATAGTGAATAATAAAATGTTATGAGAAATTCGTTTATATGTGTTCTTAAGTTCAGTGAAGTGGTGTTTTTTAGTAGGTTATTTTACGACGCTTTATCAATATCTTTGGTTATTTAGCGTCTGAATGAGATGAAGGTGATTAATGCCGGTGAAATGAGTCCGGGGTCCAGTACCGAAAGTTACCCAGCATAAGTGGTGTTCTTTTAAAATTTATAATATTATATTACGGTAATTATTCATTTAAAATAGAATTTGCGACTGCAGGTAATAACGCCATCTCGCTGCGGAGAATAAACTTTAATCTATTATGTAATAATAGCTGTTAGTTTAATCATCTCTGAATTAAGAATAATCGACCGGACTTGGACACCATCAAACCTGCGACATGAGTGCACAAAGAAGACAGGACTCTGTTCACTATGTGCACCACTCAATGGCAGTGATCTTGATTGAATTTTTTAAAGTAATGTGGTAATGAGTATTGAGACTTTTTTACTCTCTAATCATTTATAGTTGTTAAATTCTGTAATATAATATTACATTTGTGCGAGATCGTGCGTATTTGCTTGGTTTCCGCACAAAACCAATCCGCGGAAAGTCTAAAATTCCACATTCAGTATTCTCAACCTAACACACATAACAATTACCCTCTTCTTACCGCTTAAGTGACATATTGATTTTACTGCTTTAGACTTTTAACATATTATTTTTACAGACGTTCAATATAGTAATAATTATAAATTGGAAACTTACCACTGCAATTTCACTTAAATTGCACTGTTAGTTATTGTTCTTAAATATTTGCAAAAATTAAGTGAACTCTACAACTCCACTATAGTAATATACGTTACAAGAGCGGAATGTTGACGTTTTCATGGTCGAGGAAAAGATTGAAAAAGTGAAACGTAGTTGAGCTTTTTTAATTTCCGAGAACATGAAAATAAACATACCGCTCGTGTATTGTACATTATTTTGTGCGAAGATCGTTTATTACATACCTGAAAGACGAATTTCTAATTAGTTGCAATGAAATCTCCATATTGGTTTCTGTTTAATGACGCAAACTTCGGAACACCAAAATATCTTTTTTCAACATTGTTGCTCTAAAATGTTTTCTGTGTTTACTATACTCCAGCAGGCCGTGATATACGTATGTCTTTTTTCCCCCCAGTCTATAAATGCGAACTTAAAACAAACGGTAAGGTTATGTAATGATTTATTTTTCATTTTAATATTTTAACAATATTATTTATATAACATATTGCAGTAATAACATCCGCATCTGGAATCTCGTTGGTTTTTTCACGGCTTCCTTAATGTTACTTGTATCAGGAATGCAATAAGTTTCGTGGAGTAGTAGACTTTACTTAATTTTTGCAAATATTTAAAAACAATAATTAACATTGCAATTTAGGTGAAATTGCAGTGGTAAGTTTCGAATTTATAATTATTACTATGTTAAACGTCTCTAAAAATAATATGTTAAAAGCCTAAAGCAGTAAAATGAATGTCCCGCTTAAGCGGTAAGAAGAGGGAAATTGTTATGTGTGTTACGTTGGGAATACTGAATGTGGTATTTCACACTTACCGCGTATTGGTTCTGTGCGGAAAACAAGCAAATACGCACGATCTCTCACAAAAGTTATTGCATTCGTGATGCAAGTAACATTAAGGAAGCCGTGAAAAAATCAACAAGATTCCAGATGCCGATGTTATTACTGCAATATGTTATATAAATAATATTGTTAAAATATTAAAATGAAAAATAAATCATTACATAACCTTACCGTTTGTTTTAAGTTCGCTTTTATAGACTAGGGGAAAAAAAGACAGACGTATATCACGGCCTGCTGGAGTATAGTAAACACAGAAAACATTTTAAAGCAACAATGTTGAAGATAGATATTTTTGTTTTGCAAATTTGCCGTCATTAACAGAAACCAAGATGGAGATTTCATTGCAACTAATTAGAAATTCCTCTTTCAGGTATGCAATAAACGATCTTCGCACAAAATAATGTACGATACACGAGCGGTATGTTTTCTTTCAACTACGTTTCGCTTTTTCAAACTTTTCCTCGAACATGAAAACTTCAACATACCGTTCTTGTAACGCATATTACTATTGTCACTTTTTCTTGTAAGCATGTTTCTTTGTTCTAAAAAAATAAGTGGTGTTATTACCTTCACCTTGTAATCCCCCCAGTATGCGTCATATTTTTATTTACAACATTTTACAATACTAATGTTATCACAAAGTGCATTTAAAATTGAGGTATTTTCATCGTTCTTGCACCAAAATGAAGCTGATTAACGTAGCTAAGTACCAAACTAAAACAGTGCCCTACTGCTTAAGAACGTTATTTAAGGGGAGTCTGTACTGCCTATCCCAGCAATGTAAATTTCTTCTAATTTAGGTACACTTTTCTCAGGACTTACATAAATACAAATTTCAAATTTTTAGAGGTTATTCTTCAAGCATTATTGTATGTAACACTCTAAAATTACGGTCTTTATCTTTTATTAAAACACATTTTCAATTTTTTTTTTACCAAATTCAGAGTACAGACTCCCCTTAAGTGTATGTGTACGTGAACGACCACAAATATTATCAGAAAATGCAGGCTCTAAATTTCTAAAATTTTATAAGAAAATGAACTCACAAATGGACAAAAATTACAAGGTACCACAACAAGACTTACTAGAACTTCAATGTCTGATAAAAGTATAAAAAGAGGTTACTAATAATATTTCTCAAACCAGGTTTATCAAAGCATGAAAAAAAAAACACAAACATACTGCAGTTACAAAATCTGACATCTTTAATACTTTTCCTGCATGTAATAAACACTTATTTCTGAAAAGTAGACTACTCTCAGACCTGTAGAGTTGTTTATTTTAATACAATTAATTCTTTTATTTGTCCTGTATAAAATATGTTAAAATTTACATAATGGTCCACACCTGTGGAGTAATGGTCGGTGCGTCTGGCCGCGAAACCAGGTGACCCGGGTTTGAATCCCGGTAGGGGCAAGTTGCCTGGTTGAAGTTTTTTCTGGGGTTTTCCCTCAACCCAATACGAGCAAATGATGGGTAACTTGCGGTGTTGGACCCTGGATTCATTTCACCGGCATTATCATCTGAGATGTTATTAGAGCGTCGTAAAATAACCAAATAAAATAAAATAAAATAAAATTTACATAATGTTTTGTGACCTAATTGTTCTATTTTCAAAGAAATGGACATTATTGTAGGCCAATTATTGCATAAATGCATGTTAAGTCAGTGTACAAAATTTCAGAATTCTATCTCTAATGGTTGTGGAGTTATGAAATAATATGTGTGAAAATTTTCAAATTTTGGAAAATTTAATTTAAAGTAAAAAGTGAATTCTAAAGGACTAAAACTAATTTCAGTTTTCGCTTTAAAAACTTATCCTCCTGTCCCCCAAAAATATGGGTTTTTATTTTGTGTGAAAGTCTTTAATTGTGTGTCAAATAATCAGGTAATAGTAATTTGCGTTACAAGAGCGGTGTGTTAAAGTTTTCATGTTCGAGGAAAAGCTTGAAAAAGCGAAATGTAGTTGAGCTTTTTTAATTTCAGAGAATTGAAAGAAAACATACCGCTCGTGTATCGTACATTATTTTGTGCGAAGATCGTTTATTACATACCTGAAAGAGGAATTTCTAATTAGTTGCAATGAAATCTCCATCTTGGTTTCTGTTCAATGACGGCAAATTTTCAAAGCAAAAATATCTATCTTCAACATTGTTTTCTGTATTTACTATACTCCAGCAGGCCGTGATATACGTCTGTCTTTTTTTTTCCCCCCCCAGTCTATAAATGCGAACTTAAAACAAACGGTAAGGTTATGTAATGATTTAGAGTTTACTTAATAAAAAGGTAAAAAGGTAAAGGTATCCCCGTAACATGCCATGAAGGCACTTGGGGGGCATGGAGGTAGAGCCCCATGCTTTCCATGACCTCGGCACTAGAATGAGGTGGTGTGGTCGGCACCACGCTCTGACCGCCTTTTACCCCCGGGAAAGACCCGGTACTCAATTTTATAGAAGGCTGAGTGAACCTTGGGGCCGTTCTGAAAGTTTGGCAGAGTTTACTTAATTTTTGCAAATATTTAAAAACAATAATTAACAGTGCAATTTAGGTGGAATTGCAGTGGTAAGTTTCCAATTTATAATTATTACTATATTGAACGTCTCTAAAAATAATATGTTAAAAGTCTAAAGCAGTAAAATCAATATGTCACTTAAGCGGTACGAAGAGGGAAATTGTTATGTGTGTTTGGTTGGGAATACTGAATGTGGAATTTTAGACTTTCCGCGGATTGGTTTTGTGCGGAAACCAAGCAAATACGCACGATCTCGCACAAAAATGATTTTTTAAAATATGGATAAAAATTGCAACTTTTTGTCCCAAGGATAGAAAAGTACTTCAATTTGTTTTGAAATAATACTGTGAGTAATAAAGCACATATTTTAAACTTCAGTTTTATGTAGCAGTTAATATTGTTAGATTAAATTATAAACTCACTCCTTATATCTGCCTTTTGTGAAGTAGCTATGAGCTACAAGAAAGGATGAATCTGAACAGGTGTAGGGAGATATGGAAATGTTAATAACTACAGAGAAAATATTAACTAGGGGCAGTACGAACTAAAGGCTCATGTTTATGAAAACAGATGATGGTGATGGTATTGATTAAGTTTTTTGTATTTATGGTGATGAAGATGACGATGACGACGGATATTATTTAACTTTCCTTGAAGCATTAAATAAATTCACACTTTAAATAGTACATTATGCAACGAGCCTATAATGGCAGTAATTAAGACGCGAGTATGTTTGTTTATGAAACGAGCGCTTGCGCTCGTTTCATAATTTTCATACGAGCGTCTTAATTACCATTATAGGCAAGTTTCATACGACTTTTTATGCTCGACCATATTTCTAACTTGAAATTATTCATAAGTTTTAATGTTATGGTTATATAAGTGACGAACGGAACTGACCTGAATTGTGAGATGTGCGCAGATCGAAAGTATTGATTTTTTCCGAAGCACGAATATAATTGACCTTGATATAACCTAGAGAACATTAGTCTTGATATAACCTGGAAATTGATTTAGAATTGAAAAACGAGATGACAAATTGAATTTATTTGAATATTATTCACAATTAACGCTAATTATTATAGTAACAGAACATAACCTTCTGCGACAGTATTGTATTTCCAGCCTCCGTGACTTTTCGCTAATTGTCTTTCGATTGCATATCCGAGAATAATCGATACTGGCGGGTTTATAACGGTACAAAGGTGATTTGTCATTGGCTGAACAACTGAATTATAACGAATAGGTGTACTTTAATGAGGTGCATTAAAGGGCTACTACCAGGTGTATAATTAATTACTAGACTTCGTGGAATTTCCACGAGAATCATAAGGTTTACTATGCACGCGGTATAGACTGTATGAGAAGGGGACGTGCAACGGACGGAGTATGCCTCTGATGTAAACACTGAGCAGTATACTGCGGTTACAATGAAACCTGTATCCTGCATTCAAGAAATATAATGAGTGCTCTTTGAAATAGGAAATATCTAAACATTAAATACACAATTATTTTATAGTGAGATATATTAAGTCTTAAAATTTAATGTAAAATACTCACATCATCCTTGAATATGTGCATTGCAGCGAAGAGTTACGTACATTTTGAGCGATTGCAAAGTGAACTTCCTACGATGGTCACTTAAACAGTTTTTATATTGGGAAAATGTACATTCGACATCACACGGTATAATAGGTGCATATTTGAAGAACGGAAAGTCACTACATTTTAGTGCATCAACTTCAGACGTCTTATCGTGACCTGATAGTACATAATTTATAATACGAAATTGTGAATAGGCAGAATTTTTAGCAATAATATTTCTCAACTTACATTTCACTTTTTCTGAAATTAATGAATTGTTATTTTGGATAACGGTTTGTGATACTTTATGCGCTATATTAAGGGCTTCTGAGAATTGTAGTTTAGACGATTCTAACAGGGTGATGCTTTTGTTCACGATTTTAAAATTAGAATCAATGAACAGAATATCTTCCAATAGCTGTTCAGAAGGCAATGATTTTACAGCTGCAACAGCGGAACTGTCTGTGCTATCCAATGCGTCAATTACCTCCATTATTTTGTCGTAATGTTCTGCATAATAATTAACAGCATCCAACCACGTTTCTCAACGTGGTCAAGACTGGCTGAGGGGGTAAGGGTATTCCAGGGGCAATTGTTTGGAACAGCAACACACTCATTGTAGCATGTTTGATTGAATTCTCGTCTACACTGAACACATGTTAAGCTTTGACTATTCCAACCACAGTAATGCAAAAACCAGTGCTTACATAGGTATATATTAGCTGTAGCTGCTCTATCTATTTGGACCGGTCACAACTTTTAACATGAATTGCTTATACAGGGACATCATTTTATTTTTACTAACATTTTTAATATTAACCTGGCTATACCTTTCTATTAACGATTGAAACAGGAAACACCGTTTGCTACCCCTTCTACGACTGGAGTTCGATGATACTGGCGTAAAATACAAATCACTTTACTAGATATAGAAGAGAAGAAAAATAGTTCATCCATTTATGTAAACTAGGAAATATCGCAATTGTGAGTTTGATAATTTTCATTAGGTTTTTGTTTAATCAAAATACAGTACTGTATTAGGCTAACACTTAGTGTTTTTACACACGAATTGAGCTATCCATTCGGACGTATTAATTATGCAGTGTATATTGTACTGTTACAGCACATTAGCGTACAATATAGAGAATGAAGTTAAATTGAACAATAATCATAATATGGATATTTAAACACATTTTTTAAAATGGTGGCCGTTCATTTCGATACAGGCTTCAGTTCTTTTGTGCATATAATCGCACTATAGACTATTGTACCTAATTCCAATTACCAGTTTCGTCCTTCCTACGAGTACCTCATGTTGAAATAATTCTGTACCTTACCTACTCTATAAAAGAGTACCTTACGTACTGTAAATTCAATCTTCACTTCTGCCCGATCCGAAAAGATAAAATTACTCAGAAATGCTATCTACTGTCCGTCCAAGTGGTTTTGTCGTAGGGTCGTAGCAAGGGGGGAGGAAATCACGTGACAGTTAATTACTTAACGAGGCTCTTTTATTTAAGTTATTTTAAACACTTGTATAATATTACGTAGACGTCCAATTCCTAACAGAAATTAATGTTTTCAGAAAAGAGCTAAGCCCAGCTACTAGACTTTACAGAGGGGCGAACAGAAGCAGATAGGGGAAACCGGGATGCGACGTAGGCAAACGGACGACAGTATCTGTGCGAAAATATGATTCAATATTGAAAGCTCTTCCGTCACTGGAAAACGTGAACATATTTCTGGAACGTACTATACTCACTAACTCAGTATTGCTTACGCGCCCTCGGCTCTGTGTCGTGAACTGTTGGAAGTTTACTAGTAGAAGGGGTGGGAGTGAAGTACATTCCAAAACTCAGGTACAATAAAAATTGAAGTGAAAATAAAATGATGTCCCTGTACTACGAGACCGGGCGGTCGCTTACCACCTCTATACTACCGTACATCGGCAGCCTGATTGCATGCTGCGTGTGGCAATTCAACGATGTCTAATAATTACTACATTTCGGCATGGTCGTGCATAAACGAATTTAGAGTGCAGTAAACTACATTTTAACTTGAAATACATGGAGTTGTCCTTTACTAACTGGCATGGAGGAAACATTTGGGAGCTTCTGACTACATAATTGGAGTTCTATACAGAGGTGAGCGGACACTTTGGAGAAATCGTGCTCTATAAATGTTACAGCAGTTCGAACAAGAGACGTGATCTCGAGGAATTAGCAGAGACAAGGAAATTAGGACGACCAGTTTTGTTCCGATATCCTTCTGCATTCACAAACGCTTGGAAACATCTGCACGTGTTACAACATGACCGAATTGTCACTTCCGTCTCATTTCCTTGCTGTGGCGAATCCGTAGAAAGAGGAGTCATGCCGCATAGTTCCAGATAGTGCCACGAAGAATACAAAGAGAAAACTATTCGTTTATGTCGCTGACTGTAACTAAATGGCCGAGTGTGTAGGGAGTTCACAATAGAATGCTTCCACCGTGCCATTCACATTCTATTGTGTTTCTCTAGCAATGTTCAGCAGCAATAAATATTCCTTTGCAGGCCACTGAAGAAACTAGCCTTCGCTTTACGTAGCGCAACGGGACTGAATTTTTCTTTTTTACCACGACAGAGATTCGAGCTCAGATTCCACCGAGTATACCTAAAACACCTTACGTTAAAATGGCTGGCATCTGTTTGTTGTCTCACCATCTGTATTTTTCTTTAAGGGGAGAGGATGCTATTTTTTGGTGAAAAATGAGTAAATTTTCAAAAAAATAAATCTTTAAAATACTCTGTGATATGTGTGGAATGCATAGCATAACATTTTGTGGGTATTTGTGCCCTTATCAGATGTTGAGACGCCATTTTTAAACTTCCTGCGCTGTGGATTTTTAAATCGCACGCCCGCTTTTATCGGTGTCATTTTTTTTTTTTGCTACATTGCCAGACAAAAATGGATATAATTTCTGAACTATTAAAGATACGTGCATTAAATTTAGAACACACATTCTTTAGACTATTAGGAAACTTTTCTCTGTAACAGAATTTTGTTAATTGATTTCATTTAAAAAATACGTCCGTTTGTTTGCAAGAAAGGAAATTAGAAAATTGTTATTAAATTTTAATTGTTTATTTTACAAACATAGGGATTAATATCAAAATTCTGTTACAGACAGTTTGTAGAACATGCTGTTGCAAATACATTCCAAAAAGATGTTTGAATCTATCTTTAAAAACGATTTAGATATATCGGTTTTAGTGTAATGCTGCATTGGGTATTTTTTTTTTTTTTCAAATTTTGGCCACCAAATATTTTTTTTGTTCAAAATATTTTTATTTGGTTGAGTTGCCACAGCTATGAGCTCTCTACATACAAAAAAATTAATATTTTACACCAAATAGGAAAAAGGTTTAAAAAAATACCATCCTCTCCCCTTAAGTGTATATATAAGTGAACGACTACAAATAATATCAGAAAATGCAGGCTCTAAATTTCTAAAATTTTACAAGAAAATGAACTCACAAGTGAACAAAATTACATTGTATCATAACAAGACTTAAATAGCTAATAAAAGTATAAGGAAGCTAATAATAATATTTTTTTTTAAAAGTCAATTTTGTCAAAGTATGAAAAGAAAAATACGCAGATATATCATTTGGTAACCATAACATTGCTAGGGTTTGTCTGACATATTTAATTTTTTTACTGCATGTAATAAACATTTATTTCTAAAAAGTGGACTATTTTCAGAAATGTAGAGTTGTTAATTTTAATACAATTCATTTTTATGTGTCCCATATAATAAAATACTGTATATTAAAAATTTACATACTGTTTTATTTTCAAAGATGTTGACATTATTGTAGTCTACTTTTTGCATAAATGGATTTGAAATCACTGTTAACTATCTCTAACGTGAGTGGCGTTATAAAGTAACATGTGTGAAAAAATTGTAACTTTTCGGAGATTTAATTTAAATCTAAAAGTTAATGCCTTATCGTACCTCTATTGTGTTAGAACATGCTCATTTAAATAGTGCAATATTACTGCGTTCAAAAAGCTATGCGTAATTTTATTTTTTCGAAATTACTTGCATACATATTTTCATTGTTTTTAGTCTCTCTAATCAATGTTTAGTGTTGGCGGCGCCAGCGGTCGTTTTAGGGCCTTACATTGCAATGTCCTCTTCGACCTGGAGATGGAAACGATATATCGGTTTTTACGAAATACCGATATTTTCGTTTCGATATACCGATATATCGATATCAAAATTTTGATTCAATATATTGTATAATATATCGGTTTTCTCATAAATTTATCGATTTTTTTTTTTGTGGAATTATTATCATTACCAACAACAACAAAATCCACACTGGACAACTTCGATAATTCCCGAGAGATGGCGCTACTGAAGGTGGATAGTTACATAATTGTGCAACCTCACTCAATACCTTGTTCTAATTGGCTGGACTGGAATTCGTATTCAACTGTTTAATATACAATATCAAATTCAAAATACAGAGTGTGCGAATTGAGACAGACAGGAGGTTTATCTACTTCTGTTTTAATATTGTTTCTATTTATATTAATGATATTTCTTCTAATCTAACATCCTGCCGATACCATATTTATATTGACGACATACAAATCTGTCTGCATACTCGACCTAACTACATAAATGACGCTATAACTAAAGTTAATGATGACTTGAATTCAATATCCTTATGGTCGAAAACGCACGGACTTAATTTAAATGCAAGAAATCGCAGGCAGTCTTAATAGAACATCAAAAATCGAAGTGTGACAAACAAAATTTGCCACCGACAATTGTAAATAATACTACTATTCCATACAGTTCGACTGTGAAGAACCTTGGTATTTATATGGATTGTCACCTGGAATGGAATGAACAAGTGAATCACACTTCCAAAAAAATATTTTCTATTATTCACTCATTAAAGCGACTGAAGCACTTTCTTCCTGATAAATTAAAATTAATCCTTGTACAAACACTCGTGATGCCACACTTTGACTACTGCGATATTATATTAAGTAACCTAAATGCAAATTTGAGCAGCAGGCTACAACGTGTGCATAATGCGTGCGTCCGTTATATTTGTAATATTCGTAAGTATGATCATGTTTCCCCGTCTTTCCAAACTCTGTCTTGGCTAAGGCTAAGCGATCGACGAGCCCTGCATTCTCTTGTTCTCTTATTTCAAATTCTGCGCACCGCTACCCCAATATATTTGGCTTCTCGTTTTCAAAATTTATCCGCATATCATCAGCTAAGTACAAGATCTCATCATAACAATTTACTCATTATACCCTACCACAAAACATCTTTATATTCTTCATCCTATACAGTTTCAGTTGCTAGAAACTGGAACTCGCTTCCGAGTGATGTAAGGGGTTGTTGGACAATAACTTCATTTAGGTCAAAATTACATAAATTCTTACTTAACAGATTAATTACTGATTAATATTTGTTACTTATAATGAAACTAACATCTGTCCATTCTTATTATTATCATTAATTTCTGTAAATAGATTTACAAAACCTCTAATGGCAATTACATTAATATTTTCATTATATAAATATATTTTAGATTTATATATATTTTTTTTTCTCCCTTTAACATAATCCTAGTAAGCTTATATTAAATTAATTTTCATCATTTTGCTAGCTATCTCAAATATTAAATTAATTATAATTGATTGAATTAAATTAGCTCATAAATTAAGTTACTACTTTACCTTATAGGTTTATCTAAATTTAAATAAATACATATGTAGTCTACTAGTCGTTAAAATTGAAGAATATTGCTGGAGAACCTTTTAAGTGTAGTGTAAATATTTGTAATTTAAATATGTATTGTATTGATTAAGGCTGGTTGAGTGGAAGAGAAGGCCTTATGGCCTTAACTCTGCCAGCTATAATAAAACATTATTATTAATGTTCTCCAAGATAGGAGCAACTCTCACCCTGAAAGGGAACCGTCTGACCTCAGAACGGGTATCAAAACTGTTATTACTATATTCTGAAATGGAAAGAGAAACAAGGATTTAATACCGATGTGACATTTGTTTACGTCTATGATTTCTATGCTCAACCTAGTGCTGATATTCTGTTTTCTTATTATATGTTTTAGTGCATAAACATTCCATCCCTATAATCATCACCATTGATGTTTGGAATGTTGGAGTGTAACAATAACTTTCAATGGGAACTTACTATAGAAGGATTGTATCAAATCAACTGTGAAGTTTGTTGAAACTTGTAATACTCTAAGTACGGTTTACTTAAATTTAAAAACAATTAAAAGTTCTGTTTACTTACATTTAAAAATGATTGCTTCGTTAGGTAGAATTATATCTGCGGCCTGGATTGAATCCTTTATAACTTTAGAATAATTGAATCGTGTTCCAATATCAAATACTCAACCACTTAACTCTTTCCCACTTTATCATTTAAGCTCCCCTGTCTCCGCCATAATTTTTATTTAGGTTAGGACCTCCATCATATGGTATTGAAAATGTATTTTTTATTGTTACAATTTTACATTTATGCTTTTCACTGTTATGATGTTAATTTCAATGATAAAAAGGAATACCGGTATTAAAAGTTAAGTAATGTTATTGTAATACAATAAATGTACGCCTGAAAATGTAATTTCCTTACGGAATAGCGATAATCGTTCGATATATTGTTTATCGAAATTAAGTTTGCAATATATTGCAATATCAATATACTTACTTACTGGCTTTTAAGGAACCCGGAGGTTCACTGCCGCCCTCACATAAGCCCGCCATTGGTCCCTATCCTGAGCAAGATTAATCCAGTCTCTACCATCATATCCCACCTCCCTCAAATCAATTTTAATATTATCCTCCCATCTACGTCTCGGCCTCCCCAAAGGTCTTTTCCCCTCTGGCCTCCCATCTAACACTCTATATGCATTTCTGGATTCGCCCATACGTGCTACATGCCCTGCCCAACTCAAAAGTCTGGATTTTATCAACAGTAATGTCACTAGACGTTTTGATTTATCTAGACTATTACACTTTTACTACGTCACACTACTTTCGACCAATAAAACGGTATGAAAGGACATATTTCAACCAATCATGGCCCCTTATCGCACAATTTTATCGCGTCCCTAGCATTTGTTTAATTTTATAGCGTCCCTAGCATTTGTTTATTTTTATCACTACCCTAGCATTTGTTTCTTTGTTTGCCAACATTTCAAACTGCACTGGTCTGGCCGTCAAAAAACAGAAAATTACAAACCACTCCAGTCGATGCACATCACTCTCAAATATGACTCGCATTTTGGCATTCAAGAACAAGAATTAATAAAGATCACTGGTCATATATGAAGAGCACCATTCGGAAATCCTGAATGAGTTGAGGGATACACCATGTACACAAACAAGTTCACTTCTTTTACGCACACGTCCAATATAACATCAACTGAACCACCAACCACCAAAACATTCAAATTTAAAAATTGTACTTTCAATAATTGTTTTTTTTTTAAATTATCCATGTTTATTTCTTATTTCATCATCGTTAATTGAAACGTTTCTTGTTTATTTCATCATCCCTAATTAAAACTTTTCTAACACTTGTTTATATTATTTAGGTTATGTTTGTTATAGCTTCTGCTATATATTATGGATAGTCACGAATCAGAGATTGTTTAATACTAAGATTTATTGAAAATCATCTAAGTGACGTTGATTACTGGGATCCGGATGATTGAAATGGAATGCAAATGTTTTAATAAAAATGAAACTGAATCAACAAAGCCTTCTTGACTAGTAACAGTCCACAGAGTTCAATGATGATTCCATAGTTGGCACAACTGATACCGGTAACAAGAAAACATCATCATAAAACACTACTGCCATCTAGTGTAATGTTGAGATGGTACAATAATACATTTGAAGACAGTTGTATTTTCGTAAGCCAATTAATATTTTATTGTACACTTTGTTACTTCTAATCTTTATATAGCCTACTTTCTTCTAATCGTGTAATAGTCAATTAAATCCCACTCGAGTTTTGATTTTCTCTAGATAAATCAAAACCTCTAGTGAGATTACTGTTGAGAAAATCAAAACTCGAGTGGGATTTAATTGACTATTACACGATTAGAAGAAAGTATATAAAGATTAGAAGTAACGAAGTACTACAATACAATAAAATATTAATTGACCTACGAAAATACAACTGCCTTCAAATGTATTATTGTACCATCTCAATATTACAAATATTACGCTAGATGCATGCTAGATGACAGTAGTGAGCAATGCCTTCTCGTCGAGAAGTTCTCGATCTATTATACACGTTGGCAATGTTACTAGTCAAGAAGGCTTTGTTGATTCAGTTTCATTTTTATTAAAATGCAACATTCCACTTCAATTATCCGAATCCCAGTAATCAGCGCCACTTGACAGATGATTTTCAATAAATCTTAATATTAAACAATCTCTGATACGTGACTATCCCTAATATCATATAGCAGAAGCTAGAACATAACCTAACTAATATACACAAGTGTTAGAAAAGTTTTAATTAACGACGATGACATAAAAAAATAAACATGAATAATTTTAAAAAGAATAATTATTGAATGTACGACTTTCAAATTTGAATGTGGTTGGTGGTTCAGTTGATGTTATATTGGACGTGTGCGTAATAGAAGTGGAACTCGTTGATTTAGGCCTACATGGTGTATTAAACTTATTCAGAATTTCCGAATGAATAATTTTAAAAGGAATAATTATTGAATGTACAATTTTCAAATTTGAATATGGTTGGTGGTTCAATTGATGTTATATTGGACGTGTGCGTAATAAAAGTGGAACTCGTTGATTTAGGCCTACATGGTGTATTCAACTTATTCAGGATTTCCGAATGGTGCTCTTCATTTATTTGTAAATCGGATTTCAGAAGATGCATAGGTATGATCAGTGATTTTTATTAATTCTTGTTCTTGAATGCCAATGCGAGTCATATTTGAAACTGTTGTGCATCGACTGGAGTGGTTTGTAATTATATATATATATATTTTTTTGACGTCCAGACCAGCGCAGTTTCAAATGTTGGCAAACAAAGAAACAAATGCTAGGGACGCGATAAAATTAAACAAATGCTAGGGACGCGATAAAATTAAACAAATGCTAGGGACGCGATAAAATTAAACAAATGCTAGGGACGCGATAAAATTAAACAAATGCTAGGGACGCGATAAAATTGTGCGATAAGCAGCCATGATTGGTTGAAATACGTCCTTTCGTACCGTTTTATTGGTCAAAAGTAGTATGACGTAGTAAGAGTGTAATAGTCTTCGTAATTATGTCAGGTGAAGGATGCAATGCGTGCAGCTCTGCGTTGCGTAACTTTCTCCATTCTCCTGTAACCTCATTCCTCTTAGCACCAAATATTTTCCTAAGAACCTTATTCTCAAAAACCCTCAATCTCTGTTCCTCTCTCAAAGTGAGAGTCCAAGTTTCACAGCCATACAGAACAACCGGTAATATAACTGTTTTATAAATTCTGACTTTCAAATTTTTTGACAGCAGACTAGATGACAAAAGCTTCTCAACCGAATAAAAACAGGCATTTCCCATATTTATTCTGCGTTTAATTTCCTCCCGAGTGCCGTTTATATTTGTTACTGTTGCTCCAAGATATTTGAATTTTTCCACCTCTTCGAAGGATAAATCTCAAACTTTTACAGTTCCATTTCGTATAATATTCTGATCAGACGACATAAACATATACTTAGTCTTTTCGGGGTTTACTTCCAAGTCTATCTCTTTACTTGCTTCAAGTAGAATTTCCGCGTTTTCCCTAATCGTTGCAATATCAATATATCGGTATTCAATTAATTTCCTCCATCAATACACAAAAACACGGAATGATTTTAAGATTTGTTATGTTGTTGGTCGATGCCGGATGAATGGAAGGGGACGAAGAAAGAATGAATGATGTTTAAAATGGCAGGCAGGGTAAGCATCCCATGCCTCCATTGGTTCCCGACTTGCAATTCACTAACTTTAGATCGAGGATCCCAGCTAAAAGCCGTTTGCCCTCTCAACTAACAGTAGTGTATTTTCCCCTGTAAATGATTATATGATACATGTACACGCTAACAATTGAATTGTGAATGAAATGGATGAAATGAAGTTAGCACCATGCCTCGCAGATGTTAATGAGAGGTGGAGAGTCCAGTGCTCTGGTCAGTTCTGTCCTAGTCACGTTTTTGTAGTGGTGCTAGGGAGACTCGTAACCTGTTACCAACAAAGTGGTGGGCTACTCGTTTCCGTAGAAGCCGTCTGGCTGCCTGGTTGGCTGTGGCAAGTGTCGTGTGTCGTTTCGTGGGGTTTGTGTCTGTAGTGAGTAAGGAAATAATGAATGTCACTATTTCGTCCTGTAGTCTGTTTAGTTGCCGGTCAATGTAGGATTCTATTTTCTGCATAGCAGAACGTAGAACCCCCTCGACCAGCTGTTCCGTGGTTGTTTTGTCTGTCTGTGGATCGTCTGTAGTGGTTGTCATATTCTTAGCTGCATCCGCATAAGACAATTCGGGTTTGGGAAGTGTTGGTTTGAAGACGGACTGTGTTGGTTTGTGAGTGTCTATGGGGACATGCGTGGGATCGGTGGAGGTTATGAGATTAGTCCTTGGATATTTTGGACAGCGAGCTTGGCCCGTATAATGGGTGTCGCTGTTACACGTGGCGCAATACCTAATCTGGGATAGGCGGTTGTGGTATGTTGTTGGTCATATTATCTGACGACTGAAGTATCAAAAAAACCGTAATGCATTTGCGGGTGTTAAGATTATCACATCTATCATTTACTCTACACATAGTATTACACATTACAAGAAACATGTAACACCTGTCGCACATTTAATTTCAGCAAACAAAGGTTTCGGTGTGCACAAAGATCTTCTTTGGCACCGCTAATAACGCGGCAACCAAGCATTTCCGGTCCCATGTTGATATAACCTTTATCTCTTCTCTACATATGAGGAATCCATATCTGAAGTTTTGCCCACAATTTTCGACATTCGATGTATATTTGTTTCCATGGATTTAGCTGTTAAGTAAAGTGTTATACCTATCATTTACAAATAACTGATGACTATATATATAGAGTGATCAACAATTATGGAATATTATTAATAACTTCTTAAATTTTAATTAAAGAAACTGTTGGAGATAAACTATACAATATTATGCCAATGTTCGAAAACAGTTATTCAGATATAGGCCTACAGGCTGTGACAGTAAACTATTTTTTTTAATGACACTCTATATTAAAGTTTACATAATTATTCTAAATCTCCATTAAATTGTACGTATGAATGCATAGAAACTTTACCCTTTCACCGGTTCCATATCTTTTAATAATTTATGAAACTTGTCTCGTGGACTCAAAGCTCGAGACAAATAAGTATGTGAAATCCTGTTGAGTAAACCATAAAACTAAACCAAACACTATAACTAACGAAATTTTATAACAGATGCTTAAAACGAGAACCCTTTACAGCCAAAAAAAAAAATATCCCAGTCTTACGAAAATAGCATTGGTGCGCTAAGCCAAAGGTTCCGGGATCGATACCCGGCACCGGAACTATTTTACCCTTGAAATTTATTTAGGTGTGCTTCACAGGGAGCTTTACCTGAGAGCTAGATTTCATAATTGTAATTTCTGTCAGTATTTTCGTCATAATAGGTAGTTACTTGTCTATGATTAGTACTCTTAATCGAAAACATCCTAGCCTCGCCACCGTAGTCAGGAAAGTGTTCTCTTCTCAAATTGTTTACAGTAGGTAGCAGAGTGCTGCATTGGAGTTAAATCGCTCGCTTGAACTCGGTCGAGTGTCGCACCCTCGAGTGATATACGATCGGTCGTGATACGCTCGTAATAAATAGAAGCACAGTACAAGGTCATCTCACCGACATGTCTTATCTTGTATGGAAGGCGACAGATAAGATACACATATGTTTTGCTCACACGGTAAAAATAAGGCTTTATTTTCTGTGTTTATGACAAACGTTTAATAGAACAGTCTAATGGAACGTACCAAAACAGTAACATGAAGTTATAAATAAAATAGTATAAAAACTTTGATATACAGTTATTATTATTAATTAATAATTATGCAATATTTGATTTACCACATATATAATCTGATAGGTCCATACATAGTGTTCCGCCTATATACTGCGACAATGTAGAAACGTTTTACAAAATATTATTGATATAGCAATAGATTAATAACAATATTAGTACAGAGATAAGGTCACAGAAAATATAATAAAAGGAATAATCATGCTGCACAACTGTTACAGACGCAAAGGTTGACACACTAATTATTAGAGTACTATTATTATTATTATTATTATTATTATTATTATTATTATTATTATTATTATTACTAGAAAACTTGATACAGTTCTTGCATTATCGTGATTGAGTTCTCTGTTTATAATATTTACATTTACATCCAATAACATCTATGAGATGTGGCAAAAACAAAATCACTCCTGTGTGGGGGGGGGGGGAAACATTTACCTACAACATTTATATTACATTTTAAAGCAAGTTTTGTAGTTGTACTATGGAGAGGTTAGTTAAACACTGCAAAGTTTTGAAATGATAAACGTCTATGATGTTACTACACAGTTCATCACTGTAACAAGAACGAATGTCTAACTCTCGGCTTATACCGTTCGAGGATTTATCGCTCGTGACAATTTTACCCATCATGCATGTGCGCTACCTATCGGATTATGTTATGAACTACTTGGCGCTCGAGCGAAAACGTCTGATGCAGACCTCTGGTAGGTAGATATTCAGATCCCTTGACGTGTTTCTCAGTCCAAGCTCAAACAACAGAATTATCCAACTTTTGTAATGGAATATTAGACTGTTAAAGCGAATGCAGTTAATTAAAATTTTTATTTAACAAATGTTATTTGAAAGTAAATAGTAAAATAATTAATATAAAATGAACGAACAGCAACAAGTGTGGGTGGGATGAGGAGAACAATATACCAAATTTACGGATGCTGAAAAAGTGATTTCATTAATGTATCATGCCTGAAGTTTTGTACATGGTGAAATAATCTTGTATCGTACTTTCTTTTTTATAAAAGCACTTTCTTTGATGACTTCCTTTTTGTATATTTTGACGTTGAATTATTCCCTTCGCTAGCACAGATTTTATATTGTCTGCTTTTCGATTTTAACATTCTTCTCATAGGAATCAAGCCTCTTCCATTTGATCCGCAACATTGCAAAATTCACAGTACATTAACTTCGAATACTCGTCATAATAAAAATCCATGTTTACAGAACTCTTTAGCCTGAGATTTCCCTGACACATCAATTAGACCAGTACTACTAGTTTCCGCCTGTGATTCTTAGTTCTCCCAAGCGTGATTCAATAACTGATCGGTTGCTATGACAACAATCTGGATAGCATTAAATCTATTGGCAATTTTAAAAAATCTCTCGACCCAAGTTTTACAGGACTTCATGTTACCAACGTAAATTCATTCATTCATTCATTCATTCATTCATTCATTCATTCATTCATCCATCCATCCATCCATCCATTCACTCACTCACTCATTGATCTGGCCAAGGGCAGGTCTTTCACTGCAAACCCAGCTTTCTCCGATCTTTACTATTTTCTGCCTTCCTCGTTTTCTAATCATATGATCCATATATCTTAATGTTGTCTATCATCTGATATCTTCTTCTGTCCCGAACTCCTTACCCGTTCATCATCCACTGCATCCTTAAGTAGGTAGTTTTTTTTATTGGGTTATTTTACGACGCTGTATCAACATCTCAGGTTATTTAGCGTCTAAATGATATGAAGGTGATAATGCCGGTGAAATGAGTCCGGGGTCCAACACCGAAAGTTATCCAGCATTTGCTCGTATTGGGTTGAGGGGAAACCCCGGAAAAAACCTCAACCAGATAACTTGCCCCGACCGGGATTCGAACCCGGGCCACCTGGTTTCACAGCCAGACGCGCTGACCGTTACTCCACAGGTGTGGACTGTAGGTAGTTTCTTCTTAACCAGTGACCCAACCAATCTCTTTTTCTCTTCCTGATCAGTTTCAGCATCATTCTTTTTTCCCTCACTTTCCCCCAACACATCTTCATTTCATATATTCTGTCTGTCCATTTCACATTCTCTATTCATCTCCATGTCCACATTTAAAATGCTACTATTCGCTTCTCTTCACTTCGTCGTAATGTCCATGTTTCTGTTCCATACAATGCCAAACTCCATACAAAAAAACTTCACTAGACTCTTCCTTAGTTCTTTTTCCAAAGGTCCGCAGAAGATGCTCCTTTTTCTGTTAATAGCTTCCTTGGCCATTGCTATCCTCCTTTTGACTTCCTGGCAGCAGCTCATGTTACTTCTTATTACGCTACACCCCAAGTACATGGACATTTTATTTTTACTTCAATTTTTATTGTACCTGAGTTTTTGAATGTACTTCACTCCCACCCCTCTACTAGTAAACTCCAAGCGTCCTGCACACAGAACCAAGGCCGCGTATGCAGTACTGAGTTAGTGAGTATAGTGCATTCCAGAAAAATGTTTGCGTTTTCCAATGACGAAAGAGCTTTCAATATTGAATCATATTTTCGCACAGGTACTGTCATCCGTTTGCCTACGTCGCATCCCGATTTCCCCCACCTGCTTCTGTTCGCCCCTCTGTAAAGTCTAGTAGCTGGGCTGTCTTAGCTCTTTTCTGAAAACATTAATTTCTGTTAGGAATTGGACGTCTACGTAATATTATACAACTATTTAAAATAACTTAAATAAAAGGGCCTCGTTAAGTAATTAACTGTCACGTGATTTCCTCCCCCCTTGCTACGACCCTACGACAAAACCACTTGGACGGACAGTAGATAGCATTTCTGAGTAATTTTATCTTTTCGGATCGGGCAGAAGTGAAGATTGAATTTACAGTACGTAAGGTACTCTTTTATAGAGTAGGCATAGAATTATTTCAACATGAGTTACTCGTACGAAGGACGAAACTGGTAATTGGAATTAGGTACAATAGTCTATAGTGCGATAATATGCACAATAGAACTGAAGCCTGTATCGAAATGAACGGCCACCATTTTCAAAAATTGTGTTTAAATATCCATATTATGATTATTTTTGAACTTAACTTCATTCTCTATATTGTACGCTAAAGTGCTGTAACAGTAGAATATACACTCCATAATTAATAAGTCCGAATGGATAGCTCAATTCGTGAATAAAACAGTAAGTATTAATACAGTAAGTTGTATTTTGATTAAACAAAAACCTAATGAAAATTATTAAACTCGAAATTGCGATATTTCCTAGTTTACATAAATGGATGAATTACTTTTCTTCCCTCCTATACCTAGTAAAGTAATTTGTATTTTACGCCAGTCTTGGAAGGGGGAGCAAGCGGTGTTTCCGGTTCTAGACCTTTAATCCAAAGATATAGCCAGGTTGATATTAAAAATGTTAGTAAAAATAAAATGATGTCCCTATATTGAAGCTGTCCACTTGCTCTACTGCCGCATTTAAAATTCGCAAGTTTACCTTCTTTATTTTTTTCCTAGGACCATGGTCTTCGTCTTATTTAGATTTATCTTGATCCATACTCCTCATAGCTGTCATTTAGCTCCAGTAGCATATCCCTTAAAACATTTTTTTGGAAGATATCGTGAAAATTATTATAGAGTTTACATATAATATTCAGTCGACAATCTACGTCACTCCCTTGTAAGTTTACATCTATTTACAAGTTAAATGTTTCGATTAGATAGCCTGAAGTCTTCTATGAAGCCTGATTAATTAGTTCCTTATTAAAATTTGATCTAAATTCCGAATAAATGTTGTATTTTATAATTCCTTTTCAGAACGAAAAATTGCATTTCTTCGGATCAAATGTCTGCACATTTAAAGGACAAAACAAATTCTTTCAATCATATATTATCGTTATACACTTCTCTCATAAATTCACTGAACATATTGTGAATTAAATCCACTGTCTTTCCCTCCTCTTTCATATATTGAATTTCTCCACTCCTGCTATCTCGCGTCTCATTTTCAAAATATATGCACTCACCGTAATCTAGACATATGATCACAATCCTTCACGATATATAGAAACTTCTGTGGCTAGGAAAAAATAACTAGAATGTCACTTGTCTCACTTTTATTGCAAAACTGTAGAGACCGAAATCGTCCAAACGGGATTATAATAAATGGTGAAAATCAGTAACTGTCAT
The DNA here is from genome assembly GCF_040183065.1 of Periplaneta americana. NCBI lineage: Eukaryota > Metazoa > Arthropoda > Insecta > Blattodea > Blattidae > Periplaneta > Periplaneta americana. Next base: position 16,809,841 of record NC_091127.1, read on the forward strand.
CAATGAGAAAAAAAAAAAGCATCAGCTGTTTCTTGTTATACTGTTACCACGCTACAAACTGATTTGTAATGCTGATGAGGTGACATCGTACGAAATACAACCGTAACCTACATAATTGTTCAAATCCGGAAATTTGGATCTGAAGTACGGAAATCCCATAGTACACCATCGCGTCACGAGTGTCGCATATAGCCACTCCGTTTAGAGTTTATTTGGTGGGCTAGATGTGGTGATACAACACCATTGTCTGTTCATAGAACAAACCTACATTCTCTAAATTATGATTGCACCATACTTGATGTTAATACTGCTGTATTGCTGTACAGGGCGATTCAGTAAAAGTGTAAAAATTATGTGATACGAAATTTAATAGAGGATGCTTAACATACATTTCGAGATCGGAAACTTGGGGTCTAGGAAGACAGATTAAGGAGTTGTTGTTTAGCCAACTGTCCGAAGATAGGTCTGACTCTCACAAGTGATAACAAGAAGACACCACTTATGAGGCAACTAGGCCAGGAGATAATGAGGTAGAGTGGTCAGTTCCTTTACCCCTACATTGTTTCAGGTCTCAAGTTTGAATAGTTAAGAAAATTGAAATTTCACCTCAGTGTACCCTTAACGTGACGCGGATGACGTCAATATGTTAGGAGAAAATCCACAAACGATTAGGGAAAACACGGAAATTTTACTTGCAGCAAGTAAAGCGACAGGTTTGGAAGTAAATCCAGAAAAGACAAAGTATATGATTGTCTCGTGGCCAGAATATTGTACGAAATGGAAATATAAAAATTGGAAATCTATCTTTTCAAGAAGTGGAAAAATTCAAATATCTTGGAGCAACAGTAACAAATATAAATGCCACTCGAAAGGAAATTAAACACAGAATAAATATGGGAAATGCCTGTTATTATTCGGTTGAGAATCATTTGTCATCTAGTCTGCTGTCAAAAAATCTGAAAGTTAGAATTTATAAAACAGTTATATTACCGGTTGTTCTGTCTGGTTGAGAAACTTGCACTCTCACTTTGAGAGAGGAACAGAGATTAAGGGTGTTTGAGAATAAGGTTCTTAGGAAAATATTTGGGGCTAAGAGGGATGAAGTTACAGGAGAATGGAGAAAGTTACACAACGCATTGTATTCTTCACCTGACATAATTAGGAACAATAAATCCAGACGTTTGAGATGGGCAGGGCATGTAGCACGTATGGGCGAATCCAGAAATGCATATAGAGTGTTAGTTAGGAGACCAGAGGGAAAAAGACCTTTGGGGAGGCCGAGACGTAGATGGGAGGATATTAAAATGGATTTGAGGGAGTTGGGATATGATGATAGAGACTGGATTAATCTTGCACAGGATAGGGACCAATGGCGGGCTTATGTGAGGGCGGCAATGAATCTGCGGGTTCCTTAAAAGCCATTTGTAAGTAAATACCCTTAAGGGGAGAGGATGGTATTTTTTTTAACTTTTTTCCTATTTGGTGTAAAATATTAATTTTTTTGTATGTAGAGAGCTCCTCATAGCTGTGGCAACTCAAGCAAATAAAAATATTAATATATATATATATATATATATATATTTGGGGGCCCAAATTTGAAAAAAATGTATACCCAATGCAGGATTGTACTAAAACCGATATATCTAAACCGTTTTTAAAGATGGATTCAAACAATTTTTTGCAATGTATTTGCAAAAGAATCTTCTACAAACTGTCTGTAACAGAATTTTGATATTAGTCCCTATGTTTGTAAAATAAACAATTAAAATTTAATAACAATTTTCTGATTTCCTTTCTTGCAAACAAACGGACGTATTTTTTAAACAAAATCAATTAACAAAATTCTGTTACAGAGAAAAGTTTCCTAATAGTCTAAAGAATGTGTGTTCTAAATTTCATGCATGTATCTTTAATAGTTCAGAAATTATATCCATTTTTGTCTGGCAATGTAGCAAAAAAAAAAAATGAATTTACTGGAAACCGATAAAAGCGGGCGTGTGATTTAAAAATCCATAGCGCAGGAAATTTAAAAATGAAGTCTCAACATGCGATAAGGGAAAAATAGCCACTAAATGTTATGCAATGAATTTCACACATATCAAAGGTATTTTAAAGAAAAAAAAATTTTTTTGAAAATTTAATTTACCGGAAACAACAATAAAAGTGGGCGAGTGATTTAAAAATCCATAACGCAGGAAGTTTAAAAATGGCGACTCAACATCCGATATGGGCACAAATACCCACAAAATGTTATGCAATGCATTGCACACATATCAAAGTTTATTTTAAAGAATTTTTTTTTTGAAAATGTAATTTACCGGAAACAACAATAAAATTGGGCGAGTGATTTAAAAATCCATAACACAGGACGTTTAAAAATGGCGACTCAACATCCGATATGGTCACAAATACCCACAAAATGTTATGCAATGCATTCCACACATATCAAAGGTTATATTAAAGAAAACATTTTTTTTTTTGAAAATGTAATTTACCGGAAACAACAATAACAGTGGGCGAGTGATTTAAAAATCCATAACGCAGGAAGTTTAAAAATGGCGACTCAACATCCGATATGGGCACAAATACCCATAAAATGTTATGCAATACATTCCACACACATCAAAGATAATTTTAAAGAAAAAAAAAATTTTTTTGAAAATGCAATTTACCGGAAACATCAATAAAAGTGGGCAAGTGATTTAAAAATCCATAACACAGGAAGTTTAAAAATGGCGTCTCAACATCCGATATGGGTACAAATACCCACAAAATGTTATGCTATGCATTCCACACATATCAAAGGTTATTTTAAAGATTTTTTTTAAATGTAATTTAGCGGAAACAACAATAAAAGTGGGCGAGTGATTTAAAAATCCATAACACAGGAAGTTTAAAAATGGCGTCTCAACATCCGATATGGGTACAAATACCCACAAAATGTTATACTATTCATTCCACACATATCAAAGGTTATTTTAAAGATTTTTTTAAATGTAATTTAGCGGAAACAACAATAAAAGTGGGCGAGTGATTTAAAAATCCATAACGCAGGAAGTTTAAAAATGGCGACTCAACATCCGATATGGGTACAAATATCCACAAAATATTATGCTATTCATTCCACACATATCACAGAGTATTTTAAAGAATTTTCGTTTTTTGAAAATTTACTCATTTTTCACCAAAAAATACCATCCTCTCCCCTTAAATAACGAACACCTCCCAATATTTTAATTTTGTTTTTAACATTCACTTTTCTTTCTCCTAGGTGTGCAGTGAGAACGTCGCTAGTGCGGTACTAACACTGCGGTAAACTCCCTGTATTTGCATATTTTAGTATAATCTTGTGAGTAAACTAATGCATATTTCAATGCATGAATTTTGTACACATGTTCGGACCCTGCTCCTAATATTTTACATGGGCCACCGACGTTCTCTGGGGATTTACGAGCAGGACTGTTGCTCGGAGACTGCGCTCTGATTCTAATTAACGTACGGAATACAACTGTTGGATTACTCACAATTTACAAAATATATATTCTTCTCTTCAATTTGACGTGCGATGACATTATTCTATACTAAATCATTTTGCTTCTGTTGGATTGATTTACTGTTGTGAAAAATGTGAAAATACATATCGGTATAATGCTTTCTGGGAACAACATATACCCTACAAATCTAGTCTTTCAGGTGAAGCTCCCTGTAAAGCAGACTTGAATAATTTCAAGGGAAAAATTGTTCCGGGGCCGGGTATCGATCCCGGGACCTCTGGTTGAACGTACCAGCGCTCTTACCAACTGAGCTACCCGGGAACTCCACCCGACACCGTCTCAACTTTTCCCTTTATATCCACACAACTTGCATGGGCTGAAGAAACGCCAGAGACCCACATCGAGTGTACACAATCTCTGTGTGACTTGGAATTATTGTTTTCTGTTAACGTACACAGTGACGTATATATTATGCAAATCTAGTATTTCAGGTGAAGCTCCCTGTAAAGTAGATTTGAATAATTTCAAGGGAAAAATTGTTCCGGGGCCGGGTATCGATCCCGGGACCTCTGGTTGAACGTACCAGCGCTCTTACCAACTGAGCTACCCGGGAACTCCAGCCGACACCGTCTCAACTTTTCCCTTTATATCCACACAACTCGCGTGGGCTGACGAAACGCCAGAGACCCACATCGAGTGCACACAATCTCTGTGTGACTTGGAATTGTTGTTTTCTGTTAACGTACACAGTGACGTATATATTATGCAAATCTAGTCTTTCAGGTGAAGCTCCCTGTAAAGCAGATTTGAATAATTTCAAGGTAAAAATTGTTCCGGGCCCTGGTATCGATCCCGGGACCTCTGGTTGAACGTACCAGCGCTCTTACCAACTGAGCTACCCGGGAACTTCACCCGACACCGTCTCAACTTTTCCCTTTATATCCACACAACTCGCGTGGGCTGACGAAACGCCAGAGACCCACATCGAGTGCACACAATCTCTGTGTGACTTGAAATTGTGGTTTTCTGTTAACGTACACAGTGACGTATATATTATGCAAATGTAGTATTTCAGGTGAAGCTCCCTGTAAAGCAGATTTGAATAATTTCAAGGTAAAAATTGTTTCGGGGCCGGGTATCGATCCCGGGACCTGTGGTTGAACGTATCAGCGCTCTTACCAACTGAGCTACCCGGGAACTTCATCCGACACCGTCTCAACTTTTCCCTTTATATCCACACAACTCGCATGGGCTGAAGAAACGCCAGAGACCCACATCGAGTGCACACAATCTCTGTGTGACTTGGAATTATTGTTTTCATAAATATCCATACTCGCTTCTTAATTACCTTCATTATAGACTCGTTGCATAATGTACTATTATATTATTAATACCATTATGTAATTGATAAAGCATTGTGCATATAGCCTAATGATTTGTGTGTGTAAGTGTGTGCTTGTGTATATGTGTGTAGAGCGAAGTTTATTTCATTAAATTAATAAGAGTGTTATAAATTCTGTACTGTACAATGGATTGTTGTAATATCCTTATAAACTATTATGTACTGACAGACTGAATGACTAGAACAACCGTGGCTCTTGTTATATTAATGCAGGGAATGTAGCTGTAATGCGAGTCCGCCACTGCGTGAGCGTTCTGCTCCGGCTTGCCTTGCGGAGCGAGAGCAGCTCTGGCCGGCTATATGGAGCCGCTCTCATGCCCGGCCCTGGCTTAAGAGAACGAGATATTTCGTTCGCTACTAGATATAACCGCTTGTTTTGATATTATTAACATGATGGAAGAAAAAAATAACTTTTTATCTGGCCCTATGAGAATCTTTGCTTGGCAGATGGCCGTAGCATTATGGCTCTCCTTCGCCCTTCAGGCCAACAGGGTATATGTTGAATAATTTCAAGGGAAAAATTGTTCCGGGGCCGGGTATCGATCCCGGGACCTCTGGTTAAACGTACCAGCGCTCTTACCATATTTCTAACTTGATATTATTAATTTTCTTTGTATCTGACCTTGACCAATGTCCCGTATGTTGTGAGATGTGCGCATACGCGAAAATATTGATTTTTCCGAGGAACAGATGTTCACATTGACCTTGCTAAGCCATAAGAACCTACAGAGATAACATTGAAATTAAATTAGACATTGAAAATCGAGATGACAAATTGAATTTATTTGAATATTATTTACAATTAACGCTAATTATTATAGTAACAGAACATAACCTTCTGCGACAGTATTGGATTTCCAGCCTCCGTGACTTTTCGCTAATTCTCTTTCGATTGCATATCCGAGAATAATCGATACTTGCGGTTTTATAACGGTAGAAAGCTGACCTGTCATTGGCTGAACAGTTGTAACCTGAGTCGTCATTGGCTGAAAGACCTGACCTTTAATGAGTAGGTGTACTTTAATGACATGCATTAAAGGTCTGCTACCAGGTGTATAATTACTACATTTCGGCATGGTCGAGCATAAACATAAATATGTAATAAAGGATTTAAATCAGAAATTTACTGTCCTTGTAAATTTAACGTAATATTATTGGCTAAGACCACACCCTACATTAACCTGGCTCTTACGGTAGTGGCTAGAAACACTTTTTTTTATATAAATTTAATTTGTACTCGCTAGCTAGCTAGCTAGTTAGTTAAATAAATAAAATAAACACAATGACAACATTAATAATAAAACATTTTCTTATACTTTTTTGTATAAATAAACTATTGTAACAAAAGCGTACTTCTATCAATCTGAAATCAATAACTATTTGCTATTGAAACAAAGCTTTTTCAAACTCAATAACCAAAATAACTATTGAAGGACCATCGGATCTGTGCCCCTTCAGCGCTGTCGTCGTTCTTGGAAAAGTTAACGCCTCTACTCACTCCATTCCACCCGCTTTCCTCCCACCACGTCAAACAGCAAGCCACGAACCTTGCCGAATAGGGATGTTGCCAAACTTCCGTCAAACGGTATCATAAATAACTGGTCCTCCATGCTACAATATTATTTCTTTCAATCAAAATACATCTTGTATTTCTACATTTTTTAAACCTAAATCCCATGTCTCGAATCACTTTCCGTAGCTTTTCTCTCCAACCTTGGAAATTATTACTTCTCTCCCAAGCTTCGGTAATTTCTTCAATGTTGAAACTTCTTCCTGAACGGTATAAAATTCTTGTATCTTTCTTCTTAAAATACATCTTTTCATATCGTCTACAATAATTAAAAGTTCCCTTGGTCTGTTCTTCTCTGGTGATTCTAGCTTTTCATCTCCTGCACAGACTCCCTCTCTCCTGATTTTCTTTATTAGGAGTTCTGACCTGCCTATATAAATTACATAAAATGTTGTATTATTAGTATTAGTTAAGTAAGTAATTTTAATACGTAATCAATTGAAATAAAATAAGCCCCACCTATGATCGCAGCTGCTCTTTTCGTTGCCTGATTTATAGGAAACAGATATTGACCTGTTTGTTTCTCTTCATCGCAAAATTCTATTACGTACTTGCTTAATAATATTTCTTTCGCCACTCCGTGCTACAGTATTCATGTTGAGTTGGCAACACTGGACTGTAAGTGCAAATATTGTAAACTGTCCCGCAAGAAGGCCAAAATTGTGAGTAGTGGGGGACAGAAAGGGAGAGAGATAGAAAAGAGAGAGATAGGAATGCAGGGAGAGAAATGAATTACCGAGGCTGAGAAGGAATTAGAGTTCAGTTTGCATATCTTACGGGGGCACAGATCCGATGGTCAACCACTGCAATGACAGCGAGTAACGTACAGTATGCAAACGTCACACCGCTCGGGAGAAATGCTCTTTAAAGTAAACAGCGCTCATTTCTCAGAATCACGTAATGTGCCCAGCCCTGTCGTAAGCCTTCCAACGAAGGAGAGTTTTATAAAAGCGTAATGATCAAGGTGGCTGAAATAATCTGTCCAATGAAAGTAGTTAATTAATTTTGAAAAAAAAAACTGCGCATTTCTCGACTAAATAACCAGGAGAGAATTCAGGAAATTTCTGATTGTGTTCATTGAGGAATATTAAAAAAAAAAATTAAGAAAATTTGTATATATATTTTGTGCGAGATCGTGCGTATTTGCTTGGTTTCCGCACAAAACCAACCCGCGGTAAGTCTAAAATTCCACATTCAGTATTCCCAACCTAACACACATAACAATTTCCCTCTTCTTACCGCTTAAGTGACATATTGATTTTACTGCTTTAGGCTTTTAACATATTATTTTTAGAGACGTTCAGTATAGTAATAATTATAAATTGGAAAATTACCTCTGCAATTTCACCTAAATTGCACTGTTAATTATTGTTTTTAAAAATTTGCAAAAATTAAGTAAACTCTACAACTCCACCAAAGTTACTGCATTTCGTGATGCATGTAACATTAAGGAAGCCGTTTGTTTTAAGTTCGCATTTATACGTATATCACGGCCTGCTGGAGTATAGTAAACACAGAAAACATTTTAAAGCAACAATGTTGAAGATAGATATTTTTGTTTTCCAAAAATTGTCATCATTGAACAGGAACCAAGATGGAGATTTCATTGCAACTAATTAGAAATTCGTCTTTCAGGTATGTAATAAACGATCTTCGCACAAAATAATGTACGATACACGATCGGTATGTTTTCTTTCAATTCTCGGAAATTAAAAAAGCTCAACTACGTTTCGCTTTTTCAAACTTTTCCTCGAACATGAAAACTTCAACATACCGCTCTTGTAACGCATATTACTATTATTGGTTCTTGATGACAGTAGTGACATTACTGATACAGCAAAGCTTGCTATTTTTATTCGCGGGGTTGATGAAGAACTCAATGTTAGTGCACGAACCGCCACTGGTTGTAGTTTTCATGCCATGTACCTCTCCCCGGTCTCCTTACTTCTTAGACTGTCTCTCGTGTGTAATCACTGCCGTTCGAGTTTTGGTCACCGCTGATCTAATGGAACAGGAGATGTTACAACAATGTTCTCTGATCTCGCCGACACTGAACGACGGATGTGGTTGGAAACACTAAACGGGGTGAATAGCTCTCTCGATATTTTCTACTCAACTATTCACTTCCGCCGCAGGCCTGTTTATTCGCCTGCATGACCACTCAGTCCAATTAAGTAGCCTGCAAACAAGTTCGCATCGTGTCTTGCAACCATAGAAACGGCCAGCAAAACACACCACGTTGAAATTATTATATGGTGATGGTATTGATGATCTGATACTGATACAGTAGGTGTATGTTAGCCGTTTCTGTGGCTCAGCGATATCGCGCTGGTTTCTCATGCAAGCGGGTTGGGTTTGGTCCCCTGACAGGTCGTGATAGAATTTTATTTATAGTCGATAAAGCATATACAAAGTATATGATTATGTCTCGTGACGAGAATATTGTAGGAAATGAAAATATAAAAATTGGAAATTTATCCTTTGAAGAGGTAGAAAAATATTCAAATACCTGGGAGCAACAGTAACAAATATAAATGATACTCGGGAGGAAATTAAACGCAGAATAAATATGGGAAATGCCTGTTATTATTCGGTTGAGAAGCTTTTATCATCTACTCTGCTGTAAAAAAAATCTGAAAGTTAGAATTTATAAAACAGTTATATTACCGGTTGTTCTTTATGGTTGTGAAACTTGGACTCTCACTTTGAGAGAGGAACATAGGTTAAGGGTGTTTGAGAATAAGGTTCTTATGAAAATATTTGGGGCTAAGAGGGATGAAGTTACAGGAGAATGGAGAAAGTTCCACAACACAGAACTGCACGCATTGTATTCTTCACCTGACATAATTAGGAACATTAATCCAGACGTTTGAGATGGGCAGGACATGTAGCACGTATGGGCGAATCCAGAAATGCATGTAGATTTTTAGTTGGGAGGCTGGAGGGAAAAAGACCTTCGGGGAGGCCGAGACGTAGATGGGAAGATAATATTAAAATGGATTTGAGGGAGGTGGGATATGATGATAGAGAATGGATTAATCTAGCTCAGGATAGGGACCAATGGCGGGCTTATGTGAGGGCGGCAATGAACCTCCGGGTTCCTTAAAAGCCAGTAAGTAACTAAGTAAGTGAATAAAGCAGACGTTACAAGGGTTTTCCTCGGGATACTCCCGATTATCTATTTCATTGCACCAATACACTCCCCCCCCCCCTCATTTTCGTCTATCATGTGCAATAGTAAAAATTTAGCTCGAGTCTTGGGGGATGGTACGGGTTCCAGCCACAAGTGTAACTCAGGCAGAAGGAGTTCTTTCCTTCTGGTATGGAATTGTGTTTGGGCGAGGGTTTGATTGCCTCTTGGCTAGTAATTGTTTGGGCCTTTCCGAGGTTTTCCCTAACGTTGAACTTCATGTAATTCAGTGGTGAATCCTCGGCCTCATGTCGCCGAATGTCATCTGGCTATTGTCAGTTACATAGATAACTCATTAATTAGTTGTTACAGCGTCTAAAATAACCGATTAAACCTGAATAATATAAGTCGGTCTATAAATTTTACTCGATAGCTAAAAACTACAATTTAAATGTAGAGGAGAAGGTGGAAATATGGGCTACCATTTTGTTTTCCTCATAATAATGGAAAATGGTGTGGCATATTGCTTGAAAATCTTCAGTGACATACACAGTAATTATTCATATACAATTTTCCCAGTCTTAAAGGTCAATAGTTGCAATAGATATTTGCATATAATTACTTATAGAAAGAAATACGAACTGTCCTCTGTAGGTAGTAGGATCTAAATATGAGCTACCACAAAAATTTGAAAATAAAATTGGAAAAAAAAAAGAACAAACATATGTAGTAGGATTTAAATATAAGCTACCACAAAAATTTTAAAATAAAATTGAAAAAAAAAGAACAAAAAAAACATATGTAGTAGGATCTAAATATGAGCTACCACAAAAATTTGAAAATAAAATTGGAAAAAAAAAAAAAAACATATGTAGTAGGATCTAAATATGAGCTACCACAAAAATTTGAAAATAAAATTGAAAAAAAAAAAACAAACGTATGTAGTAGGATCTAAATATGAGCTACCACAAAAATTTGAAAATAAAATTAAAAAAAAAACAAACGTATGTAGTAGGATCTAAATATGAGCTACCACAAAAATTTGAAAATAAAATTGGAAAAAAACAAAAAAAACATATGTAGTAGGATCTAAATATGAACTACCACAAAAATTTGAAAATAAAATTGAAAAAAAAAACATATGTAGTAGAATCTAAATATGAGCTACCACAAAAATTTGAAAATAAAATTGAAAAAAAAAAAAACATATGTAGTAGGATCTAAATATGAGCTACCACAAAAATTTGAAAATAAAATTGGAAAAAAAAAACAAACATATGTAGTAGGATTTAATTATAAGCTACCACAAAAATTTGAAAATAAAATTGAAAAAAAAAACATATGTAGTAGGATCTAAATATGAGCTACCACAAAAATTTGAAAATAAAATTGAAAAAAAAAAAACAAACATATATAGGCCTAGTAGGATCTAAATATGAGCTACCACAAAAATTTGAAAATAAAATTGAAAAAAAAAACAAACATATGTAGTAGGATCTAAATATGAGCTACCACAAAAATTTGAAAATAAAATTGAAAAAAAAAACAAACATATGTAGTAGGATCTAAATATGAGCTACCACAAAAATTTGAAAATAAAATTGAAAAAAACATATGTAGTAGGATCTAAATATGAGCTACCACAAAGATTTGAAAATAAAATTGAAAAAAAAAACAAACATATGTAGTAGGATCTAAATATGAGCTACCACAAAAATTTGAAAATAAAATTGAAAAAAAAAAAAACAAAAAAAAAACATATGTAGTAGGATCTAAATATGAGCTACCACAAAAATTTGAAAATAAAATTGGAAAAAAAAAACAAAAAAACATAAGTAGGAAACCAGTGTCACATCAATGGCAATATTCTGTAACAAATAACGCAAATTACGACAGTGAAAATACAGGACGTGTTAATGTGCTGATAATATGGGCTACCTATCCCATATTTGGAGTGGATGAGTGGAAGAGAAGGCCTGATGGCCTTAACTCTGCCAGGGAAAATAAAACTATTATTATTATTATTATTATTATTATTATTATTATTATTATTATTATTATTATTATTATTATTATTATTTGACACATAGCGGTAGCCCATATTAGAAGCATCGGCTCATGAAGGTTTCTAAGATTATGATGGCAATTGTCCTAAATAAATATTACTCTTATGCAATGTGATAGAGCTATTCTTAATCAGTGCAACACATCAAGCGTGATATCTGAACACAAAATATATTTCTTTCAATACAATTGAAACTACATACCTGCAAAAACTTTGAAATTGATGAAAAACACAAAGAGCACACCACATCCACACCACAAAGGCAACTGGTTTGTCTCTTTGTGCACGCAGACTGATGGACACGAGATGTAGTTTTAGAGCTTTTTCGCTGGGTAACAACACTATATATAGTAAGAAACGAGGTAGCCCATATTACCACTCCTAGCCCACATTTCCACCTTCTCCTCTTCAGTTAAAAAGATCAAAGTAAAAGCTTTCAGGGGCAGAACCCCGTTAGGTCAACAATACAAATAGAAAATTCAATCATAGAGCAGGTGCAATGTCTGGAACCATACAAAGAACTCTTGGAAAAAAATAAGAGGTAAATACGATTAAAACTATATAGAACACTCGCTTTACCTGCAAGTAAATATGGTAACGATACGGGTAAATTAAAACAAAAGATAAAAACAGATTGGAAACATCTGAAATTAAATTCTTTCGCTATGTGAAAGAATGCACACGAATGGACCACATCGATGATAATAGACAAGGATTACAAGTCGAAGGCATAATATATAACTAGATACCAAGGAACTTGTATGAACATGTACTAAGAGTGGAAAAAATGAAAGATTACTCAAGCAAGAATATTAAAATCCAGAGGGAAAACGAGAGATTGGACGACCTGTAAAATTTGAACTCCATAACAGGCTGGAAAGCCTAATATCTGCTGTTTCTGATGATAATGATGATACAGGTGGTGATATGTAGGTGATGACGAGGAATATATAAATGATAAAGTAGTAACGAGGAAAGCTACTGTAAAGTACTTCGGGAAAATTTGACTCTTCGACATTTTTGCAACCATAAATTACAGGACCTTGATTTCTTGTATATAGAAAAGTCATATTTGATGTAAAATCCTCTTTGTAAAATGAATTGAATATGAAGTGTAATGATTTGGATATCTAAAAAAAAATGAGAGGAATGATTAAATTACATTTTATTAAATTTCGTACTAAACGTATTAATAAAAATAAGTTAGTATTTCTATTAAGGCGATGAGCTACTGAAATTTCTAAAATCCACAATTTTTTAGCTAGCTAAAATTTTTACTGAATATGCATAGGTCTATCAATATCATAATCACACATTGTAAATTTCATTTTTTTCTCATAAACACTTAAAACAATTATTTTATTTTGTTTTCTTTCTTTCTTTTTTTTAATTTTCTTAGTAAAATCATACTTAAAAAAAATAATTTAATCTTTTCTTAAAGTTAACACACTGCATTTTGTGGAATGGAGCATTAGTAATGCCCTACTCTAATTTGTTCGTTTGAAAAAAAGATATATAGCGTAATTTCTTCAGTGTTCAAACATTAATAAAATAAATAATACTATTTTACGTATAATTCTCTAGCAGTAAAACTATGCTGAATACAGCCAATCAAGTGCTACATTTCACAACAGAGATATTAATGAAAAAGTATGCCAAGTTTCATCACTCTAGCTTTAACCGCTGAGAAACATTCCAGTGGGGGCAGGTAAAAAATATATTTTTTTCTTCCACCATTTTAATAATGTCAAAACAAGTGCTTATACAAATTTTGGCCACTCGAGCGCAATTACGAGGACCGTAAAAACATTAGTTTTTCTGGGGCCGTTTACAAAAGAAAACAATTTCACTGTAAAAATTTATTGGAACAAACACAGCAAATTGTTGAACTATTTTTCAACATATTACCCATCGGATTAGAGACATTTGTCATACCGTGGGATCGACAGAGAAGTGCAGACGGCTGTCAGACGCTGGTTCCGATCCCAGGCGGCATATGTTGAAAATTAGCTCAACAAATTGGTGTATCGGCCCTCATAATTGCGCTCGAGTGGCCAATTGTGTAAGCATTTGTTTTGATATTATTAATATGGTGGAGGAAGAAAGATTAACTTTTTTATCTTCCCCCATCACAACGTTGCTTGTAAGAAATGAAATGAAATGAATAGACGTCTTGTCGTTGAAAACGTAGAATTTTTTTTTAATAATTAAATTTAAAGTTTTGGTTACACATAACCCGTGCATTAATATAACTTCTATCAAATTATATAAAAGTATACCTATAGGCTACTTATAATTGGAAGGAGTTACGCAATAATAGACCAACCGACAATTTGAAAAAAATAATAAAGAAATATTTGCACAAATCTGTTGATGGAAGGTTAATCCCTTCAGATCTGAATTTATATTAAACAAAATTGAAAAAAAAATGGTCACATAATCATTCTGGAGATCCAAAATTCCCAAATCAAGTCTTCACAGAAAATAAAAATTTGGGAACAATTTTGACCCCTGGGGCCCCAAAATTTTAAATTTAATTTTTAATTCAGGTATAGAAATGTTTAAAAAATAATATTCTCCATTTATATCACATTGAATTTTTCAAAATACTTAAAAGTATCGAAGACATTCCAAAAAGAAAAAAAAAGAAAAGAAAAGAAACAATGTACACTATAATGTACATCAGGCCTGAAGGGGTTAATTTAACTCGAAAAAAATCAAGAATGCGATATCTGAATTTTGCTGCTATTTACAAGCAAAAATTCGTTTATTACATAAAATTCATTTATTTATTTTGCTTTGAAATATTAATTCAGCTGCTGATCTCTTATCAAAAATCGGTTAGCCTCTTTTGGTATTATTTGTGCTATTTTTTTTGTAGTAGTATGAATGTTATAATACTTCTTGCATAAAATGTTTTATTAAAAAAAAAAACAGATTTATTTCAATGGCCAATATCTCGAAACAGGTTTTGGCGCTTGGTCTATTATTGCGTAACTCTGTCCAATTAAGATATTGAGATACAATTGCCACAAAAATACTCCTCATGAAACCGTATATTTTTAGGACGAAAATAAAAAACTGATGAAATTTATCAAAATTAGACTATTTTCAATAGCTCATCGCCTTAAATAATCCTAATAGATCAGTTTTTGACACACCAAATTCCATCTCGAGAACTACTCGTGGTTTGCGTGCCATAGTTCGAGAAACTGATGCACGCTAATACACAACCGACCTGTTCGTTGTAGTTAACATCACAGAAGGAATGTGGGGAGCATTCACAATGGTTTCAGAAATGTCGATATCTGAAGATTGATGAGGCAGGACAAACATCTCCTTCCTTATAATGATGCAAGACGGAAGCGATATTCGTTCATATTGAGACATTGGCGGCAATAAAGTAGTAAACGACCTGTAGGTATAAACCTTACCCTGTGTTACTATACAAAGTCCGGAAGATAGGTCTCGAGTAGATGATAGATCAACTAATTCAATATCATGTTCATTTTATAAAGATTCACAGTACTAGAACAATGAGACGTCACGTTTTATCCGTTTAAAGAGCTGAACCTTAGTTTGTTCACTGGCGTTCAAATATTATACTTGATCTCCACTATTCGATAGTGATCGATAATTTGTTCGTGTAAGTGTGGCGTCTTTGATTATTACTTCTACGAATAGATGGCGAAGGTAACGGTCAGTGTAGCCAATACTACATAAATACATATACTCGCATTATAGAATTCAAATTTTCATACCCCTCTAATGATGGTAAAAAATCTTCAGCTTTAACGGGAAACCACTGATGGTGTCAGTATGAGAATCTATATATATAATTTGAACTGGTAATGGAAATTACGGGAAAACGGCTGAACCGATTTTAATGAGTGACCCCTCATTTTCATGCCTGGCATCCAAAGTTTTTCGGAAAAGTAGTAGTTTTCAGTGAAATGTCAATTTTCCTACATAATTTTCCTATTTTCCAAAATCCATCTGTTGTCAGTTTTGAGAATTATTTTAATTCAATCACGGCCGACTTGATTGAATTTCAGAACAAAACACACACTACAATAAACAATAGGCTATTACACGAAGGCCATGACCTGCAGGATTGCCGACATATTTAGAGCTCAATTCAATTTGTTATTAAAAACTGATTCTGCAGTGTATAATTTTCTGAGTACAGCTGTGTATTGGATTTTCAAATCTACGAAACTTGAGGTGGTTTGATGATATTATTACCATTAGAAATTAAATATTATTATAGTTAATATCATGATGCGTCTGTTTTTCATTAATTGTACGTAATATTGATGCTATATTGATGACATGAAAGTGAAACGTTTTGTGGTTATGTAAGTAAATGTAGAGAATATCTTAATTTAGATCTTCATTTCTATAATTTACTGAGTGGCTGCTATATATACCTACAAAACTTAAGTAAGATAATAATATTGTTATTAAAAATCAAATATTTTTATACTTATTAACCCAGTGGGGTTGGGTCTTTTTCATATACTTAATGGCGGTGTAGTGTAGATATTGATCTGTGTCATTGTCTTCAGTATTGGCTCGAGAGAACGCAAAAATTACCGTTCCTAAGGAAAGATCAAAAGGTATTACTTACTGATAAAATAAGAGGCCTAGAAAATTTTGTAGTCTCCAGATCATTTCAGCAAGATCTCTTAGTAGGTAAAATGATTTTACGCTCTACATTTCAAGTTCTACATGCAGCAGCTATACGAAAATGCTATTGTTCGAGAGCTTAGCAAACCTGACATTTTTTTAACTTTTGCCTACAATCCACAATGACCTGAAATAGCTACTGCTATCGTCCTGACATTGATACTTTCGTTTTCGCGTTGAAACTCAAAAACTGAAGTTGGATAGGTTCAAGAAAAAAGTATTTGGCCTAAAAAAATCCATTCAGAGGGAGTATGTTTCATTATTATGGAAGCAAATAACTATCAAAAAGACAAGTATTCTTCATTGAAAATAAATCTGAAAAATTTTCATTTGAACGTCTAACGAACTTAGTTTGCAGCAGTATTTGATGCACAAGCCACTAGTAATATTTATACATAATCTACAATACCACTTTCCCCAACACTAGTGTCACCTATTGAGAACTATTGGAACTATTTCAAAGTATGTACATTTTTTATATCTGTCGTTTTAACTTATCCCGTGTTTAGAAAGTTCGCTTACACGAAATATTTAAGTTGTTGGTACGTTTCTTAAACTATTCTCTCTTAGCCTTCGGGGTTTCTTCTCATATATTAAAATTATATTCATCTTCCGAACTTAGTCATAAAATATATCACTATCACCTTTTAAATCGCTCATGATCGACTATTTTTTTTTTATTTTAACCTGCCCAGTCTCGAAGCATTTTAATCTCAACCTCAGATTAAGCCATCTGCGCATGCGTCAGCAATTCAGAATTCCTAGTTCCTGCTCTTAATTGAGAATCAATGTAAAGAAGAAAAAATGATCCAAGTACTTGTAGGCCTAATATTTCGTGTTCAATTGGAATCATTTTAATTTATTTTTGTTAAGTGAAATTTGAATTGTTTAAATAAAGTTCAGTACATTTTCAAATGCAGTGATTTGTTTCGTATAATGTATATCAATTAACACTGCGTTTTGCTTATGAATTTTACATGCATTGTAGGATTGTAGCATACATAAAAGGCAGTGGTTTTCATTACGACTCTAGAGCAGTTATTTATTTGTAATATTTCAACATATCTAGGCTGGCAACACTGAATTCAGTAAAATCGACTTTCTATCGTTGGCGGCCATTTGCTGTAACGACGAGAAAACACACTGTCGTGTAAAAATAGATTTTAATTTAGTTTTGGAAGATGTTTTATATCTTACTGTTCTAATGTCATCAGAGTTGTTGTAGCTAACCTTTCCTTTGTAGTATTTTACTCTTGTGCAACTCCAAAAAGGACTATTAGCTTGATGATTTTGGAGTGTTTCCTTTTTAGTTCCTCGGATATCTGCTACGGTGTCCCGGCAACGGCTACAACAAACTTCACATAACATGGCAATAATTGGCGTGGTCTTGCGCCCGCCTGTGCTGGGCTCTGTAACATTGTTATCAGAATCATAACGAGGTTACACCACTCAACTCTCACTGGCATGTCGTGATGGCCGGCGGGTAAACAAATCAAATAAGTAGGAAACGGGTCTGCTTCACAACATACACTATCTCAGCTTGCACATCCTTCTTCAACTCGTTTTGTTCCCAAACAGTCCTCAGGCTTTAATGCTAGTTTCCTGAACACTATTTATCTCTTTGTTTGAGGACTTCATACAGACGACTGCGGTGACAACAGAAATTACTTTTAGTTCCACTA
Organism: Periplaneta americana; assembly: GCF_040183065.1. Lineage (NCBI taxonomy): Eukaryota > Metazoa > Arthropoda > Insecta > Blattodea > Blattidae > Periplaneta > Periplaneta americana. Next base: position 16,827,873 of record NC_091127.1, read on the forward strand.
TTGGCCATACGACGACGCCATAAAATCTTTAATTCCCAGTTATTTATTTCATAAAATATAATTACGAGCTATTCCATCTCAAATCGACCGAAATATAGAGAAAATTGACCTTACAATTTATAAATACAATAACACTTTTTTTTGTACGTAGAGAACTGTGATACAATGCTTTGTGCAAAGTTTGAGGCATCAGAACTTCATAGTGTTTAAATTAAAAATATTTAAATTTATCGTATTTTCATAAAATTTGCAACTTTAAACTGTTGTAGCTCCGAAACCCTTTCACCCAATGATCAAAATCATGGTTTATTTTGATGCTGAGAAATTAGTTTATACTGACATATAAACAGATTTTCTTACTTTTTATGGAAATGGAGAAATTTATATTTTTCCTCATTAAGACGCCTTTGCCAAGGAAAAAATATTTTTAAAATATATAGTTAGATTCCGCATTGTAAGTACAAATAAACACATATTTTTTACTGATGGCACGTTGATAAGAAAGTATTGAAAATATCAAATAAAGAAAATAAATAGTACGCGCGTGAACCAACCAGCTGACTGTGAGGCGGGAGCTAGCCGAGACAAGCAAGGCCAGGAGACATAAACACGTGATGTGTCGTCTAGCAGTCATGGCTGTGCTAGCTTTATCACAGGTTTTCATAAACACAGGAGTAAAATGACGCCCAACGCTCGCTTATCATTATCTCTCGGCCAGTGCGTGCGGTACTGCGCCGTTCAAGTCTAGGCGTGTGAAAATAATCTATTTAATACCCTCGAAACTTATTGCCGTGCCACTAACCAAACAATGCCGAATCCCTCTTAATAATGCAACGTTTTTTTTTCAATATTTTTTTACATTTTTACAAATTGGCAAAAGGCCTAAAAGTAAGTAAAATCAGACTATCTGTCTCTCTGTATACAATAAAAATAAGGATTACTTCTTAACGTAACCTACCAAATGTCAGCTTCAAAATGAGCTCTCGTTCAATGTTCTGCAGTAAATGGTTCCAGAGTTCTGAGCGCTGAAAGAGGCTTGTTTTTATAAAATACGCTAAATTTATCGCTCAACAATACGAAAACCGTTTGACTTTCGATAGTACATTTTCGAAAATGCACTCTTCTCAGCACCTTGTATAAATAGGGAAAAAAATTAGAGTATAAGAAAAATGCGAGGTTTTTTACTGATCGATTTCATATGGAATAGCCCTTACGTTCTTTTCAGTCAAATAAAGGAGTTTATTACAAACAAATTCCACACGTGTATTTGATAATGAATTTCATATAAGGAATGCATGAGAGCTTGGCATGCTGTTAAGAGGAGAAAAGAATCTTTCATAGTATTGTGACACATATTCATAAATCATACCGTACATGACGGCATACGTTACGTAGCCTTCAACTTTAATAATAATGTTGAAATCGAAGAGAGAAACAAATGACGGGCTGTCACTTTCCATTGAACACAGAATTCGTGCTAATTCGCCTCGCCCTGTGTTACTGCTCGGAGAATAAATCAAGACGGCCGTGATATCCACCGGGTGTGAAAAAAGCACTTCGCAACGTGCAGATATGTAATCAGAATTTATCACCCAAACTCAGGGGTTGCGCTAAATGAAAAATTGCCCTCCTGTCGAATGGAACTAATAGCAGGATGTGACAGGCACACCCCCACTATAGACAAGAGCTAAATCAATCGAACGACCATGAATCATCGCCTATCAGAATGTGTTGGGCTGCAGGATAATGATAAAATTAACCTGGAATAAAGGAAGAGAGTGATTTCCTCTGCGGAAGGGCACAAAAATAGTGAAACTTGAAAGGCCCATTCACAATGAAAATTAAACATAACCGTAACATAAACACAGAAGTTTGCGCCCAGGCTATCAAATGGGATCATTCACAATGATTCACATAAGCATTGACATAAACATTACCGTAAGACGTTAACATGAAAGTTTGCAAACTCCAAACTTTCATGCTTATGCTTACGTGATTTGCAAACAGAACACAATCGTGGAGCGCTGAAGTGTACGACAGAATATGAGGAAATGTCGTCGTTGTTATGTTTCCATGGTTACCAAGTATGTTTGCTTTTGTGTTTATGTCCCCATCGTGAATGATGGTATGACTTCTTGATTTTACCGTAACGTTTACATTCTTAAGTTAACGCTTAGGTTATGTTTGTCATTGTGAATGAGCCTTTACAGCTCAGTGGGCGGACCAATACTGTGATACGTGTGTTATTTTCTCATGAGCAATGAAAGCGGGAAAGGAAAGAAAAACAGTTGGAATAAATCATCCCATTGTTTAAGTAATTTCAGTGTTTTCTAACTGTATACCAAATATCTGCATGAGTAGTTTACTGACGATTTACAGATCTATATACACTTTCGTCCTGATTAATTGACGCGGTGGCCACAATGACTGAAGACTTAAACTATATATATATATATATATATATATATATATATATATATATATATATACACACATATATACAGAGTGATTCACGAGGATTTACCATACCTTACGGAGCGTATTCCCGAAGACATTCTGAACAAAAGATGTCATATAAACATTTGTCCTAATCTCAATATTTTCTGAATTACACTAATTTGAAGTTATTTGTAAAATACCTTTATTCTTGAGTTTTAAGGGTAAAATAATATTACAGATAAAGAATGAACTATTCAGAAGTATCATTTCTTTAATTAGCTAGTATTCTGAAGCTAAAAATGTGTTGTGAATTCTATAGTTGCTTCGTACAGAATTTTTTTTAACTACAAAATTACATTTTCTTACGCATTTATCACAACAATTGTTACAAATGACGCACTCTAGTAAATTCTTTAAAATTGTAGGACTACATTAGGATGCATAATTAAACTGTAAAGAATCAAGTTCCTAAAGTCGTATAATTTGTAACAATTTTGTAATGAGTACATAAGAATGTCATTTTTAGTTAAGAATTGAAAAATAAAATCTATAAAAAGCAATTAACAATAACAACAATAATAATAGATTATTTTTGCTGGCACAAATATTATAGCTTTTTTAATTATAGGCAATTTTTGTTGGTACAAATATTATACTTTCTTATTAATAAGTTACTTTTGCTGGTGCAAATATACTCTCTTAATAATAGGTTATTTTTGCTGGTACAAATATACTTTCTTAATAATGGCTTATTTTTGCTGGTACAAATATACTTTCTTAATAGTAGGTTAGTTTTGTTGGTATAAATATTATACTTTCTTAATAATAGGTTATTTTTGCTGGTACAAATATACTTTCTTAATAGTAGGTTATTTTTGCTGGTACAAATATATTTTCTTAATAGTAGGTTAGTTTTGTTGGTACAAATATTATACTTTCTTAATAATAGGTTATTTTTGCTGGTACAAATATACTTTCTTAATAATAGCTTTTTTTTTGCTGGTACAAATATGCTTTCTTAATAATAGCTTATTTTACTGGTACAAATATACTTTCTTAATAATAGATTATTTTTGTTGGTACAAATATTATACTTTCTTATTAATAGGTTATTTTTGCTGGTACAAATATACTTCCTTAATAATAGGTTATTTTACTGGTACAAATATACTTTCTTAATAATAGGTTCGGGTTCGATTCCCGGTCGGGGCAAGTTACCTGGTTGAGGTTTTTTCCGGGGTTTTCCCTCAACCCAATATGAGCAAATGCTGGGTAACTTTCGGTGTTGGACCCCGGACTCATTCCACCAGCATTATCACCTTCATCTCATTCAGACGCTAAATAACCTAGATGTTGATAAAGCGTCGTAAAATAACCTACTAAAAAAAATAATAATAGGTTACTTTTGTTGGTACAAATATTAGCCTATACGTTTTTAATAATAAGTTATTTTTTTCTGGTACAAATATACTTTCTTAATAATAGGTTATATTTTGCTGATACAAATATACTTTCTTAATAATAGGTTATTTTTTGCTGATACAAATATACTTTCCTAATAATAGTATACTGGTACAAGTATACTTTAATAATAGGTTATTTTTGCTGATACAAATATGCTTTCTTAATAATAGCTTATTTTTGTTGGTATAAATATTATACTTTCTTAATAATGGGTTATTTTTGCTGGTACAAATATACTTTCTTAATAATAGGTTATTTTTGCTGGTACAAATATTACACTTTCTTAATAATGGGTTATTTTTGTTGGTACAAATATTACACTTTCTTAATAATGGGTCATTTTTACTCATATTTAATGTATTTGTGAGAAGAAACCCAAGCTGCAGGCGATATGATATCGTCATCATCTTCACACTTTCTTTTATGAGTGAGATAGCTGTGAGAATATTCAACAAGAACTTGTGTTGCATTATACAACACCTTCTCCACAGCTGTCGTGATAGGCATCGAACAGATAGCTCTTCTGTCTTTTTTTCGATTGCATCGTAAAGTAATCGATATCCCAGCGACCCGATGAGAATCGGAATACATTGATTATGTTAATTCTGTGAATCGTCAAATTCCTGGAAGTCACTCGTTCCTCCATTGAAAAGAGAAAGGAAGAAAAGAGCTCTTCAACTTGAGATTGGAAAGTGAGATACTAAATCGGTACCGTAATTGCATTCTTATAGCTCTTCGAATACACGTGTGGAATTTGTTTTTAATAAACTCGTTTGTCTAACTGAAAAGAACTGAATTGTATTTTGTAAAATACAGTAAATAACTGAGAATTAAGAATGTTATGAAATAAATAACAGAGAGTTAAGCATTTTATGAAATTATTTAACTGAGCGAGAGAAAGATCGGTTTTTTGCGTCAACGTATTAAGGGAATGTTTGTGGACAAGTTTCTGCACAAAACCAGTCCTACTCTCGCTCAATAAAATTGTAATAAATTCTCAAAACGAACTATCACAATATTACTCGTATCACAATATTACCAACCTTTACCCTACATATTTTTACTGAGAGAAAAACACTGTTCTGGATTTTTAATATGATGCAACACTAAATCGGTACCATAATTGCACTCTTATAGCTGTTAGAATACACGTGTGGAATTTGTTTTTAATAAACTCGTTTATCTAACTGAAAAGAACTGAATTGTATTTTGTAAAATACAGTAAATAACTGAGAATTAAGAATGTTATGAAATAAATAACTGAGAGCTAAAAATTTCGAAAGTAATGGTAGTCTACATATTTCTATTGAGAGAAAAAACACTTAGGGATTTTTTTAATATGATGTAATACTAAATCGGTACCATAATTGCATTCTTATAGCTGTTAGAATACACGTGTGGAATTTGTTTTTAATAAACTCGTTTATCTAACTGAAAAGAACTGAATTGTATTTTGTAAAATACAGTAAATAACTGAGAATTAAGAATGTTATGAAATAAATAACTGAGAGCTAAAAATTTCGAAAGTAATGGTAGTCTACATATTTCTACTGAGAGAAAAAACACTTAGGGATTTTTTAATATGATACAGCACTAAATCGGTACCATAATTGCATTCTTATAGCTGTTAGAATACACGTGTGGAATTTGTTTTTAATAAACTCGTTTATCTAACTGAAAAGAACTGAATTGTATTTTGTAAAATACAGTAAATAACTGAGAATTAAGAATGTTATGAAATAAATAACTGAGAGCTAAAAATTTCGAAAGTAATGGTAGTCTACATGTTTCTACTGAGAGAAAAAACACTTCGGGATTTTTTAATATGATGCAGCACTAAATCGGTACCATAATTGCATTCTTATAGCTGTTAGAATACACGTGTGGAATTTGTTTTTAATAAACTCGTTTATCTAACTGAAAAGAACTGAATTGTATTTTGTAAAATACAGTAAATAACTGAGAATTAAGAATGTTATAAAATAAATAACTGAGAGCTAAAAATTTCGAAAGTAATGGTAGTCTACATATTTCTACTGAGAGAAAAAACACTTCGGGATTTTTTAATATGATGCAGCACTAAATCGGTACCATAATTGAGGAGCGTTTTTGCTAAACTCGATACATGCAAAATTTTGCGAAAATCAGTCATATATCACAATTATATGATGTTTAGCTTCTGCATCACCCTATGCAGTCAGATTTTTCATAAGGGTAGGGCCCCACTAGCTGTGTTTGACGGCTGCTGTGAGCTGCATTCTACTGCCTAGATTTGTACTGCAAGAAGGTGGCTCCACTTAATGTAAATTTTCTGCGTGTGAAAGCCGTAGTCTACTGCTCCGCTGTGCTCTGGCCCGGCTCCACTCCTGCTGTTCAGCTGAAAACAGCGTGTGATGTTCTTTGTGTATTATAAGATCAAGCAAAAATTTCACTGAAAATGAGCACACTACAAGTATTTATCAAGGTGATTGTATGTTTGCTATTGGTTCGCTGTAGTCGAAGACTGCATCAAAGAAAATGGTTGATACATCCAATATTAAGCAACAGAAAAACACGAAGGCATGTTTGCTGCAATGCATCACAAACTTAGGGAATATCCAGCTAAATTTGTTTAGTTCTACCGGATGTCGGAATTTTGTTCTAGGCATACGAAGTAATTGTTCTGTATGGTTGTGAATCTTCGACTCTCACTTTCAGAGAAGAACGGAGATTAAGGGTGTTTGAGAATAAAGTTCTTAGGAAAATATTTGGGGCTAAGAGGGGTGAAATTACAGGAGAACGGAGAAAGTTACACAACGCAGAACTGCACGCATTGTATTTTTCACCTGACATAATTAGGAACATTAAATCCAGACGTTTGAGATGGGCGGGGCACGTAGTACGTATGGGCGAATCCAGAAATGCATATAGAGTGTTAGTTGGGAGACCGGAAGGAAAAAGACCTTTGGGGAGGCCGAGACGTAGATGGTAGGATATTAAAATTGATTTGAGGGAGGTGGGATATGATGATAGAGACTGGATTAATCTTGCATAGGATAGGGACCGATGGTGGGCTTATGTGAGGGCGACAATGAACCTGCGGGTCCCTTGAAAGGCATTTGTAAGTAAGTGAGCATACCAAGTAATAATGCTCATACATATGGGATGCTTCGCCTCATGGATAATTGGAAACAGGAGGACTACCACGGCCAGTGGAGCCAGGCTTCGGCGACAGATAACGGCACGAAAATGGAACATGTTCTATTCCCCTGGCAGTAGACCTCGGTACTGCCGCCGAAATTCTGTTAGGCGCAGTGAAATACTGCCCATATAGCCACCTACACTTGTTTTGCGTGTATTCCATTTTCAGGCAGTAGACTGCAGCTCACAGCAGCCGTCAAATACAGCTAGTGGAGCCCTAGCCTTATACGGTTCATACCGTGCGTAGACGATGATTAGAAATATCTCCTTCCCACAACATAAACTATATATAGGGGAGACTGTTGTACCTTTAGCATAGTGTACCTTTGAACATGTTTTGTTTTTTAATGTTTGCTGCTACCTAGAGGACTCAAACTGAAGTAGATTGTAGAGAAAGCCGCTAAGTAGCTCTGGTCGCAGTTTCAGTTTGATTTATTGCAAAGTGTGAGTTCCGTGGACAAAATAAGTTTTTTAGTACCAAAAGTAAACATTTCGTTCATTGATGTATGTTTTCTAACACAAAACCAGATTGTATTTGTTAATGTACTTCAAGTACGGTGTGTTCCCTATCATCTGGTGAGTAATAACATATTTTAATTTCCATGATTTATTTGACTCTCTAGTTTTCGGAGCCATATTTGTTTAAACGTGCACCCTCTTGTACCTTTGAACACAGAACATCTTGTACCATGGAACATGTTCCAAATTACACGATACTATCGGTTTTTGTCTTTCTTTTATTTTAATGTCATGTCACGAAGCAAGTCTGGAATTAAAGAAGTTCCCAATTGATCCGGATGTCTTGAAGAAAGCTGTTGAAGCTGTTATTGCTTCTCCAGGAAATAAAATCTAAATCAGAGAAGCCTGCTCTGGTTTATGATGACAAATACATTTTAAATATGATTGTCAGTTTTTACAGCTATATTCCCACCTATATTCCATGTGTTCCAACTTACAAGAGGGTATGTTCCAAGGTACATGATCCTGTTGTACCTTTGAACACATTACATATCCCTTCATTTTATTTTTTTCCATCCTTAATAGATGTGTAAAACAGGAAAATACATATAGGAAGTTGTAAGGAATCTTCAATAACCATTTCAAGCATTTTTTCATTTAAAAAATTTCATTTCCCAAAATTAAAAAAAATAAAATGTGAAAAGTGTTTAAAGGTACAACAGTCTCCCCTACAATAAAACTCGTCTTCTGAGAAAAGCAGTTTTGTGCATCTATCGAGTTTAGCAAAATCGCTCCTCAATTGCATTCTTATAGTTTTTCGAATACACATATCGAGTTTGTTTTTATTAAACTCCTTTGTCTAACTCAGACGTGGGCATTTAAAGAGATGCGCCTTACTACTCTAATTGCTGCAACACGCATCACCTGTTAACGTAATACTCAGCGGTGGATCGCGTGAAGTATTGAAACACGGAACGTTAAGTAATTACGCAGGACAAGAAGATACAGTTTTCTGCAAATGTTATTTTTATGAATAATGACAATGAAAGAAAACATATTTTCCAAAACAAATACAAACTACTGTATTTTACAAAAAGCTGAAACATAACTTTATTTCTAATTTAAACAATTACTGTAAAAACCTTATAAAATGATATAAAACGTACAATTCCACAACAGTTAAAAAGTAATGCCATAATCTGAACCTATTTGTTTTGAAAGGGCATCAGTCACTAATTTGCATCCTTTGAAAATAAAATTAAGAAACTAAGGAAAAATAGATTCTTAACAAAATATCAAGCACATTACCAAGAAACAGAAAAGCAACAATTAGGCTATTTTTTTAAACTTCTTACTGTAGTTCTTTGTTGTTTTTTTTTCAATTTACGTCAATTGACTCATGCCCTTAAAAGAAAGGATACGTTTATTCTTCTTCGTCACGTAAATCAGCAAGTGTTTCAAAATTTGGAGTTATGTCAGACATTGCAATTGTGAGCTGATAGAATAAATTTTCGTCTGAAATGCGTGATCTTGATTTGGATTTTACAATGGCCAACTGAGAAAGAAACTGTTCACAAATAAAGGTTGAGCCAAACATAGAAGCAATTTTCATAACAAAACTCCGAAGATGTGAATATTTTACTTTGCAAAGTTGTTTAAGCTTATATACATCTAAACCAGCCATATTTGTGCACTTGCACTTGGGGTTTCGCGGCCAGACGCGCTAACCGTTACTCCACAGGTGTGGACTACTATTATTATAAAAAATAAAATTAAAAAAATTTGTTCCATTAAAACGAGTCTTTTCATAATGTCGCTCAACGTGATAGTAAAATTTTGTAGCATAATAAGCACCTAACGCTTTCCCCCTTTCTTCGCAACAAAAGAATTCTTTTCCCATTCTTTGTGGAAATAATATTTTTGGACTTTTTTTACTTCAGGAGCTTCCTTAGAGAGCGCCATTTCTTTTAGTGAAATCCACCGCTGACTGCCAGTATAGTACTTCAACCGGTCGGACAGGTACCCCAGCTAGGGGTGTGGAGGGAGGGAGATCATGTCCTTGCGTTCGACTCCGTTCGACATGTGCTACTGATGCCCACGAGTGAAAAGAACTTAACTGTATTTTATGAAATAAATAACTGTGAGTTAAGGCCAATTCATAATGGAAATTAAACATAACGTAAGCGTTAACTTAATGTAAAAGTTACTGTAAAATCGAAAAGTCATACCATCATTCACGATGGGAACATAAACACTACAGCAAAGTCAGTTGGTAGCGTCATTTCATCATATATTCTGTTGTATAGGTACTTCAGCCCTCTACGATTGTCTATTCTTTCCAAATCACGTAAGCATGAACATGAAAGTTTGTAGTTTGCAAACTTTCATGTTAACGTCTAACGGCAATGTTAATGTCAGTCTTTATGTGAATCATTGTGAATGATCCCATTTGGTAGCCTGGCAACAAAACTTCTGTGTTTATGATTATTAATGACTAGCCGTACCCGTGCGCTCCGCTGCACCCGTTAGAAATAAATATAAAGTAATTACATAATTAAAATAGGACATTTGATCCAGGGAACATTCGTGTTTGATAGAAGGATAAATCGTTTATTATATTACTTAACTAGCCGTACCCGTGCGCTCCGCTGCACCCGTTAGAAATAAATATAAAGTAATTACATAATTAAAATAGGACATTTGATCCAGGGAACATTCGTGTTTGATAGAAGGATAAATCGTTTATTATATTACTTAACTAGCCGTACCCGTGCGCTCCGCTGCACCCGTTAGAAATAAATATAAAGTAATTACATAATTAAAATAGGACATTTGATCCAGGGAACATTCGTGTTTGATAGAAGGATAAATCGTTTATTATATTACTTAACTAGCCGTACCCGTGCGCTCCGCTGCACCCGTTAGAAATAAATATAAAGTAATTACATAATTAAAATAGGACATTTGATCCAGGGAACATTCGTGTTTGATAGAAGGATAAATCGTTTATTATATTACTTAACTAGCCGTACCCGTGCGCTCCGCTGCACCCGTTAGAAATAAATATAAAGTAATTACATAATTAAAATAGGACATTTGATCCAGGGAACATTCGTGTTTGATAGAAGGATAAATCGTTTATTATATTACTTAACTAGCCGTACCCGTGCGCTCCGCTGCACCCGTTAGAAATAAATGTAAAGTAATTACATAATTAAAATAGGACATTTGATCCAGGGAACATTCGTGTTTGATAGAAGGATAAACCGTTTATTATATTACTTAACTAGCCGTACCCGTGCGCTCCGCTGCACCCGTTAGAAATAAATATAAAGTAATTACATAATTAAAATAGGACATTTGATCCAGGGAAAATTCGTGTTTGATAGAAGGATAAATCGTTTAATATGTTACTTAATTTAAATTGTATTTAAAATATTAAAATGCGATCATTTTGATCCAGAGACCACTCATTTGGTGCAATGACAATTCCTTTAACCTGTTTCTTAATTCTTATTACCAATTATTTTTGGAAAAGCGAAAATTAACAGAAACATTTTGGCTACAGATTTATTATTATGTTTATATTATATTATATTATGAAAAAGTGTGTTGATAACGGATGTACTCGAATTAGAAAGTTTTTAATTTGTTGTGGGAGCTCTTGAATCTCAGGAGGAACAACTTTTACAACAGCGTAACATAATTTGCTTGGCTCATTACCCAATTTTTTTTTTGCATTGCATTTATTGCATATGTATTTTATGTATTTTAACACGATTCAATTGAGCATAGTTAAAATTTGAATTATAAAATAATGCATTACTAAGCTAACGTACTATTACTGCATACTAAATCAATACACTCTCGTTGTTCGTTAATTCTCTGAGATAAAAATGAATATGTTCATAAACATTATTATAAGAAATACAGGAAATGAATATACAGAATAACCTATCAAGTTTTCTGTGCATAAGAAGCTATTTTAATCTTACCTGTCCTCGATTCACTCACAAGTTACTGTAATAACATTATAGCATTATGTCCATCCAGAGAAACTACACTTTCCAATGATGAAATAATAATTATTTATACAAATCGGTTTATTTAGCTTCATACAAACACAGAAACATTGTCTGTAGGCTACGTTTCATAGCTTTCGATTGTTGTGTCCAAGGCCCCTTATAGACGAAGTCATTTGTTTTTTATTTCAATACACCGCCTTAGATGGCAGTTATTTTAATTTTAAAACTCATTTATCTCATTAAATATCAGTCCTATCAAAATTTTGCAGAGAATAAAAATTATCAGAAATCATTTTTAAAGAAACTTTTGTTATGTAACATATTTCACAAAAATTAATAATAAGCGAGATATTTCGATTTATTTAATTCAGGCCTCCTTATAACCCCCCTTTTAAATAACGTATTTTGAATGTCATATAGCCTATAATCTAAGTTACAATGAACTTAATTTATATTCCAATTTTCATCGAAATCGGTTCAGCCATTATCGCGTGAAAAGGTAACAAACATACAGACAGACAGACATACAAACAAAAATTTCAAAAAAGCGATTTTCGGTTTCAGGGTGGTTAATTATATATGTTAGGACCAATTATTTTTGGAAAATCGAAAATTACCAGAAAAATTTTGGCTACAGATTTATTATTAGTATAGATTTAAATTTAATTAAAAAATTAAAATGCGATCATTTTGATCCAGAGACCACTCATTTGGTCATAAAAAGTATTTTAGGAAATACAGGAAACGAATATCCAGAATAGCCTATCAAGTTTTCTGTGCATAAGAATCTATTTTAATCTTACCTGACCTCGATTCACTCAGGAGTTACTGTAATAACATTATAGCATTATGTCCATCCAGAGAAGCTACACTTTCCAATGGTGAAATAATAATTAATTATACAAATCGGTTAATTTAGCTTCTGATATTACTTCATACAAACACAGAAACATTATCTGTAGGCTATCTTTCATAGCTTTCGATTGTTGCTGTCGAAGGCCCCTTATAGACGAAGTCATTTGTTTTTTAATTCATTACACGGCCTTAGATGGCAGTTATTTTAATTTTAAAACTCATTTATCTCATTAAATATCAGTCCTATTAAAATTTTTCAAGGAATAAAACTTATCGCAAATTGTTTTTAAAGAACCTTTTGTTATGTAACATTTTTCACAAAAATCAATAATAAGCGAAATATTTTGATTTATTTAATTCAGGCCCCCTTATGACCCCCTTTTAAATAATGTATTTTGAATGCCATATAGCCTAAAATCTAAGTTACAACGAACTTAATTTATATTCCAATTTTCATCGAAATCCGTTCAGCCATTATCGCGTGAAAAGGTAACAAACATACAGACAGACAGACAAACATACAAACAAAAATTTCAAAAAAGCGATTTTCGGTTTCAGGGTGGTTAATTGTATATGTTAGGACCAATTATTTTTGGAAAGTCGAAAATTACCAGAAAAATGTTGGCTACTGATTTATTATTAGTATAGATTAGCATATCTTTAATTAAGGCCTTCTGAGTGGTATAAATGAAACTGTATAATCTGCAGGGAATCTTTAAGAATTTGCGAGATGATTTCTTGAATCTCAAAAGATGATATTAATAATTGTTTAAAAAAATGATATGTAAATTTTTGTAAAGAACTCCGAGCACCAAAAAATAAACCTGTCACTGACCAATTGAAGAGAGGGATGTTATACTTGGCACTAAGGTAGGGAATACAAGGTTCATAAATGGCCCTCTTTTCCTGATCAACCTGATGAGCTTGGTTTAGATATAGATCATTCTTCATATGTTCCTACCGAGAATCAAACCTGGGTCCGCTGGATTTATAGCCATAAGCATTACCATTTGAGTTTCAGCGAAAAAGATGAGGAATAGTGAATATAAGGCAAAAAAATATTCTTCCACAATAAAAATGCATGCAAATTCGTCGTTAAAGGCATAAATTTCAAAGACTGTCACTTCTGTACTATGGTGAAGGTTGTGGGCGACATGCGTTTTGCATATGAATCCGACTTCTAGGGGTAATATAAGCAACGAGCGTAGCACTGCAGTCTAGAGCGTGTTGATGAACTGAACAATGTCTTGTTTACATTTAACTCTTGTGAACGAGCTCGTCTTCCCTTTATTTTAAAGGCATTCTCGTTGATTGACGGCAGTCCACTCTCATTGCCGCCTCTCTACGCTTTTAAAAATCCCTCCGGATGGGCGCGCTTTGGTTAGAGTGAGTCGAACTCTGGCCCGGCCCTGCCCCGCATCGCATATTATGCAAATCCCCGAGGCATCGCCCCACATCCCTTCCTTCTTCCCGTGTGCCTTCACCGGCCGAGGTTCAGGGGTGGGGTTGTTGCATCCTCTGTACAATAATACTTGGCACACGGAAACTTTCCACGCAGCCAGTTTCAAGTATTCATATTAAGTACAGCGACATCATTTTATTTTTACTTCAATTTTTATTGTACCTGAGTTTTTGAATGTACTTCACTCCCACCCCTTCTACTAATGAAGTTCCAACTGTCATCCACACAGAATCAAGGCCGCATATAGTAAACAACACTCAGTTAGTGAGTATAGTACGTTCCAGAAATATGGTCTCGTTTTCCAGTGATGAAAGAGCTTTCAATATTGAATCATATTTTCGCACAGGTACTGTCCGTCTGCCTACGTCGCATCCCGATTTCCCCCACCTGCTTCTGCTCGTCCCTCTGTAAAAGCTGGGCTGTCTTAGCTCTTTTCTGAAAACATTAATTTCTGTTAGGAATTGGACATTTACGTAATATTATACAGTTGTTTAAAATAACTTAATTAAAAGAGCCTCGTTAAGTAATTAACTGTCACGTGATTTCCCCCCCTTTCTACGATCCTGCGTCATAACCACTTGGACGGACAGTAGATAGCATGTCTGAGTAATTTTATCTGTGCTGGTCGGGCAGAAGTGAAGATTGAATTTACAGTACGTAAGGTAGTCTTTTATAGAGTAGGTACAGAATTATTTCAACATGAGTTACTAGTACGAAGGACGAAACTGGTAATTGGGATTAGGTACAATAGTCTATAGTGCGATAATATGTACGAAAGAACTTAAGCCTGTATCTAAATGAACGGCCACCATTTTCAAAAATGTGTTTAAATATTCATATTATGATTATTTTTTAATTTAACTTCTTTCTCTATATTGCACGCTAATGTGCTGTAGACAGTATAATATACGCTGCATAATGAATACGTTCGCATAGATAACTCAGTTCGTGAGTAAAAACACTCATTCTTAATACAGCACTGTATTTTGATTAAACAAAAACCTAATGAAAATTACCGAACTCAAAATCGCGATATTTCCTAGTTTACGTAAATGGATGAACTACTTTTCTTCCCTCCTATACCTAGTAAAGTGATTTGTTTGTGTTTTACGCCAGTATCATCGAACTCCAGTCGTGGAAGGGGATAGCAAACTGCATTTCCGGTTCTCTAAAGGTATAGCCAGGTTAATATTAGAAATGTTAGTTAAAATAAAATGATGTCCCTGTACTATCGTTAGTTATGACTTCAACTATCAAAACTATCGACAGTCAAATTGTTTTCAATACTATAAGTAGTCCCGGCGATTATTTATAGTATCGAAAAAAGGGAAGATCATTCATAATACATAACAATTACAAATGATTCATCAGGTTTTAAGCGGCTGCATAAAGAAAAATATAACACAAAAAACAATGTATGATACATCAAACTAAACCGAAACTGTCCAAGTTTGGACACAACTTCACAAGTGTTCGATGTGCCTTTCTCTCGTTACACGACACACATCGATGCAATATTGAAGTTCGTTCCATAAGCGGAGTAGCAAATGGTCGTAAATGCATCTGTGAGTTGCTGGTAGTGGCGGCACATAGAGTCTGGGTCAGCTTACTTAATACCCTAAGGGTGAAACCTAACCTTTTTCCCCCTCATTACTACATATGCTGTGTATTATGGTGATTTTATAATTTGAAGATTGAATTTTCTTTTGCCAACTTCGTTTCAAATTTCGATACTAAAAAATACTACAACTGGTAGTGATTTTCTGCGTGGTAAGAATAAACATGAGTATATAGTATATACTGGAGTTTTTTAGTATATACTCTTGTTAGTAAGAATAAAAACATTTTCGAGTACCTACTCATTTTTAATTACATACTCATAACATGGAAGCATAGTAGAATATACTGAAACGTCCATCTTGTACAGAATATATACTCATGCTTGATAAGAATAAAAGCTAGTATATTCTCATATTTATAAGTTCGTTCTCATGTTATTCTGAGTATGGTTTGTAGCAGGCTCAATTCTGAGTATTTGTTGATTTGTGTTCAGTTTAAAGTTAAATAAAAAAAATGGCAGAATTTATGATCGATGTAGTGCCTCATGGAAAAATATAAAAAAAGACGTGAACTTCAGAAGCCTTTAATGCTTCACAAAAGTGAATGTAAATGTGAATGTGCTTCATAAAAAAAACATAACCTATAAAAGTATGAATGGCTATCAAATTATAAGGTTAGATTGTATTGTTAAATATAATTAACAATTACAGTTTATTTCGTAAAATTTGAATTGCAAAATGCAATTACTTGTAACTTTAAATTATATATATATATATATATATATATATATATATATATATATATATATATATAATGTTAATGTTATGTTTTATTTAACGACGCTCGCAACTGCAGAGGTTATATCAGCGTCGCCGGATGTGCCGGAATTTTGTCCCGCAGGAGTTCTTTTACATGCCAGTAAATCTACTGACATGAGCCTGTCGCATTTAAGCACACTTAAATGGCATCGACCTGGCCCGGGATCGAACCCGCAAGCTTGGGCATAGAAGGCCAGCGCTATACCAACTTACTAACCAGGTCGACTATATATATTTTTTATTATAACTCTATAATAAAAAATAGAATTAGCATAACTGGAATTCTAGAAATGGATTGTAATCGCTATCCAACATCCCGTAATGACGATTTCCCAGAACTATTTTCTTGTTTCCTGTTTATTAACGTCACTTATCTGATTCACTCTCTTTTTCATGTTTATGTATTTATTCATTTATTTATTTAGGGCCTACTTATTTATTTGTTTATTTAATTAATTTCTTTTATTATTTAATTAATTAATTTGTTATTTATTTGTTAGTTTATTTATTTATTCATTCATTCATTACTTTATTTATTTCTTTATTTCTTTATTCATTCATTCATTCATTTCTTTCTTTCTTTCTTTCTTTCTTTCTTTATTTATTTATTTATTTAAAGCAAAACAGAAACCGCTACAGCATGCGGATAGCATGTGAAAGACCATAAAAAACTGAGCATCACGGTGCAATGTGGTCAAAGAGGATAGGTAACACGAGTACATACTAACTTTTAAACGATCAAGAAGGCTGTAGAGATGAGTATATTATTCACGTTAGGTAGAATGTCTTTATTCTTACGAATATGAGTATGTTCTAATGGTTACAAGTATATAATCACAAGAAGTGCTCATACTCAAAAGTATAAACCTTGAGAAATTACTTAAGCTTTATTCTTACTACCCTCTAACTGTTATGTTGGCAGCAGGAACAGCTGTTGCCGGCAGTGCAAATTCTGAAAATTCAAATTGTTCTAGATTTGTCAGCCCATTACTGGAAGCTGGTGAAATTCGAACATACTTATAATTACGTAATTAATATCAGCATTATATTCATACATGCACTTGGGTGATTGATAGAAAATGCGCACGGAGACAGCAATTACAACTAGAATAGCAAAATTATTAGGAGTGAGCAAGTATTCTTAAGCATACATATCAAAGTGGCATTCGGTTTTCGAATTTTGTGCTAATCATTTCACGTGATCGAAAAAAATACACTTTTAGGTTAGGTATCGTGATATCGTGAATCGTAAACTGTTTAGTCAAAGCAATGAATTTCATGTTGTCAAACAAAATACATTTTAATATTAGATCATTTTAATGCACTAATTACCAACATAATGTGCGAGAGGTCCAGGAGGAAAATATACATATGCCTACTCTTTCACAAATTGTCGACCTCGATAGCGTATAGCGCTGGCCTTCTATGCTCGAGGTTGTCTTACTATTCCAGACTTTATGGACACTCTGTAGAAGTAACATAGACCGTTCGTAGATAGCTGCAGTGACTTGACTTCAAACTACAGTACAGCAAGAATATAGATAAACGAGATACTACGTTATGGAGTTGTCTTCATGTTTGTTTCTCATGCAAAACATAATGCTTATTGAATAATTTTAATATTACTTACCGAAGAAAAACCTTGCATGTTTACTTGAATGCAGCAATTAGAAACTGTAGTGGAAAACTGACCTCAAATAAGTCTTGAATTCACTCACTTCACTTGTATCAAAGCCAACATGCGAAATGTAATGTCGCAAATGAAATTCCGTTTCCTGGCAACGGCCAACAGTGCTTGTCTGTTGAACTGTATTGCCTTCGTTCAGACGGATGTTCATATCCGTGTCTGAAGTTCTTACCCATAGATAAACTTATTTGTTTCGTTTGTTGAGCTATATCACATAGACCCCATTGCTCTTATTTCAAGACCCACTTTATCTCTGGATAACAATACGTTATTAGCGAAGCAGCAAGTTCACAGATTCTCATTTATGAATATTCTCTTAGTATATTTCACCATTGTCGATATTACACGCCACTGAATGGATTTTTTTCTTTGCTTTATGTCATGAAATGTTCGTGAAATTTCGTAGCTAAAGTGGATACTGGAAGAAATACATTAGGAAACAGTGAAAAATAAATTTAGGAGAGAAATGTAAGATGTTCGTGAAATTTCGTAGCTAAAGTGGATACTGGAAGAAATACATTAGGAAACAGTGAACAATAAATTTAGGAGAGAAATGTAAGATGTTCGTGAAATTTCGTAGCTAAAGTGGATACTGGAAGAAATACATTAGGAAACAGTGAAAAATAAATTTAGGAGAGAAATATAAGATGTTCGTGAAATTTCGTAGCTAAAGTGGATACTGGAAGAAATACATTAGGAAACAGTGAAAAATAAATTTAGGAGAGAAATGTAAGATCTTCGTGAAATTTCGTAGCTAAAGTGGATACTGGAAGAATTACATTAGGAAACAGTGAAAAATAAATTTAGGAGAGAAATGTAAGATGTTCGTGAAATTTCGTAGCTAAAGTGGATACTGGAAGAAATACATTAGGAAACAGTGAAAAATAAATTTAGGAGAGAAATGTAAGATGTTCGTGAAATTTCGTAGCTAAAGTGGATACTGGAAGAAATACATTAGGAAACAGTGAAAAATAAATTTAGGAGAGAAATGTAAGATGTTCGTGAAATTTCGTAGCTAAAGTGGATACTGGAAGAAATACATTAGGAAACAGTGAAAAATAAATTTAGGAGAGAAATGTAAGAAAGGAATATACTGATATTAGAAAAGATTAAAAACTTGGTAACGAATGCGAACATTTGAAGTTCATTGGTGTAAAATGGTAGTTCGCATTTTACTAGCATCATTTAATATTAAATTAATTTTAGTGAAATTATTTCTTGTATAGTATGATGAGGAAGGATAGTTTTATAAATTTAGAAAGTAACGATTATAGGTATGTCTACCATTTAACACGACTGAGAAAAATTTTAGGAATGCCTATTCTCAAAAATACATAGGTTGGATAAAAAGTAATGGCAACACTGCTGTCACGTGACGATGGTGCGTTCGAGAGCTGCCAGCTGTGTGGACATGAACAAGGACTGTTAGATGAGTTACTGCAGTGTGTAGAACGTTGACTTTCATAGGGATAGTGCGAGCGCCCTAAGACCATCCGTACAAAACTAGAGCAACGTTCCTGGATCAAAATTGAAATGGCACGAGGTCATAGTGCACAAGAATGTTTTCAGGGGCTGCGTGAAGCATGTGGCGATGCAGCGTTGCCATATCGCACAGTTGCACGATGGGTTAAAGCGTTCCGGGAAGGCCTTGTTGCACCGGTACCAAAGGGAAGGTGACGACTTTCTTGGACGAATCGTCGCTATGGACGAAACCTGGACTCGCTCGTATGAACCAAACTTGAAACGCCAATCAAATGAATGGAAGCATCCCGGTTCTCCTCGTCCAAAGAAAGTGCGCCCTACACAAAGTGCTGTGAAGGAGATGTTCATTGTGGCGTATGACATTGATGGGGTAATACTGCACCACGCTGTACCTCCAAGGCAGACGGAAAACGCGGACTACTGGAACATCCACCGTACTCACCCGATATGATCCATGCGATTACGATCTTTTCACTAAAGTGAAAGAACCACTGCGAGGGACCCGGTACAATACCAGAGATGAACTTATCCGTGCTTTAGGGCGGTCAATACGGAACATCGACAAAGATGGACGCGCTGATGGTGTACGACGCCTTCCAAACATTTGGCAAAAGGTAATAAATAAGGGGGGCGAGTATATAGAAGGTACGTAAATGTTGTACCCCTGTGAATAAGCCATGTCAGAAATATCGAAATGTTGCCATTACTTTTTATCCAACCCTAGTATTTAAATTTTATAAACTTGATAATTAGTCCATATATAGAATGTTAATGAACAACGCTGCAATATATATTTTAAATTGATTATATTCATAGATTTCAAAAAGGCATATGACTCGGTTAAGAGAGAAGTTTTATATACTATTCTTATTGAATTTAGTATTCCCAAGAAGCAAGTTCGATTAATTAAAATATGTCTCAGTGAAACATAAAGCAGAGTCAAGCAAGGAGATGCACCTTTACTTTTTAACTTTGCTGTAGAATTTGCTATTAGGAAAGTTAAAGAAAACAGAGAGAGAATTCGGAATCCAACGGGTTACATTAGCTGTTTGTTTATGCAGATGACGTGAATATGTTATGAGAAAATCCACAAACTATTAAGGAAAACACGGGAATTTTACATGGAACAAGTAATGAGATAGGTTTGGAAGTAAATCCCGAAAAGACAAAGTATAGGCTTAGGATTGTTCTCTCTCGTGACCAGAATATTGTACGAAATGGAAATATACAAATTGGAAATTTATCCTTTGAAGTCGTGGAAAAATTCAAATACCTGGGAGCAACAGTAACAAATAGATATACATGATACTCGAGATTAAATTAAACGCAGAATAAATATGGGAAATATCTGCTATTATTCGGCTTAAGAGGTTAACTGCGTGCTGATTATTTATAGAAAAGAAGAGACAGTGGATTTACTGACTGTATGGTAAAACATAAATTGACAGTGAAAGAATATTTATTTCACAAATTATTAATTTGAACAAAACAAGAGAAATGCGATTTGAACAATACAGGCAAGGTTACGAATTCAGTAATTTAAAGCCAATTAAGCGTTGGAAGTCTTCATTTTCAGATAAACCAGACTGAAGGTTGACTGTAGAATTACGAAGTTCGTAATTAGATGTAAGAGGATTGGGAGACCATAGCAAGTTGGAAGAGGGAACGCTAGTAAAGGGATATCACATCACAGCGATGTAAAAAACAGGAAGGAAGACGGAGATATGTACGAATATTTTTGTATGAATTATAATTGTTGTTCTGTTATTTTGTAGATTTATATTCAGATTTAAATTGAAAATTCACGAGATAAAAAATCTTGTAACAATGTGACAACTGTAAAAATTATATGAGAATAATAATGATTATACAGGGTGTATCTAAATTGGTGTCAAATATTTCGGGGACGTGTTCCTAACACCAAAACATTACAAAAAGTTCATATGAACATTGGTCTCAAAATAATTTATTTCAGAGTTACAAGACAAAATTTAATCTTACAAAAATTGCTCGAAGGGGCTTCCTTCTGCTTCGATGTGTCCCTTAAACCTGCGTTACATGCTCTGGCGTACTCTGTTGAAAATTCCTGGAGTGTTTCGTATTTCGTGAAATCCATTTGGATACGCTCTCAGAATATCAACATTAAGTACAGGAGTCACATAAACCAGGGACTTTAAATGTCCCCAGATGAAGAAATCCATTGGATTCAAATCAGGCGATCGAGCAGGCCATGCAATGAATCCCCTTCGACCAATACATCTTTGGGGAAATCGATCATTAAAAAATTACGAACTATCAGACTGAAATGAGCTGGAGCAGCATCGTGTTAAAACACATTCGTTGGATGACGTCCAGAAGCACATCATCAAATAAATGATGCAAATCATTTCGTTCTGTTCACTCACAGAATACATTTTCTTCTGATTTCTTCGCTCTACAAAATACAAACAAGCAAAAAACCACCAAACAATCAGCGGTCAATGAAGGGACAAATCCTTTAATAACTCCCTAACGAATGGTTTTCGGACCCATGTTCTTATTAACTTTTTAAATTGTTTTGATGTTAGGGACACGTCCCCGAAATATTTGACACCAATTCAGATACACTCTGTATATGGAGTTCACATGGTTTGTGGAATATATTTTATTTATTTAACTAGCTAGCTAGCACAAATTAAAATTCTAAAACAAAAATGTTTCTAGCCACTACCATAAAAGCCAGGCTTGTGTACAGTATGGTCTTAGCCAATAATATAACATAAAATTTACAAGGACAGTTTACTAAATACAATAAATAACTTAATTCAAACGAATTCATATGCAAATATAAAGTTTATTATAGTATCTTCAAATTTCGACGAAAACGAAATATAAATGAACAGTAAACTTTGCCTGGAATCTTCTCATTCAGGGACATTCATTATGTGCAAGAAGAGCTTCTCTGTTTCATTTCACTACTTAACGGAGCCATTCTAAGAACTTTTACTTTCCTTAATAATAATAATAATAATAATAATAATAATAATAATAATAATAATAATAATTATTATTATTATTATTATTATTTATTTATTTATTTATTTATTTATTGATATTCATGTGCTGGTCAACAGTCGTTGGCCAATTATAGACCAGTACATTAGTACAATAAAAAGAAATAATATAAATGTCGTTAATATTATCAGTGTTGAATTAATAAAGAATCATAAAGAAACATAAAATGCCAAAATTGACAGATTATAAACTATAATGCAATTAAATAATTTATCAATGACTCACTACTGTTCAGTACATTAAATGGATCGCAATCACTACTATGCATATTAGCATTTTTATGCATCTACAGACCTGGAGAAAGAGATTTAAAGTTTATACTTACTTACTTATTTACTTACTTACTTACTGGCTTTTAAGCAACCCGGAGGTTCATTGCCGCCCTCACATAAACCCCCATTGGTCCCTATCCTGAGCAAGATTAATCCATTCTCTATCATCATATCCCACCTCTCTCAAATCCATTTTTATATCTTCCCATCTACGTCTCTGCCTCCCTAAAGGTCTTTTTCCCTCCGGTCTCCCAACTAACACTCTATATGCATTTCTGGATTCGCCCATACGTGCTACATGTCCTGCCCATCACAAACGTCTGGATTTAATGTTCCTAATTATGCCAGGTGAAGAATACAATGCTTGCAATTCTGCGTTATGTAACTTTCTCCATTCTCCTGTAACTTCATCCCTCTTGACCCCAAATATTTTCCTAAGAACCTTATTCTCAAACACCCTTAATCTCTGTTCCTCTCTCAAAGCGAGAGTCCAAGTTTCACAACCATAAAGAACAACCGGTAATATAACCAGATTTTTTGACAGCAGACTGGAAGATAAAAGCTTCTCAACCGAATGATAACAGACATTTCCCATATTTATTCTGCGTTTAATTTCCTCCCGAGTATCATTTATATTTGTTACTGTTGCTCCAAGATATTTGAACTTCTCCACCTCTTCAAAAGTTAAATTTCCAATTTTTATATTTCAATTTCGTACAATATTCTCGTCACGAGACATAATCATATACTTTGTCTTTTCGGGATTTACTTGCAAACCGATCGCTTTACTTGCTTCCAGTAAAATTCCCGTGTTTTCCCTAATCGTTGATTTAAAGTTTATAGTATAGAACATTTTGTGAACTCTAAATTCTTTAGTAGAATGATAGATTCACAGATAATGCCACCACTGGTGACCTTTACACAGGTACAGGTGTGGACATTATAATTCTACAACTTGTCTAATATTTACAATGCAGTTGGCTATTTACAAAATATTACATTACATCACAACTGCTTCAAAAGCATGGCATATTCATCTTCGCTCATATGCTGAATCCAAAGAGAAAGTAGTCGCTATCTAATAACATGACTATTTCTATAACCAAACAAAAACCATGAATACGCTCTCAATGATGTGAATGTAGGATAATGATAATTTGAGACAAAAGAGGAAACTGAAAACAGCAAACACAAATCTCTTACAAGTATATATACTTTTGTGGGATCATAGTAGCTAATGTACAAAGAATATAGTTGAATTACAAGCTCTGGGAAATGTGAAATGTCTTGAGCAAATAGGAAGTGTATGTAAACTGAAAGTTCTTTATTACTTCCGCTAGATGTGCTTAATGCCATCCGCGCGGAGTAAACAGCTGCTATATGCTGCCACTTTTTCACACCAGGCGTCTCTGTTTGGCAACAGATGTTGATGAGCAGTGCCAGACTAGCATAAATAATGGTCGCAACCAATTAAATTAGAATGTGAGTGTGAATTCACATAGACAGCTTGAATTTCATCTAATTAAAACAAATTTCAAATTATTATATTAAAACATTAATCAAAATATTAACAAATGACGCCAGTAGAAGACATTCGCTTCATGATAGGCGCTGAGACAATGATAAATGGATACCGGATATGTACGAATTTACTTCTAATAGTGTATATTATTCGCTAATAAATATAATGGTAAGCATTTTATTATACATATTTCGGTTAAATACAGAGGATGCCGAAAAAATGTATACACACTTTGACAGGAGATGATATATGTTTAATATATTTCAAAGTTGGACCGAAAAACAACAGTAATGTGTAGTATGATGTCCTGTAAACAGATGAGATTCACATACGTTACGCTAGCGTTGCTGCGCGACAGGTCAATCAACAACAACTGATCATGAGCTCCGTTCAAAAGCAAGGATTTTCCGAGGATTTTTCTAACTATAAGGAAATTACGTAAAGATTAATTTTTTGTCCTACAGAATATATCTGTATGGTAACAATTGATATTAAAGGAGAAAAATTCGCTCCGGCGCCGCTGACCGAACCCGGATCCCGGCCACCAAGTCACTCAATTGAGTGCACTCCTTGTATAATGGTAGTTCACTTACTGTCTTACTAATAAAAACCTTATATACAGACGTATAACTGTCTTATACTTATACAATGAGTAGCTCGTTTATAAGTCGTGTGTGAATTCCTTACTAATAATCACTACATACGTCGTATATAACAGTACAACTGTTACACAGCTACGTCATAGTTTCGTCATTACTTCGTTACGAAAGGTAATAGAATATCTGAGGTTCTCTATTGCATCCGGTAGAGCGCTCTAGTGTGGCGTGTTAAATATCGATAGTACAACTGGCTCTAATCGATTACCACACTACATTTTGGTCAAAGAGTACAAGCTACAGCAATATTATTCTAATAATTCTATGATCTTTGGTTTGTTCTTCTGTGGTTACAAGGTAACCATAATCATAAAATGACAGTCGATACGAACAGCTGTTAGAGGGGCGGCCATTTTTTCTCTATATACAACGCTTAAACAAGGGGTTTCGTGTATATAACTACTGCAAAGAAATTCCTATTGTATAGTTACAGCCTGTTTATACATCTATAGCTTATTCACGGGTAATTAGTAACGTTTTCTGTCTCAACTCTGCATAAGTCTCGTATAAAAACTATACAGTGTTTATTAGTAAGACTGTTAATATAAAATGTCAACATACATGTCGAACTTGCAGTCAGGCCACAAAGGGAAAAACACTGCAGAAGAGGAATTCGACACGGCTCTCTTCGGCGTAGCTCAGTGGTTAGAGCACTTGGTACGTAAAACCAAGGACCCGGGTTCGATTCTCGGCGTCGGAGGGAATTTTTCTCCTCTAATATCAATTATAAGGAAATTATCAGATAATCACATGTCGCATTCTAAAGTTCATCTCTTCAAATACCATCTTGCTATCATCAATTCCATGGACGCTAAAAATCGAGCAGTTGATACAGTGGTGTTAAATAACCTACTAAAAAGGAAAGACGAATCTTAATCAGTGTCTTGCTTGATGTGTGCATAAATTTGGCAATTCCGTTTTTCTATACTGGTGCGGTAACGTGTGACTTGAAACAGTGGTACTTTAAGCGGGTAGATCCATGGCCAAATAAATACGAATATATTTTTTTGTTACATAAAAATTTAATATTTCTTTCCGTTTCCACATATTAGGCACATACATCATTTCGCCAACATTTCTCCACTCCGTCATAATTCCATAACATTACCCAAACGCCTGCTGACGACGCACGGAGGGGTCTGGCCTAGAGACGTGTGAAGTTGCCTGCTCGAAATCTGGGAACGCAGCGAACCTTAGTGTAGTCAGCCGGTCTGGTTAATAACAAATATTGTAATTCTATTAACATGAAATGGAGCACGACCAGTAGAAGACCCTTATATTATCACCGGACAAATCTTAACAGTTCTATATTTCCTATATTATATTATCCATCCAATAATAATAAAATTTTGAGATAATTTAAATTATTAAAGTTAAAAAGCTTTAAAGAAAAGCGTGTGGCGGGTTTGGGAGTGTGCCTAGCTTGGGGATTAGAGCAATACATCTAATAAGGTCGCAGTGCTGGGTTGTAGTGCACCCCTTCATATTCAATTCAATTCTGTTGACATGTTTAAAAAACACAAGTACACAATGATTCGATGGTTTTCGGGTAAAGGGGATGAAGTCATTTTTTTTGCGCAAATGAGGTTTTATTCCGCAGGGGAATACACAAGTTAAATTCTACAAGTGGGAGTGCAAAAAACAAAATAATGCTACCATTTGATGTGTTTTATTTGTGTAGAAAACTATTTGGAGTAAGGGTCAGAAGTTTAATTTTCATTTATCTCAAAACTGATTTTTATGACTTATCTCCTGTCACTCAAACACCATCGAGTGTGCTATAAGTTATCATGCCCCTACATATTTATATCTATTGATCTAATTCTTCTGTTTAAGCATTGCCCTTGTCGCTGGTGGAGGCGTATCCAGGTCCTCTGAGATATTTTGTGTAACAGCTCTGGTCTACTGTTGCGATTCACAGAAACTCGTAGTTCATAATTAGTTTTGTAATGTTTTGCAGCCCCGACTTTTTTATGTATCCCCACAGGCTCTTTTCCGGTGTAGTCAAATCAGAACGTCGTGGAGGCCATGGTAATGACGACAGTGATGTTGGAAATCCACGGCCAATTCACCTACCTGGAAATTGTAGTTTTGGAAGTCACTGAACAGTTGGCACGAAATGGACCAGTGCATCTTCGTTCTGAAATCATACCCGATTTATAACTGAATTTTCAGTGAAGACAGTGGCGCCAACTTTTTGAAAACATTGGGTGGGCTCAAACACTTGATCATAATTTCCCAAAAGAATCTAATAAATCCTCACTTTAATTATATTATTTTTCGTAATATTGATGTGACTACGGATAGTATAGGTCTATACAATATACTGCAGAATGCTAAAAATAACAAAATGGAGATCTAAGGACGATTTTGTAATGTATGTAGTTAGTATAAGGTCCAGGGGCTATGTTCCATTTACTGGTAGGTAACATTCTTTCGGATTTTATGTGAATATCAATTTGTCCTTCGTACTAGTGACTATATATATAAAAAAAATCTCTGCGTTATCTTGTGGGTAGCTGTTTTGCACAATTATCCATTTTTAGTAATTAAATAGCACGTTACAATTATATAAACATTTTAACTTGGGGACTTGAATTCTTTCTAACTATAAATTGATAATACGAAAGTGGACTTACTATTACGTAGCACGGAGTGTTGCAGATGTGTTTGTCCCTATAAATTCATCACAAACATCTTCTAACTCTAACTTTTCATCACTATCCATATGTGGCACCAGGAGCGATGAGTAAAGTGTACACCAACAATGCATCCTTAATTATTGAAATATTACTTATAATAATTTACTGATTTCAGGTTTATACGTCATAAATGACATCAGTAAGGGATCACTTATGAGGTAACTAAGCCAGGAAAGAATGGAAAAGGAAATGAGATGATGATGATGATGATAATAATAATAATAATAATAATAATAATAATAATAATAATAATAATAATAAATTAATAAGACAACAAATTATTGGGTGGGCTCAGGCTCCACGGGCCCATATAAGTTGGCGCCACTCCTCTTGTCAAGATATTAATTAAATCCTAACCTTTTATAGATATTTTGTTCAATTAATAGGTTATTAAAAATTACGGCCCAATCACATAACTTGCAGGAACACCTGCCCACAATCTAACTTGTGGTGGACTGTACTTCAGTTCTAAAGTAAAATGTGGGCTTCCCTTTGCCCTGAAAACGGCATTGCGTTTGCGCATACAGCAGTAAATCGCACACTCATCTGTCAAAAAGATATTTCCTCAATGTAAAGCTGTAGAAAACAGCTGAATCAATAAGGCACGTGCTTCGCTATCAGGATCACTAAACTCACTGATAGAAACAGGTTTAAGTGGCTTCACCAATAATGTGACGACGCAATGTTGAACGAGTTCTGATGTTCGCTTCCATTTTGATTTACGAGTTAAATAGTTCGATGGTTTCGACAACTCCAGCACATAAATTGACCACTTGAAGGACTGTCCTTGATGCTCCCAGACCCAAATGCTTGCTTCTCTGAAGTTAATAGTGTTGCTTCTCTTGGAAATGGCTGTCGAAATCTCAGTTGGAACTGCGTTGTAATTTGTCGAATTGTTTTCCCTTTATGCAGTCTTTCGCGGTACAGACACTCACAAATAAGCGCTCTTCAATCTAAAAGACATTCGTATCTGTCATATTTTCAATAGGTTAAGTCCAAGACCCCACGCAACAGGAAGACTCTTCGTTATATTGGCGTATATCTCGCCTCTCAGTGTTACCAACCGTTTGTTTTGTTCTTATTGTTTCATTAACAAGATAAAAGTCACCAGATTGTACTCAAAGTATTTATAAAGTTATATTAATGATAATATCTATGAGTCCACCGCTGTACAGTAACGATGACCATAATTTTTTTTAAATTTATGACATTTGCTGTATCATTAACCGAATAAATTATGGGAAAACCTCGTACGTGAGAAATCAGATACACTATCCGTACATTAATAATTAATTTTAATGTTTTTGAAAACCCAATAGTTATTTCTTTAATTATGAAAATGTTTTGAGAATTATTTCAACCGGGCAGCCTTTCAATGATAAATTACTCAAATATATTAATTTTGATGCCATTCTTCTTTTCATCTATTTTAATAAACATGTCTACAACATATACTAAAATCTGTTACATGTTAGTTTATTTTTTAAATTTTTTATTTAATTTTACATTAATTTCCTTTTCAAAATTTGATAAATAGTATTTAAAAAAATAGACTATTCATTCTATCTCAAAGATTTTATTCTACTGTATACTAGCCGTACCCGTGCGCTCCGCTGCACCCGTTAGAAATAAATATAAAGTAATTACATAATTAAAATAGGACGTTTGTTCCAGGGAACATTCGTGTTTGATAGAAGGATAAATCGTTTAATATGTTACTTAATTTAAATTGTATTTAAATAATTAAAATGCGATCATTTTGGTCCAGAGACCATTCATTTGGTGCAATGACAATTCCTTTAACATCTTTCTTAATTGTTATTACATGCAACTATAGTTTAATGAAGATTGACATATCATTTAGTTTTAATGTGTAAACTTTAACATCTTTCTTAATTGTTATTACATGCAACTATAGTTTAATGAAGATTGACATATCATTTAGTTTTAATGTGTAAACTTTATAATTACTTGTTATATGTTTCCATTGAATTATGGTAATAACTTAATTTTAACCCTAGTTTTCTACGTCTTCAGTAAATGACGCTTGGCCCACTATGGATCTGAATCCTTCAAATAACTTAAATAGTGATACAGCATATATAGTGATATGTAATTAAATTTCTTTCTTTCGGAAATGTAAGAATTCACGATCTCCTTGCCATGGAATGAATAAATGTGTTTTTTTCTTCCTACTCAAAAATATTATATTTTGCACATAGGAGTTACTTCAGGAACAACAACGCTATAATCTGAGGCGGCGATGAAAATGTATTATATTGTTATTTTAAGTCTTGTATATCCTTAAATATCAGTCCTATCAAACTTTTGCATTGAATAAAACTTACCGGAAATCATTTTTAAAGAAACTTTTGTTATGTAACATTTTTCACAAAAGTCAATAATAAGCGAGATATTTCGATTTATTTAATTCAGGCCTCCTTATAACCCCCCTCTTTTAAATAAAGTATTTTGAATGTAATATAGCCTAAAATATAACTTACAACGAACTTAATTTATATTCCAATTTTCATCGAAATCCGTTCAGTCATTATTGCGTGAAAAGGTAGACTAACAAACATACAGACAGACAGACATACAAACAAAAATGTCAAAAAAGAGATTTTCGGTTTCAGGATGGTTAATTATACATGTTAACACCAATTATTTTTGCAAATCGAAAATTACCAGAACAATTTTGGCTACAGATTTATTATTAGTATAGATCATTCACATGGGAGAACTTCACATGCATACAAGGTTTCATTAAGATATCTCAAGTACATTTTGGGTTATCATTTAAACGGTGCCCGGCTGAAAAAACTTTCACAATTAAAAAAATATATATTGGGTTTTCAAAAAAACATTAAAATTATTTATTTATGTACAGTACAGATAAGGCGGCCGGGTAGCTCAGTTGGTAGAGCAGCTGGCTACGGATTGGAAGGTCCGGGGTTCTATCCCAGGTGGTGACAGGATTTTTTCTCGTTGCCAAACTTTCAGAACGGCCCCAAGGTTCACTCAGCCTTCTATAAAATTGAGTACCGGGTCTTTCCCGGGGGTAAAAGGCGGTCAGAGCGTGGTGCCGACCACACCACCTCATTCTAGTGCCGAGGTCATGGAAAGCATGGGGCTCTACCTCCATGCCCCCCAAGTGTCTTCATGGCATGTTACAGTACAGATAATGTCTATTAAGCATGCCAATTTTTGTTTCCAGAGGATGTATAGATTCAGAGAAAAAAAATTGAAATATAAGTTAGTTTGTGGATGAAGATCCCTGAGGTGACTGTGTAGTCATCAGTCTGCCACGCAGGCGTTACGGGTTCGAGTCCCGGTCAGACGGGATTTCTCTTGAAAAATCAACAGTAACACTTGAGGCGGACAAGATCGCAGTTTTCTCTGAGTTGTCTCATTTGCCCTCGTTATCATCATCATCATCATCATACCGTCAGAGCTCCATTCTTTCTAGTATTCCTCGATCAACGACTGGTGACGCACGGAGGGGGCTGGTCTGGAAACAAGCGGGATTCCTTACCGAAACCTGAATACTCAGAGAACGTTAGAGTAGTTGCTGTGAGTTGGTCTCCTTCAGGATAGTAATAATTGAGGACGTCGCCCTAATAATGACGTATACAGCAAAATGTAGTTCCGATATAGACTGATTTCAATGTTTGTAAGTTGTCAGGTTCATCAAAGTTACGTAGAAAATTTATTCATTACTGTTAAATAGTTTCGACGATATTTAAAACAAAGTTATTGAAACATAACAGCAAGTACTATGTTCTGCTATTAGTAAATAAATATAATATGGAACTCAGTACACGCCCTTTTTCCGGCGACAATATGTTTTAGTACTGTTTTTAATTATTCTGATGTTCTAGGTGTCTAACATTGCATGAAAATTAATTATGTATGAGAACATCTCGTACTTCATTAATAATTTTGTCTTAAAAAGTAAAATAAAATAAATTCAACACAATAAAATATACATTTACTATAACAAATTAAATAAAAATATTGAATAATTATGCAAGTAGGCCTACAAAATAACATTACATTTTTAGTTTATGGGTTTCTTGTCTTTATGTCTTTTTCTTTTTTATACATCATCACTATTGTTGTTAGAGTCATCTTCACCATTGTGTGATGGGGACTTGTGTGTCGTGTACATGAGTAAGGTTACAGGTACAACGTACACAAAGCTCACGCTGCAAGCTCTCAGGGACAGTCATATGTACTAAGAAAGTGGTCACATCGGATGACAGGAAGACGGACGAAGAAACTGTGTCATGCCAAAGCCAGTGATATTCAGAGAATTACAGGTAAACGGCCTGTTCGAGGAATTGGAAAATACGTGTTATTCGAATGGGTATATTATAGAAGTTAGAAAATACATTTCTTTAAATTTTACGTATAAAATTTCTTGGAGGAACTCGGAGGAGATACATTATTTTCTTCGAATGGAGAGTTTATATTTTGTAAATTGTGCGACACAAAACTAGACGCTGGAAACGGGCATTCATTGAAAGATTAAATTGGTGGGAAATTTGTCCGTAGCCACGGCTCAAGTCGTAGAAAACCTGCCCCAGTAGTGACATACAAATTGAAAACTATTTTCGAGAAAAATGTAGGATATACTTATCTTTCTCAGATACGAAATCAGCTAGCAACTGCTGAAAATCGAACAGAGAACAGTGACAGTGACAGTATTTTAAGTTTGCTTCCGTCACTTCATGTGACGTGGAAGTAAGTTTTTTTTCGTTTCAAATCATATTTAACTAACAGGCGAAGAAGTTATGGGTTCAAAAATCTTCAAATGTACGTAGTCATACACTGTAATAAAATGTGCAGAGCAGAACAGTACATTTGATATATTGCTCATGTTTATTTTTATTATATACCTATATGCTACAAAATTACGTATTTCAACCTATCATAATAGGCACTACTAATATATTGTTCCAGCCAGGAACCACTTTTATAGCAGACCTGACAGTACCTCCGTGCTGGAAGCGAGAGTTTGTTGACATTGAAGTCCGGTCGCTTAGCCACGTGCAAAGACACAAGTCCCCAAGTTCCGAGCTTTGGTGATGATGTCCTGGCTTTATTCAGAATTGAGTTCAGCCGACTTTGGCCATCTTCATCTAAAAACTGTAACAGTTCTCTTAAGTTCTTCGCCCTGGAGGGTTCCAAAGGCACTGGGTTCATTTGTGTTGGACTCAAAAGCTTCAGCTGCGACACTTCCATTCCGTCTTTCAAATGTTGAAGGAAACAAATGATGCAGATTATGAGGTTCCAGCTGAAAATACCCCTGATGTACCGTATTGCACTTGTTTATACTTTTGCATCATGATTGTATGACAACGATTTAAGTGTGTACCCCTTTTATCATTGTGATTCACCAGTTTATTCTGAATTGTTGTTAATCGTTTCTCTAAAATTTGCAATAGAATTAATAGAAGTTTCGACACACATTAATATTTTACCCCCATTATAGAAAACACTATATTTCCACAAATTATCCCTATTCTTGAATTATTGAAGTTTCTTATTTTTTAGATTCACTCTTTCAAGGCAAGAAGTAATAAAACGATGTTGTTCTAATTTCGAACCCATGTCGCAAAAGAGTTTGAAAATAGACAGTTGATCGTCTTTGAAATTTCGTCTGTACACATTTTCATATATCATGTTCTTACTGGTGTAATGACTTCTTTTCTATTTCCTTGCCTGTACAAGTTGTGCATGATTTGTCAGTTTCTATTTATTTTCCTTTCTTCGGTTTTCCATCTAGTTTTGCTCACAAGCTTCTTTTTCCCATATTTTCGGTCATGATTCACTTCTGCATCTGACAACTTGAAGCAGGCTTAAACATTGAATATTAGCCTATTACAGTATGGCTTGCAACAGCACGTGACTGCCGCTGTAGTAGGTGCGTTCACTTGTTCAATGTAAATATTATGTAACATTGTGTCCTGTATTACGTATTGAAGCTAGACTTGCGAAAATTTGCTAAAGTGTACTATATGCATTCAACTATCTAATCCCTTGATCGTCGGAAAACGGGCGTATAAGGGTATATGCCGTTATTCGGGTGATGTCCTCAATTATAAAACCCTTAACTGATTAGCATTAATTATTTTGTGGTATCCATAGAAATAAGGGTATCAAAATATACGCGGTATATCTGTAAGATAACTCAGACTATATTATTCGAAATCTTTATGTGCATTTCAAGAATCAGGAAGACAGTGCCAAGATAACAACATAAAACCTGAGCTAAAGCTGGTGTACCGATGTCAATATTGGAAAGAATTGTTTCTTCATCTTAATATAATACACTCAGGGACAAAAAAAAACCCGGACACTTTAATATTTGCTGGTATTTTGCAAAACATTATCTTCTCATACGATATTATGGTAGCCATCTGTTGTTATGGAGACGTGTATACATTGTTGATTGTTTTTTGTTTTATAAACAAGCCATTACAACCAAATATTACAATTTTGCTTTCAGAGTCTCAGCTATAACAATTTTGTCTCAACCATTTTGTGCTTCATTATCGTTATCATTCGTTATTTCTTTATTTTTACATTTTCTGAGTTTAAGTGGGGTTGTAACATTTGTCTTAAAACAAGATGCGGCCTGAAGATGTGGCTCGAGCTGTAGCCCTTTACGATGATGGACGCAGTGTACGTTACATTGCAAATGTTATGAATATGGCTAGAAGCACAACCCATGATGCCATAAAACAGTATAGAGAGACCCTAGAATATACCACAAGACCAGGTTCGGGTCGTCCAAGAGCTACAAATCCAAATGAAGACAGGTATATGGTGTTGAGAGTTCTTAGGGAGCGCAACCTACCAGCTACTAGTGTAGCCCAGCAATTTGTTAACATGCATGGATGGACGCCCAATTTCGGCCAAAACAGTTAGAAGGAGGTTGAAAGCAAGTGGACTGATATCAAATAGACCTGCAACTGGTCCCAGACTTCTCAGGATGCATCGAGTTGAACGACTGCGTTTTGCAAATGATCACAGGGATTGGAGAAATGGACAGTGGAGCTGTGTTCTGTTCACCGATGAGTCCCGTTTCAATCTGTGCTCACCTGATGGACGTGAAAGAGTTTGGAGAAGGAGGGGAGAACGATTTTCACAGTGTTGCATTTCCGAAAATGTGCCGTATGGAGGTGGTGGAGTGATGGTTTGGGCAGGAGTGTGTACGTATGCTCGTACACAGTTGGTTTTTGTTGAAAATGGAAGACTAACAGCTGATAGGTATATAAATGAATGTTTGGCTGATTATGTTGTGCCATTTGGCCAATTTGTAGGCGATAATTTTGTTTTAATGCATGATAATGCACGACCGCATATTGCCCATGCGGTCGGAGATTATCTCCAAGAAGTGGGAATCCATGTTCTTCCATGGCCAGCAAGGAGTCCAGACATGAACCCAATTGAACACGTGTGGGACATGTTGGGACGGCGTGTTAAGAACAGACGACCGAGACCAGAATCGTTACAAGAGTTGAGGCGAGCACTTGGCGAAGAATGGGAACTTATTCCTCAAGAAGACATTGCTAACCAAATTGAGAGCATGCCAAGACTTATGGATGCAGTTATTCAAGCCAGAGGGGGTAATACCCGTTACTAAAAAGAGTTTTTAATGTTTAAGGCACCACAAAATGAATAAAACAGACAAAACGATGCCATAGTTGTACGCCCTTTGTAATTTTTTGTAAATTTTCTCATCAGAGATTTTTATTCTCAAATGTTGTCGTATAAGGTGCTAAATGAAACATTATTTTGTTTAAATGGGTTTTGTTTAATTTTGAAATAATTGACAACAAAATGCCAGCAAATATTAAAGTGTTCGGTTTTTTTTTTGTCCCTGAGTGTATTTTTACTCCTACATAAAGAAGAAAGCTGAAAATATAAAAACAAGAATATTTGGTAAAAATTTATTGATTTTTCCGTGACATAATATAAAAATGTTTTGCGAAGGTTA
The DNA here is from genome assembly GCF_040183065.1 of Periplaneta americana. Lineage (NCBI taxonomy): Eukaryota > Metazoa > Arthropoda > Insecta > Blattodea > Blattidae > Periplaneta > Periplaneta americana. The sequence goes on from NC_091127.1 coordinate 16,863,518, forward strand.
TCTAAATTGATAACCGTTTCCATTTCAGATAACATTTTCTGCAATGCAATGAAATACCTGCCTTTGGGTAGAAAACTGTGAATGAAAATAACAGATACAATACCTCCATCTTCTGGATAGCATCATTGTCTCCATATATCTCTGTGACAGAGTATGCCGAAGAGTTGCACACATCACTGATTTCGCATTTACAAAATTGCATGTCATTCCCTTCAGAGTTTCTTTGTTTTACATCTATTTACAAAGCTGCGTTGTGTGGCCGACTTGTGAAACATATTTTTCCTTCCATTTAGATTATTAAGCGTATGCTTGTTAGGTACAACTTTCACTGTGTCAAGCTGCCCAGACCTCGGAATGTTTTACTGGAAAGTTACGCCTATATACCATTATTTACTTCTCGGTTATACGCAGTGATTCACAAGTCCCTCCGGGGTTTTGGAAGTAGATAGCGCAATAACCATGACAGACACAGCAGAAATGCTAAAATCAGTAGATAGAAAATGTCTCCCGTAAAATGTAATAGGTGCCATGGCGTATTTGATTTAGCCGCTAGGGGGCAGTTATAACAAAAGCAGAGCGTTCACTGGTGGACGGTGGAAGAAATGGAAGATCTCTGCGTCTTAGGACCGATTTCACCAATATGTTACTAATCCATAATTAACTATTGCAATTTAACTTAAATACGGAAGTTAAAGCATATGTAATTTGTTTGCATTTCACCAAACTAATACGTATTTATTGTTTTTCTTTATAAATTCTCAGCAAAATTACAATCTGTTTAACAATGTGAACAATAAGTAACAATGTTGAAAGAGTTAACAGTGTTACAAACAGTGCCCATTGGCATATAAATCGCTTCTAAAATTGAAATTTCTGTTTGAATCTGTAGATTAAATTTAAAACAGCATGTCTGTTAATTCTGTTCACGTGAAGGGTACTATTTTCCTATAAATTCATTCCTAATGAATTTTGACGGTTGTTTAAACGTTTCTGATAGACGAGACTGTAATATGCTATTTCTTGTTTGACTGTTGGGAGCATTTAAAATGAATTCAATTAATTTAATACCCAATTAAGTCATCACGGCCTTCTGAATCATAGCCTACTAGAATCGTAATGCCATATCTCTTGTCAATGAATGTGAGTTCATTTGTTTTATCACAACAATTAAATGTAACCATAAATGGAGGTTAAGAAGAGAGCGAGGCATAACAATTTTGAAGAATCTTGAAAACATTTATTACTAGAGGTAATCTCAATTATATATACAGGGTGTTTCAAAAATACGGGGCATAATTTCAGGTATGTATTTCCCGCATGTAAACAATCAAAATAGTTCATTACAACATGTGTCCGGAAATGCTTTATTTCCGAGTTATGGCCTTCACAACATTGAAATTCACCGGAACCATACCTCATGTTTTAGAAGACACTCCACTGATCAATCGTCAACACATTCACTTCTTGCATGATTGCGCTCCTGCACACTTCAGTCGTACGGCTCGCCGGTACTTGGATCGAAGGTTTTCTGATCTATGAATAGGTAGAGGTGGCCCAATTGCTTGGCCTCCACGCTCACCTGATCTGAACCCTCTCGATTTCTACTTGTGGGGCCATTTAAAATCACTGGTTTATTCGTCTCCGGTGCCTGGTTTGGAATCCCTTCGGAATCGAATTGTGGCATGTTCTGAGGGCATACGCAATACTCCTGGAGTTTGGGATCGTGTTCGCAGGTCAATGAGACATCGAAGTGAGGTCTGTATTCAAGCAGGAGGTGGACATTTTGAACATCTTCTGTAATGACAACGACCTGCGGAAAGAAAAACGTTCCGGTGAATTTCAAAGTTGTGAAGGCCATAACTCGGAAAAGAAGCATTTCCGGACACATGTTGTAATGAACTATTTAGATTATCTACATGTGGGAAATACATACCTGAAATTATGCCCCGTATTTTTAAACACCCTGTATATATAAATGCTCGAAAACAATATGAAAACAGATGTAAGGAAATATCATGCAACAAGAAGAATGGAAATACGATGGATTTGCATAATTCCAATACCTTATAATACAGGGTGATTCAGACCACCCGTAACAGTAATTTATTTCGGAAACTGGTACATTAAAATTTTCGAGACAAAAATATTTATAACTAAACCACGTGTGAACATTCACTTGACTTTGATTTCATCAATCAGCCTTAACAGGAAGTAGGGTCAGTCCTATTCTTTCAATGAGGAAACGTACAAAAAGACAATTCCATCAATATTGAGAAATGTTACAAGACGAAAATGTAAACAAGACCATTATTGTGGTACGTCCTCCAAAACCTGGATGAGGATGTTCTTCAGGAAGTCAGCATTGTCTTGTTTACATTTTCGTCTTGTAACTTTTCTCAATATTGATGGCATTGTCTTTTTGTACGTTTTTGTAAAAGGCAAGGGTCCAAGAGACCTGGTACTTTTAATAAAAACATCTTTAAAAAATGTACGTTTTCTCATTGAAAGAGTAGGAATAGAAAAAAAAGTTTCCTATGAAAGTTGTTTGTTTTGAAGAGCTCTATCAAATGGTACCTTATTTGACCCCGACTCCCATTTGAAATTTTAAAGTGATACGCCACTGACCCTACTTCCTGTTAGGACTGATTGATTAAATCAATCTCACGTGAATGTTCACATGTGGTTTAGTTACAAATATTTTTGTCTTGAAAATTTTAATGCACTAGTTTCTAAAATAAATGGCTGTTACGGGTGATCTGAATCACTCTGTATAACATTGCATATTTGTTATTCATATTACTTTAGTAACTGTATTTTAGACAACCGAAGATTGAGACGTTTCTTTAATAAATAAACAAATAAATAAATAAATAAGTAAGTAAATAAGTAAGTAAATAAGTAAAGATTTTTTATTTTATTTTATTGGGTTATTTTACGACGCTGTATCAACATCTAGGTTATTTAGCGTCTGAATGATATGAAGGTGATAATGCCGGTGAAATGAATCCGGGGTCCAGCACCGAAAGTTACCCAGCATTTGCTCGTATTGGGTTGAGGGAAAACCCCGGAAAAAACCTCAACCAGGTAACTTGCCCCAACCGGGATTCGAACCCGGGCCACTTGGTTTCGCAGCCAGACGCGCTGACAGTTACTCCACAGATGTGGACATAAGTAAAGAAGTAAAGAAATAAATTAATTAAGAAACAGACAGACAGACAGACAAACAAACGAACAAAGTTAAGTAAGTAGAGTAATTATATAAATAAGTAAATTAATTAATTAATTAATTAAATTAATTAAATAAATTAAATCAATAAATAAATAGATAAATAAATAAATAAATAAATAAATAAGTAAATAAAGAGTACTACCTGTCAGTTGGAATTTGTAAGCCATCTTCTATACCATTCAAAATGTCTAATGCTGATGTTCTGCTTAGGCTAAACTGCATTTACAAATCTTTCTCGTCCATTGTACTAAAATAATTTTCTCTTTCGAAAATTATCCTCGACCGTGTTGCATACACCCGGTTATAATGAACGAGTTGAAACAAATACAAATATACATATAGTTTTACATAGCCCTATTCATTCAGCGATAAGTAAATCCAGTTATATATGTAATGTATTAACTTCCTGAACATATTATGAAGGCCCTATTTAGGTTGTAAATTGATGTAATAAAAAATTGATGTAAGGGATAAAATAATCAACTAACCTGTTTTAGTATTCACAAGTGTACACCACGAGAAAATATGCTTTAGTTTGATGACACTCGCTAAACTCATAAAACGCATAGTAAGAAAATATGTGTCACTTTCGTAAAATATATATTTTTCCCCTCTTGTCCTACCACAGCTCGATCAGGTATTGTCCACCCCTGGGGGTCCCTCCATTACTAAAATCCCTCGTCCATTACTTTCCCTGATCCCTATTTGCTAATCTTTAGAACGACCCGAGATTGAGGGCTTTATAAAAAGGATCGCTGCACTTCCATTGTACAGACTTGGTGGGCAGCATATTGTACTGTGCGCAACGCCCTTCTCAGATATCTGCATGACTGAAACAGAGATAAAGGATTTCGCTCCAAGAGGAAAACCTAATACACAGCAATTTATTAACAAGCAGCTGTAATTTTTGTAGTCGTTAAATTAACTTGACTGTTGCGTATTGGGCAACATATGTCTTATGTTTTAATAAATATAAGCTTACGTGAAATGCTTTATTTTGTAGGCTGTGTGAAAGACGTATCTTTTATTTTATAATTATGTATCGAATCTGTTTAATATCTATATAATCTGTCATCTCATAAATCATTTGTCTTTCCATTTTCTACTTATTCATTGCTATCAGTGTTGAACTGTTGCATCAGTGAAGTTATGGTTTACAGTGGCAGTGAATAGTGATACTTATAGTGTCAATGAAATGTGTTCTAAAGTGTCAATGAAATGTGTTCTAAAGTGTCAGTGAGGTGTGTTCTAAAGTGTCAGTGAAATGTGTTCTAAAGTGTCAGTGAGGTGTGTTCTAAAGTGTCAGTGAGGTGTGTTCTAAAGTGACAGTGAGGTGTGTTCTAAAGTTTCAGTGAAATGTGTTCTAAAGTGTCAGTGAGGTGTGTTCTAAAGTGTCAGTGAGGTGTGTTCTAAAGTGTCAGTGAGGTGTGTTCTAAAGTGTCAGTGAGATGTGTTCTAAAGTGTCAGTGAGGTGTGTTCTAAAGTGTCAGTGAGGTCTGTTCTAAAGTGTCAGTGAGATGTGTTCTAAAGTGTCAGTGAGGTGTGTTCTAAAGTGTCAGTGAGGTGTGTTCTAAAGTGTCAGTGAGGTGTGTTCTAAAGTGTCGGTGAAATGTGTTCTAAAGTGTCAGTGAGATGTGTTCTAAAGTGTCAGTGAAATGTGTTCTAAAGTGTCAGTGAGATGTGTTCTAAAGTGTCAGTGAGGTGTGTTCTAAAGTGCCGGTGAAATGTGTTCTAAAGTGTCAGTGAGGTGTGTTCTAAAGTGTCAGTGAGGTGTGTTCTAAAGTGTCGGTGAAATGTGTTCTAAAGTGTCAGTGAGGTGTGTTCTAAAGTGTCAGTGAAATGTCTTCTAAAGTGTCGGTGAAATGTGTTCTAAAGTATCAGTGAGATGGGTTCTAAAGTGCCAGTGAAATGTGTTCTAAAGTGTCAGTGAGATGTGTTCTAAGGTGTCAGTGAGATGTGTTCTAAAGTGTCAATGAAATGTGTTCTAAAGTGTCAATGAAATGTGTTCTAAAGTGTCAGTGAGATGTGTTCTAAAGTGTCGGTGAAATGTGTTCTAAAGTGTCGGTGAAATGTGTTCTAAAGTGTCAGTGAGGTGTGTTCTAAAGTGTCAGTGAGATGTGTTCTAAAGTGTCGGTGAGGTGTGTTCTAAAGTGTCAATGAAATGTGTTCTAAAGTGTCAGTGAAATGTGTTCTAAAGTGTCAGTGAGGTGTGTTCTAAAGTGTCAGTGAGGTGTGTTCTAAAGTGTCAGTGAGGTGTGTTCTAAAGTGTCAGTGAGATGTGTTTTAAATTGTCAGTGAGGTGTGTTCTAAAGTGTCAGTGAGATGTGTTCTAAAGTGTCAGTGAGGTGTGTTCTAAAGTGTCAGTGAGATGTGTTCTAAAGTGTCGGTGAAATGTGTTCTAAAGTGTCAGTGAGATGTGTCATAGTTCCAGTGCAGTGAGTGAGATGAAAGTGTATTGGAAGAGTATTAGTACAATGTGAAACTTATGTAGGGCCTATACACACAGGGCTTTTATTTCAAAACTTCCCAGTCTAAATAATTAATTATTTAAATTGAATTCAGTTTAAACAAAAAACACGTCAATTTAGATATTGGGGAGGAAGTCTGAAACCAGACTTAATTGCATTTTTGATTTCCCCCTCCACCCCCAGCCTCCCCACTTTGAAATTTCAAATGACATCCCTATACTTTTATACTTAAATATGAAAGAGCATTCAATTGTTTATACAACCCATTCATTTGTTTTCGCATGTTTTGTTTTCTGCCGTCGCCTGGCAACCTGTATTTTTGTTATTATCAGTTGATTGCAGGATGAAAACACCTTAGTTTGTGTAATTTTATAAATTCAATCAATAAGAATAATTTATGATCTCTCTTGAAGGGTATACATAATTTCAAAGTAATTTAATACATAAACACAACTACAGCTTGTCCAAGTCAAGTCTGCTAGTGAGGATATCGGGATGGAATGTAAAGGCAAAACACAGTTGCCACATAGGTCACTTGACGCTCAGATTTCAACGTGTGCACATCGTTTAAAATACACTACGGAGCGCACGCATCTTTTGTCCTTGTCTTCAGATAAAGGCAACAGTTACGCTGTCTCCCCCCCTCATGCAACTTTCTCTCCTACGCCCACGCTTGCCAATCAGAACTCCAAACATCACTGTCAAGCAGAAGTAGAAGTACAGTCTATTTCAAAGCGTCTTAAATTGTTACCGCTCTATGAACTGAAGCGCAGTAGGTGTACTTTGCTGTCATATGAGACTGTACTGGTCTCCTCTCGTTACCGCCTCCTTTCACTACAGAACTGCCTCCAACTTCCCCTCTTGGCTCGCAGACTTAACTTGGTGGAGCTGTATTACATGAAATGCTCAATACGTTTTTGTAACTTTATTCTCTACAACTCTAATCAACAATAACAACAATCCAGGTCGCGTGAAAAGGTAACAAACATAGACAGACAGACAGACAGACAGACAAACAAAAATTTCATAAATGCGATTTTTGGTCTCAATAATACATTTTAATACGAATTATTTTTGCAAAAGCGAAAATTACCAGAAAAATTTTAGTTACAGTTTTATTAATAGTATAGATTCTTGAACAATGAACTTACAAGGAATTGAAATGTTTGTAGCGAATAATATGTTTCTGTTTATATTAAACGTGTTTATGCTTACTCCACTAATAAAAATTTAATTTGGGTAGAATTCAACTCATAAATTTTGATAACAATAAATTGCTCCCGAGGGAAGTACTGGAGTGACAGAAGTTCAATATTTGTCGGAATGTGATTTGTCAATTTCACTAGTTGACATTGCCGTTCTCACACTCGTCAGATTGGTGTGATGTGTGTTTTATCAACATCGGAATTTCAGTATTTTAACATGTTTCCAGACATACCAACCCTAAATAAAACGTCATTTAGCATATCAGTAGTAAAAGCAAAATTAGGTTATACTGATGCAGATTGACCGCACACATACATACATTGAATAATACATCCACTGCGTACATACACAGAATCATTCATGAAGTTCTAATGGCATCCACAAAGCTTATTGCTGAGGTCATTTAGAGTAAAAATGTGCGTATAAACATGGGCTGTGTTCCGAACAGCTATACAGTTACTTTACAATGTGAGGAGTTATTCTTCGTCTATGAAACTTGCCAAATCTCAGCTTGCCCAGTTCCTTTTCCCCTCTATTGCATACATCACCGACTAGCTACAATGACATCAAAAACTTTTCCTTACATTTTTATTGTAGACCTTCCTTGTTTTTTTGACTATACCATGCAGGCTTTGCTTAAAATGTATAGTTGCCATGGTAATTTTACACAGCATAGGTACAATCAGGACATAGTTCAAAATGCAAGGAAAAAGTTTTTGATGTCACTTTACATACAAATCAGACTTTATATATAACCTATTAGTATTCTCTATTGCTATACACTGTAATTATTGAAATCATTTTTACGTGAAAATTTTTACTACAGGCTCCCCAAGAATAAGATCTGTAAATACCGGCATAACTTTGATATAAAATATAGTTTTACACGTGTAGCTGCACCATGTGTATTTCAAACTAGTACACAGGGAATTAACATTGCCATAAGAAATCCTTGTATAAAAAATTGAAAGTGGAATTTCATGTAGCTGGCCGTGTGTAATAAATTAGTAGGGCTAGGCTTTGTAGAAAAGAAGACTATCTACTGATTATTGGCAACTATAATTCTGTTCTATCAGCGAATAGGGATTATAAAGAAAGGACACTGAGCGAATTTTCCTGTGTTTTGTTTCTCTGTGCGCCAGGGTTTAGTTCTACTTTCAAGCGCTAGAGGTTAGTGTAATCGAGCATAGGCTAAGATAATAATTGAGAATAGAGTTCAGACACAGGATTCAAACATCGCCTACCTTATTGCATAATTCAGTAACGCTTTGCTTCAAATAAATTCAAGTTAACAGCTTTTCCTTATTTCTCAGTGACGAACTACTTGTAATAATAACTTTTTATATTTCAGATATAATAAATTATATTATAAAATAATATAATACATTATAAAATTAAGTATCAAATTCGTTTAATATTTATATATAATATAATATAGGTATATGGTTTTACTTCTCATAAGAGTTTTGTTTTTCCATTTTCAGTGCTATCAAATCATTACATATTTTAATTGTTGTTGGGGTCAACGTCTCAACTCTCATTATAAAGGAACTCTAGAGTCTAGACATTACAGTTAATGTCGGATTTATTATTTTATGAATCCAACTTATTTTATTTGAGTGCATAATGTACCTAGATGTATTAATTATATGTCTTATATTTCCGCTGTGTCGACTGCTAGCTGGTGTGATGTCAGCGCCAACTCTAGGGAGAAAGCAGAATCTCACGCTCTAGCTGGCTTGAAGGTCATTGAAATCAGTCCGGCTACATCAAAGGTACCGACGCGAAGTGTCCATTCTTTATAATCCCTATTCGCTGGTTCGATGGCATTAATCTTTAAACAGTTGATTACTATAATACAGCAGAAAAGATAATATTTATTCAACTGTATGGAAACAATTCTTTGAGAAAGGTAAAAAAACTATTTTCTATTACTAGACGAGTACATGTTCATTCTAATAGCATACCGCGAATTCCATAACAATACACAATTGGAATTATAATAGCAACGCCATGATATAATTATTTTGAATCACCTAACCTAAAACTGATATGTTGTCAAAGGATCATGAATGACAAGTTGGCAATAATCAGTAGATAGTCTTCTTTTCTACAAGGCCTACTAATTTATTACACATGGCCAGCTACATGAAATTCCACTTTCAATTTTTTTGTACATGGATTTCTTACACTGCCATCGTGATCTAAACCAGGCCGTAATACAGGATGTGTGACGTCACTCGATGGGTCGGGCTTTTCTATTTGAGTATACGGAGCTGAGTGAAATATATTACTTTAATGCGTGTCGGTACTCAATTTTATTTAGTGTAATGTGTGTGTAAGATACGTTCACTTCTTACTGCATAATATGTTGCAGAAATAATTACAAAACTGTGTTATTTTATGTGAACGGAGTTTTATAAGTTAACATAACCTGCTGGCGTCAACATTTTAAGTTTGGAATGGAAGCTATTTTGAGATTTAATAAAGAAGAATTATTTATATTGTGATTTAAATTTAGCACATCTATCTTCCTTACTTGTAGGTAGAAAATTTACCACAGTCCCTCCTATGAAATTAGTGTAGGTACGTACGGTTGTGTGTTACTTCATCTGGTAGGTTAGATAAATAGAATTCAATACGACCCAGTATAGTAGAGAACAAATAAATAATACAATTAAATTGTTATTCAATGTAATGTGTTCATAAGTTCCGGCTATTTCCATTTATTTGTTGCATAATGTGGCAGGAATAATTATAAAAACTGTGTTATTTTTATGTGAAGAGAATTCACCATGTCAACATAAGCTATTTGCGCCAACATTTTAAGTTGAGACTGAAAGCTATTGTGAGATTTAATAAAGAAAAATATATTTAGGATAAACTTCAGAACACGGTTATCTTCCTTACTTGTAGGTAGAAAATTCACCACAGTCCCTCCTATGAAATGTACATACGGTTATATTACTTAACTAGGGTTAAACGAGCGCTGAGGTATAATTCCGGTAACTTCTTTACTGAAAACAGTTGAATTTATTTTTTGTGGAGATGCATTTCATCCTCTAAGCAAGGCATAATAAACGCCTGAACTAACCGAACTGGTTACGTTCGTATGAATACGAAGGGAACTACCTCAGCGCTAGTTTAGCCCTGGTAACATATTAAACTAATCAGACTGGAGTACCGTATGAAACGAATAAATACAATTGAAGTGTAGACAAATTGCATTTACAAGTTATACGTAGAGTTATCTTAATTATTATGCATAATTGCGAATACAGAAATAAGGCAAGTACTGATAGAGTAAACATAACCTATAATGTCAACACATCAAAATATGCGTGCGATGCAACTGAAAATTGTTGAAACGTGCTTAAATGAATGTGCAAGAATTTTGTAATGAAGCGAGCGTGCTTTATTTCAATTAATTACAATACTAGGTACTGTAACAGTAATGAAAACTATAAGGTATAATTTTTCATAATATACTATATGTATCTTGCTTTTAGTTCAAATTGTGTATATTATCAAACGTCGTATTATTTATAATGTAGATTATTCACACATAAGAAGGCGCAATAATTTAAATTTAATAAAACAAATACGGTAAACTAACAATAATGGATTAGACAAGAGTAACATCAGTAACGCTGCACTTAGGCCTAATCATAATTTACTTTACATCCCAGTCAATGTTTCACTTTCACGTGTATATTATTACACATATTTATTGTTTATAACACCTAAATTTCACTTAACCACATAAGGGCGCAATATTTAATCGAAATAAAGGCAGGTATTACACATACGAACTTTGCCTGCAACAACGTAATTTTCACACCAAAAATAATATTATACCTTACGTTGCAAGTGAATTGTGTCTCAAGTGTCTCACAGTCACTGTTTAAAATTTTTCTGACGCAATTACACTGCATTTCAGAGAAATATATGTTATTTTTCATGTACTGCAACTAATTGATATGGTTGAAAGACCGCCCTTCGCGATCAGTTGTTAAGCGAGTCACGTGGTCTGCCTTGCTGCCTGTATTAGATCACGACGGCAGTGATTTGTTATGGCAATGTTAATTCCCTATGTACTACAGTTTGAAATACACATCGTACTAAACAGTTTTGCAGCATTATGATACTTCAAAGTCCAGAAACTTTCTGAAATCAGCATTACCATCGTGTTACTCGAGATTTCCATTAATTTTCACGCAGCCGTGAGAGGGGATGAATCGCGGCCATATCATTGTCATATTATAAGAGCCCTGAAGGCTTCTTTATGAGATGCGACGGATCCCCGTGGCCGGGGGCCTTGCCGACCGTCGTTAAAACTTCAGTCCTTCCAGACGCTGAGTTTCTGAACATAGCTCCGAGTTTCCGAGAGTTCGTATCCACGCTGAGATGACGCAATTCAAAACATTATTTTCGTAATGATTTTAGGTACCGGAAGTTTTAAGTACCTAGGACTGCAGTAATAATAATAATAATAATAATAATAATAATAATAAAAATAATACATCTTGATTACACAACTTTTAACACTGTATCACTTCGGAATATATGATAAGAACTTTCTTGTGTTAAATTTTAACGTACCTTCTTAACATGTTTCGACCTATTTTTGGTCATCTTCGGAACTGGTCGTTGTTGGTCTTAGCGTCTCTTGTTTCCTGTGTGGGTGCGTTCGTAGTGTAGAGTCAAAGAGGGTATGTGTTTTGAAATTGAGTTGTGTGTTGAGAATATCGTTGGGGTGTGTTTTCGTGTGTCTGTATATTTCATATTGTTCTAGTGTGTTGAGTTTCTGGCTTTTTGGTTGGATATGCAGTATTTCCATGTCTGTGTTGATGTCTCTGTAGGTGTGGTTGGCATTTGTGATGTGTTCTGCATATGTGGAGGTGTTTTGTAATTTTGTTATGGCTGTATACAAACTCAAATGTAACACCTGCAACAACTTCTACATGGGACAGACAGGCAGATCATTTCAAACACGTTACAAAGAACACATCACAGCCATAACAAAATTACAAAACACCTCCACATATGCAGAACATATCACAAATGTCAACCACACCTACAGAGACATCAACACAGACATGGAAATACTGCAAATCCAACCAAAAAGCCAGAAACTCAACACACTAGAACAATATGACATATACAGACACACAAAAACACAATCAAACGATATTCTCAACATACAACTCAATTTCAAAACACATACACTCTTTGACTCTACACTACGAACGCACCCACACAGGAAACAAGAGGCGCCAAGACCAACAACGACCAGTTCCGAAGATGACCGAAAATAGGTCGAAACATGTTAACAAGGTACGTTAAAATTTAACACAAGAAAGTTCTTATCATACATATTCCGAAGTAATAATAATAATTTAAATTCACATATTATTTGAATGTAGGAATCTGTATCAAACTTATTATATAAAGCACTTGGTTCTCATTTTCCGTATTCCCGTTTGCCCATTATCTAGAGCTGCCAAGGGATGGTAACTGAGTGAGATCACTGGTCAGAAAGAGTGAAATTCAAGAAAAATGAGTGAAACAACAAATTCATTTTATATACCCATTTATTCCGTAATTACTCATTAGCAAACTACAATTTTTTTATAATGCAAATTATTTTAAGTAATATTAATCATTTTTGTGGAAACTACAGAACACAATAGTAATATGCGTTACAAGAGCGGTATGTTGACGTTTTCATGGTCAAGGAAAAAATTGAAAAAGCGAAACGTAGTTGAGCTTTTTTAATTTCCGAGAACATAAAAACAAACATACCGCTCGTGTATCGTACATTATTTTGTGCGAAGATCGTTTATTACATACCTGAAAGACGAATTTCTAATTATTTGCAATGAAATGTCCATGTTGGTTTCTGTTTAATGACGGCAACTTCGGAACACCAAAATATCTTTCTTCAACATTGTTGCTATAAAATGTTTTCTGTGTTTACTATACTCTAGCAGGCCGTGATATACGTCTGTCTTTTTTTCCCCCCAGTCTATAAATGCGAACTTAAAACAAACGGTAAGGTTATTTAATGATTTATTTTTCATTCTAATATTTTAACAATATTATTTATATAACATATTTCAGTAATAACATCGGCATCTGGAATCTTGTTGATTTTTTCACGGCTTCCTTAATGTTACTTGTATCAGGAATGCAATAAGTTTCGTGGAGTAGTAGACTTTACTTAATTTTTGAAAATATTTAAAAAAAATAATTAACATTGCAATTTAGGTGAAATTGCAGTGGTAAGTTTCCAATTTATAATTATTACTATGTTAAACGTCTCTAAAAATAGTATGTTAAAAGCCTAAAGCAGTAAAATGAATGTCGCGCTTAAGCGGTAAGAAGAGGGAAATTGTTATGTGTGTTACGTTGGGAATACTGAATGTGGTATTTCACACTTACCGCGTATTGGTTCTGTGCGGAAAACAAGCAAATACGCACGATCTCGCACAAAATAAGTTAATATATTTCAAATGTTACACTTAATTATAAACGATACAAATCTCACTCTTTATTGCAGTGTGCTTTATTATATAGATGTGTTGCTTTCTTAGGATTAGCCACCACTTCTTTTGGTGGTTCCTATGTGTGGCATGGCTCAGGGATGGCCATTTTCATGGTCGAGACAGATGATAACGTACAATCCAAGTTTTATTTTTCCTCGTCTTAGAGAAATCACGTTCTTCGCCAGCATTAGAATGTGGAATCATATCTAAACCAATTTTGCAACCTCAGATAGCCTCTTGTACCTTACTTCTCCTGTGCGTGTCTGTTTTCCATATCTCCCTTTTATTTTATTTGTATTATTTTTGTGAAATTTGGTATAAAGTTAGATTAGTTATAATAGTGGTAATCAATGATAACGGTAGTAATAGTAATAACTGTTGTTTCACTATTTTATTATTAGTAGGCATTATTTTCGTTTTGAAGATTCGAACTGTGCATAGTTACAGCACGAATGGCCGTATGAGCTCGTGCGAAGGATCTTGTGTACATGAGTTTGTATAATTTATTATGCATCAATAAATGCACTTATCTATCTATCTATCTACCTTACTTTTCCATTTGATAGATTCATCTGAGATAAATATGTCCAAATTACATCCATTTGGTAAAAATACCAACTTACTTGCACCTCATTAGCACTTTCCTATACATCTTCAGGGATACTGTCTTGTTTTTATAATTTCGTAATCCATAAATGCGTAAGATTTCTGTTCGCGTGCTTGTGAGTGTGAGATCTGCCTCGAATCGGTGTGTCTCACGCACAGTGCGTGAGATTTGGAAGGTCTGCATTATTTATTCTGAAATTTAAAAATATTATGCACCTAACGTTAATTGTTCACGTTGCCAAAATCGTACTGATACGATATGAGCAACTTTTGAAAGGTACGATTTAGGAAACCAGCACTCCAAGGAAACTATTCAGATTATAACCTAAACAAAGCTGTTACAGTGATCATTTTTACCATTTAAATAATGAAAACAATCTTAAATGTTAGGTGTAATAAAAGATATTCATTAAACCAACTCAATGTTCCAATAAAAGCTTACGAAATAGTAACAAAATCTTACATGAGAAATCAGGACTTACTATTACTATTATCCCTTAAATTAGGATACAACAGGTTAATAGGCTAGATGATATAATCTATATATATAATTTGAACTGGTAATGGAAATTACGGGAAAACGGCTGAACGGATTTTAATGAGTGACCCCTCATTTTCATGCCTGGCATCCAAAGTTTTTTGGAAAAGTAGTAGTTTTCAGTGAAATGTCAATTTTTCTACATAATTTTCCTATTTTCCAAAATCCATCTGTTGTCAGTTTTGAGAGCTAATTTTATTGAATCACGGCCGACTTGATTGAATTTCAGAAACAAAACACACACTACAATAAACAATAGGCTATTACACGAAGACCATGACCTGCAGGATCGCCGACATATTTAGAGCTCAATTCAATTTGTTATTAAAACTGATTCTGCAGTGTATAATTTTCTGAGTACAGCTGTGTATTGGGTATTCAAATCTACGAAACTTGAGGTGGTTTGATGACATTATTACCATTAGAAATAATATCGTGATGCATCTATTTTTCATTAATTGTACATAATATTGATGCTATATTGATGATATGAAAGTGAAACGTTTTGAGGTTATGTAAGTAAATGTAGAGAATATCTTAATTTAGATCTTCATTTCTATAATTTACTGAGTGGCTGCTATATATAACCATAAAACTTAAGTAAGATAATAATATTGCTATTAAAAATAAAATATTTTTATACTTATTAAACCAGTGGGGTTGGGTCTTTTTCATATACTTAATGACGGTGTAGTGTAGATATTGATATGTGTCATTGTCTTCAGTATTGGCTCGAGAGAGCGCAAAAATTACAGTTCCTAAGGAAAGATCAAAAGGTATTACTTACTGATAAAATAAGCGGCCTAGAAAATTTTGTAGTCTCCAGATCATTTAAGCAAGATCTCTTAGTAGGATAAAATGATTTTCTCTACATTTCAAGTTCTACATGCAGCAGCTATACGAAAATGCTATTGTTCGAAAGCTTAGCAAACCTGACATTTTTTTTAACTTTTGCCTACAATCCACAATGACCTGAAATAGCTACTGCTATCGTCCTGACATTGATACTTGCGTTTTCGCGTTGAAACTCAAAAACTGAAGTTGGATAGGTTCAAGAAAAAGTATTTGGCCTAAAAAAATCCATTCAGAGGGAGTATGTTTCATTATTATGGAAGCAAATAACTATCAAAAAGACAAGTAGTCTTCATTGAAAATATAGTCTTCATTGAAAATAAATCTGAAAAATTTTTATTTGAACGTCTAACGAACTTAGTTTGCAGCAGCATTTGCTGCACAAGCCACTAGTTTTAATAGAACAATAGAAAAAAATTGGTAGGAAAATTAAAATTTCACAATACTGTAATATTGTGCAACATATAAAATATGGACATTGCGATAGTTGTTTTCTTTACGGTCCGACAAGGTTTAATATACTAGTGTGAGAAATGAAGTTTTGCCAATTTAAAGGTTAAGCACGATTTAAGGCATTGTTGTCGTGGGTGAAAGGCGGGAAACTGAACGAGTATCAGTTTCTATTTGTATTTCATGAAAAATTCCCTAGATGATTCCTAAATGAAATACTTTCCTCAATATTAATAGTGGCAAGATTTCGGTGCCGGTACGATTTATGCTACTTTCCCCTACTATCGTGCAAAAAATACTGTACAATACACCTCTGTAAAGTGCTTTGGAAAATCTTTGAAATTGAATAACGAGCAGAGCGAGTTTTTCAAACTCTTCCTCGATTTTGTAAAAAGCATTTCCCATCCTTGTATCCCTAATACACTATTACGCCGCTTGAAAGTTATTCATTCAGTGTCGGTTCTTAATAAAAGAAATGAGTAAATTGGATAATATTAAAACTATATAGTAATTCTTGTTATACAGAAAAAATAAGTTCATTATTTTTTAATTTTCTTTCCTTTCCGTGTCTTATCCTACGCCTTAATTCTCAGTAGGAAGTGTCATTCACGATACAAGCTCCTCTTTTCCCACGGCACCCTTGATAATCTCGCCTGTCAACGTAAATAGATGACTGATAGCAGGAAAACATAATATTGCTCGCTGTAATAAAACAATTCCAAATGAATATTGATGTGATGCAGTAATGCACTACCAAAGCCCCCTGTGTTATCTTCTGTATAATCCCTGAATTATAGAAACAATAGACGTCGACGCTGCGAACAAACTATACGATGATCATAGTCCTGGCAGTTTTTGTATTTCTAACAGGCATAAATGACTCACAAAGTAGCTTTCTAACATTTTATTTAAGCTTGCGTGTTAAGTATGGTGCTGGAAAAAAAATATATCAAGATTAACGAAAATACTATAAGTTCTGTAGTTCACAGACATCAAATTAGCGGTTCTTGATAAACTGTTTCGTCAGTCAGTTAACATAGTACAGCCCTTTCGCATGCTATTGGATGGATTTTGTTCCTTTTGCATATTACGATGCAATGCGTTCACTTAGCCTGAGAGAATTTTTACTCTTAGATAATATATTTTTATTATGGTCAAAAGAAAACTATGGCAGCCTAGTATAATAATAATAATAATAATAATAATAATAATAATAATAATAATAATAATAATAATGATTTATTTAACCTAGCAGAGTTAAGGTCATACGGCCTTTTCTAACACTGAACCAGGAGTAAAACTGCGTTATAAAAACACTACAAATTTACAAAGTACACTACAATTTTACACACAAAACTGAATAAGATAATAATAATAAAATGTAAACAACAAGTAAGAAGAAATCAGACATAATATATAACATAGAGAAGGAAAGAAAAAAGCATAATAAAATGTGAACAGCAGGTCAAAAATAAATGAGGCATACAAAGTATAAAAAAATAAGACAATTATTGATAATAATAATAATAATAATAATAATAATAACAATAAATAAGAATAGTAATAATGATAATAACAATTATAATAATAATAGTAATAATAATAATAAAATAATAACAGGCCTAATAGTAATAATAATACTAATAGTAGTAATAAAATAGTGCAGTACAAAGCATACAATGAATACAATATTTTTAAGTATACACAGTAAGGAAAATTATGATTATATATAGCTCAACTTATCACATTATAGATATACCATTATCGGAAAATATGAAAACAAAAATATAAAATAAATTAAATATCACTAGAACATAAAAAAATGTGAATACGTGGAAACATGCAATACAACACTGGTCATGATAGTAAGTTAGTTTGGCAACTCGTCATAAGATAATTTTCTAACTTGGATTTGAAAGATTTCAATGTTCGGCAGCCCTTTTCTTCAGACTTACAGCTTGCGAGAAAATGCTAACTGTATAAAATGAAGTAATAATTATTGTTATTGGCTACTATATAGGGTGATCCGTTGGAAGACATAAAATAAAAACGTTGTAACATGAGACCGGTTACTGTTTATTTTTCAGTAATCTATGACGGGACTTTCTACTACATTAGACCTCTATGCGTCCACTAATTGTGTACACAACACAATTCACATTGAGAGACTGGTCCCTCCCACGTGTGATCTTACATCTCAGGGTAATTTAAAAAAGAACTGTGTGAAATTTTGCTTTGAGATCATCAATATCCTGAGTTGCAGTGCATTTGAAGAAATAATTTATTTAATCAAAAAAGGGTCTAAATTTGTAAAATGAATCATAATTTATTTTTGTATTATTATTGAGACGAATAGAATGTAATGCATGGTAGGGCATTTAGTGGTTCGCGACGGTTCCGGTAAATTGCGGGCGGGCCCTAACCCGTTTACTCGTAAATTGCGGCCCACCACCTGGAAAGTGGTACGTACATTGCGGCCCACCATCTGAATTGTAATACGTACATTTTGAGAAAATGTGATTTAAAATGTTTAAGCTTTCGTAAATTCCATGAAGTTTTAATTGTAATTTAAAAAAACGTATTGTTTTGGACTGATATTAATTCTAGCTGAAAACTGAGAACAAAATCACTTTTCAAGTTTCTGAAATAGACTCAATCTGAAAGACTGCAACGTCTGACAATAGTCATATGGTTTATTTTAATTGAAGGAATATATTATTTAATGATTTACTGATATGAAAATCTTGTATTTTAACTTACTGATGAGAAGATATAAAATTAAGTTATTGACGAGAAGAATACACATGGCACATTTTAACCATGCCTACGCATACATAGACAGTCCTAAGTCTGAAAAGTGGGAAGGAAAATGTTGCCAGGGCCAAGATACTTCTGAATAGTTCATTCTCTATTTGTAATATTTTTACCCTTAAAACTAAAGAAAAAAGTATTTTACTAACAACTTCAAATCAATGTAACTTTGAAAATATTGAGATTAGGACAAATGTTTATATTACATTTTTTGCTCAGAATGTCTTCGGAAATAAGCTCCGTAAGTGACGGTAAATCCTCGTGAATCACCCTGTATGTAGACCTATTACTGCGTAGGAAATGAGAACTTTTCAGGTCGAGTTACTATTTCAGCCATTGTGAACTGTGTTCGATCTGCGGTTGGAAAATGTCAAAGAGAGACAGAGATTAGTTTAAATGTTTGCAGTTCAGCAATATAACAACAATTAAAATAAAAAAGAAAACACTGAATCTCCTGTAAAATCAGTAGGTCTGACAGCAGTGTGGAGTAAAGGCCTACAAACGACATGTTTTAAGAACACTATTAAAATAAACATGTTCTGTTTACAATAAATATGAATCCCACGAAAAAAAGTAAAATATATAGATTTTATAACAAAATTCGAATACCAGTAACAGAAATTTCGTAGAAAATTAATAGATTTCATTGACAATAAAACTGAAATGTTATGTGCTGCTAACATGAGAGACACGACAAACCTACACACATCCCGCCAAACTGTTGACAAGGGATTTTTTCTATTTTCAGATTTGAAATTGTCATTTTCGTGTGTAAAATTGAGGGTTCTCGTTTAGTGGGTGCCATAGAACCACATAATTTTCTACGTTATAACTTTAGCTAAGTCTGAAAGTATGTTTTTCACTTATTACTGAATATTTCTACAACTTTATTATTATTATTATTATTATTATTATTATTATTATTATTATTATTATTATTATTATCATCACCGACAAGACTAACTGTAGTAACTTTCGAGGAATATCACTTTTGTTGACGTCGTACAAAATTTTGTCGAATATCCTTTCGAGAAGATTAACTCCATATGTAGATGAAATTATTGGGGATCATCAGTGTGGTTTTAGGCGTAATAGATCGACTATTGATTAGATTTTTGTATTCGACAGATAATGGAGAAAAAATGGCAGTATAAGGGTACAGTACATCAGTTATTCATAGATTTCAAAAAGGCATATGACTCGGTTAAGAGAGAAGTTTTATATAATATTCTTATTGAGTTTGGTATTCCCAAGAAACTAGTTCGATTAATTAAAATGTGTCTTAGTGAAAGTTACAGCAGAGTCCGTATAGGCCAGTTTCTATCTGATACTTTTCCAATTCACTGCGGGCTAAAGCAGGGAGATGCACTATCACCTTTACTTTTTAACTTCGCTCTAGAATATGCCATTAGCAAAGTTCAGGATAACACAGAGGGTTTGGAATTGAACGGGTTACATCAGCTTCTTGTCGATGCGGATGACGTGAATATGTTAGGAGAAAATCCACAAACGATTAGGGAAAACGCGAAAATTCTACTTGAAGCAAGTAAAGCGATTGGTTTGAAGTAAATCCCGAAAAGACTAAGTATATGATTATGTCTCGTGACCAGAATATTGTACGAAATGGAACTATAAAAATTGGAGATTTATCCTTCGAAGAGGTGGAAAAATTCAAATATCTTGGAGCAACAGTAACAAATATAAATGACACCTGGGAGGAAATTAAACTCAGAATAAATATGGGAAATGCCTGCTATTATTCGGTTGAGAAGCTTTTGTCATCTAGTCTGCTGTCAAAAAATCTGAAAGATAGAATTTATAAAACAGTTATATTACCGGTTGTTCTGTATGGTTGTGAAACTTCGACTCTCACTTTGAGAGAAGGAACAGAGATTAAGGGTGTTTGAGAATAAGGTTCTTAGGAAAATATTTGGGGCTAAGAGGGATGAAGTTACAGGAGAATGGAGAAAGCTACACAACACAGAACTGCACGCATTGTATTCCTCACCTGACATAATTAGGAACATTAAATCCAGACGTTTGAGATGGGCAGGACATGTAGCACGTATGGGCGAATCCAGAAATGCATATAGAGTGTTAGTTGGGAGGCCGGAGGGAAAAAGACCTTTGGGGAGACCGAGACGTAGATGGGAAGATAATATTAAAATGTATTTGAGGGAGGTGGGATATGATGGTAGAGACTGGATTAATCTTGCTCAGGATAGGGACCAATGGCGGGCTTATGTGAGGGCGGTTCCTTAAAAAGCCAGTAAGTAAGTATTATTATCATCATCATCATAATCTAATTTCTCTTAGTTTCTTCATCCTATATTCATAATTTCGTACTTCACTTAAGGCTATTTGATAAGT
This sequence comes from Periplaneta americana, assembly GCF_040183065.1. Lineage (NCBI taxonomy): Eukaryota > Metazoa > Arthropoda > Insecta > Blattodea > Blattidae > Periplaneta > Periplaneta americana. Next base: position 16,884,596 of record NC_091127.1, read on the forward strand.
CTACAGATTTCCAGAGTAATGTATTTCTGTGCTTCTGGAATATTTTTCTTTAGAGTTTAGATGAAGATCCTAAAAAGTTAACACAGTAAGGAAGTTGTAAAGTTAATCAGTGATTATAAAAGTATTCAAAGTATATGTAGAACAATGAAGAAGATCCAAAGTTTAACTCATTCGCAAAGTTTTTTTCGTAATAAGCCCAGTAGATATTACCACAGTCTACTATTTACAGTCGCGAAGCTTGAGGTGATTTTTTGCAAATCTCGTGATAAAGCGCTCCAAGCGGTTAGCAACTAGAAACAATAGACTGTCCACGGTCGACTTTGGACTGTGTCGTCGTATTTCCATCGAGTGCTAGCTCGTTGCGTATTTCACATTGATGCTTGTGAAATGTTCGTTATTGGTTGTAATGAAAATGTTAATGGCTTAAATACAATAATTGGAATAATAATATTTTACTAGAGACGTAGAAAAACTAAGTTTGTTTTAATGAAATTTATTGATCACGTTTTATTTTCAATTCTGGTGGGATTATTATTGCTTAGGCCTACTTTTTTTTTTCAAAGGATATGTTTTTAATTATAGCTGTTAATTTTGTTGTTATTTTTATTTGTTACTTTACTAGAGACGTAGAAAAAGTCTGTTACAATAAAATTTATTGATCACGTTTTATTTCCAATTCTGGTGTGATTATTATTGCTTAACTTCATCCCACTTTGTTAACTACGTAAGCTACACTACAAGTACCGGTACACGTAAGTTACTCCATTAATTCATATTTTCATTATCATTGTTGTAAAGGGAAATGAAAATTAATATTTATTGGTTTCATAGTTAATTATCGCTATAATCTTGAATGAGTGAAGCGATTACAGTAAATTTCAGTTCGTTTTGCACAAACAAAAATAATATTAACCTATTTCTTTCAGGTATCTTCGAGTTTATGGTGGAATTTAATATACTTCATTAAAATAATAAATTAACTTTATGTATTTAATATTTCAATAATGGAAGGAAGGTGTTAATTTTTCCAAAAGAACATAACAACGAAAGTGTAACATATTTTGTCGTCTACTAGGAGAGAGAGATCTGCGATGATGGGGCGATAGTAGCGACCCTAGTGGTGGGCAACTACCCATGTTTGCATTTTTACTACATATTGAGTTTCGCGACTGTATATAGTAGACTGTGGTATTACTCTTACGGTAAAAACTCTATAGATTCAGACTTGTGTAAACCTTTGCATTCAGTTCAGAGAGAAATACATTTCGTTGTCTTTCCAGCTGTTGCTTTGTTGATGTTATGATCTGATGACTAGATAATATCGACGATAAAGGCAGTTATATTTTATAGCTGCTTGTGTAGGATAACGTCCGGTTTATTTGATGGAATAGTTTTGTCAGTACGTATTGATGTTTCATCTATGCCATAATACTGGTTTTCTATTGTGTCTGCTTTTATACTCGTAAATGATCGGCGTTCTTCTTCATTCCGATGAAGTCAGAGTATATGAAGTGCGATATTTGCAGTCAAATTTTATCGATCCAGGTACTTGTGTGTTGTACATTGTTGTTCGTTATGTAATCTATTTTCTTTGATGACAGATGGCAGACACTTTATTCATCTTCAGTATCCAGCTTTTCTGTGTATTTTTGTTGCAATAACTTGATCACTTATTGTTTTATTACTTACTTACATGTGGCTTATTAGTAACGTTTTCTATCCGAACTCTGCATAAGTGGTATAAAAACTATACGGTTTATTAGTAAGACCGTTAGTGTATGTAGAAGTTGTTGGATATTCTATTATTAACCATCCTCACTATATGCCGTATTTGCAATCCTGAATAAATTCCAAGATTTCTTGCATACTGTATGCAATTCTTCCAAGGTGTCTAAGTTCCTTTCATGATACAAAACTGAATATCGAGCTGTGTCTCGTATCGTATATTGCATCTCCGCTGTTGTGAGTCGATATATACTGTACATCACACTATGTTTATGTCAGTAAAACAAGATTATGTATCTGTGATGTCTTGTCCACGAATTGAACATCTAAAACACAGTGAGATGCAATTTCCTATCTCCTTGTCTTGTCTCGTCTCCCCAGTGGTTGGCCTCGCCAACGCTTCGGGCGGGCACACAATTCTAGCGGTTTTGCTGTTATGGCTGTATCAAAGTTCTTCTCTGGGGATGAAAAGTTAATCTATATCCACGAACGTTCGTTAGCTCTTGTAATTTCAGTTGCAGTGTAACTCCCACACTCCGCAGACATTCGTCTGAGGAAGAGATTTCGTACTCTCTTAGCTTCGGATCAATCATGCCTGAAATAAAGGATATTGAGATACGACAGAGAAGTTGGCTTGTTTAATGAGTGTTCAGTTTTAAGCAGGGTTGCCAGACGTTCTGTATTTTCCAGAATTGTCCTGGATTTTAATGGTGAGTCCTGTGTCAAAGATTGAGTTATATTTGTATAGGAATGTAAAAAAGAAAAATGAAAAACATGCAATTCTTTACTCGTTTCTATAAAATTATATGTAAAAATTTTGAAAAGACAAAGTGTATGATTATGTCTCGTGACGAGAATATTGTACGAAATGGAAATATAAAAATTGGAGATTTATCTTTTGAAGAGGTGGAGAAGTTCAAATATCTGGGAGCAACAGTAACAAATATAAATGATACTCAGAAGGAAATTAAATACAGCACAAATATGGGAAATGCCTGTTATTATTCGGTTGAGAAACTTTTATCATCCAGTCTGCTGTCAAAAAATCTGAAAGTTAGAATTTATAAAACAGTTATATTACCGGTTGTTCTGTATGGTTGTGAAACTTGGACTCTCACTTTGAGAGAGGAACATTGGTTAAGGATGTTTGAGTATAAGGTTCTTAGAAAAATATTTGGAGCTAAGAGGGATGAGGTTACAGGAGAATGGAGAAAGTTACACAACGCAGAGCTGTACGCATTTTATTCTTCACCTGACATAATTAGGAATATTAAATCCAGACGTTTGAGATGGGCAGGGCATGTAGCACGTATGGGCGAATCCAGAAATGCATATAGAGTGTTAGTTGGGAGGCCGGAGGGAAAAAGATCTTTGGGGAGGCCGAGAAGTAGATGGGAAGATAATATTAAAATGGATTTGAGGGAGGTGAGATATGATGATAGAGAATGCTCAGGATAGGGACCAATGGCGGGCTTATGTGAGGGCAGCAATGAACCTCCGGGTTCCTTAAAAGCCAGTAAGTAAGTAAGTATTCATTTTTTCAAGATCCTGTCCAACCTATGTTCAATGTCGTCATCGCCGCCTGTCGCCTCCTATTGGGCTCTATTGAAATAAAAACGTTAGTACTAAAGTATTTATTAGGTATTAAGCAATAGGCCTAGCCTATCTTTATTCTTTACTCTCTTTGGAAGTTAATTTATTATTGATAGGATTTAAACACTGTATAACCTAATGTATTTTTTCTGTATGGATCAGGCTGTAATATGACATTATTTTTCCAGACTTTATCAATAATTCAAACGAAATTTCATAACCTTTCATAAATGTAAAACAAAATTAAAAGTTTTTAGGCCTTAGTTGAAATACGTAATAGTACATTATGCAACGAGCCTATAATGGTAGTAATTAAGACGCGAGTATGTTTGTTTATGAAACGAGCGTCTTAATTACCATTAAGACGCGAGTATGTTTGTTTATGAAACGAGCGTCTTAATTACCATTATAGGCAAGTTTCATACGACTTTTTATGCTCGACCATATTTCTAACTTGAAATTATTCATAAGTATTCATGTTATGGTTATCTAAGTGAAGAGGGGAACTGACCTTCTAAATTGTGAGATGTGAGCAGACTCGAAAGTATTGATTTTTTCCGAGGCACGAATGTCATCGACCTTGATATAATCTAGAGAATAACATGAACATTAATATTGATATAACCTGGAAATTGATTTAGAATTGAAAAACGAGATGACAAATTGAATTTATTTGAATATTATTTACAATTAACGCTAATTATTATAGTAACAGAACATAACCTTCTGCGACAGTATTGGATTTCCAGCCTCCGTGACTTTTCGCTAATTGTCTTTGGATTGCATATCCGATAATAATCGATACTTGCGGTTTTATAATGGTACAATGGTGATTTCTCATTGGCTGAACAGCTGAACTATAATGAATAGGTGTACTTTAATGAGGTGCATTAAAGGGCTACTACCAATTACTACATTTCGGCATGGTCGAGCATAAAATCAGTTGTATTGCAAATTTAATTGCTTCAAATGTTTAGTCACGTTAAGGTACGCACTATGATCACCTGTCCTGGATTCCTGATAGAATCTGGCAACCCTGGTTTTAAGCGTAGAATAAAGAAGTAATTTAGTATAGTATTGGAACAGTTTTTTTTTTCAGTATGAATGTTATGGAGAAGGAATAAACTATGGAAGGGTCCGATTGGTTTGGTGCCCTCAATTTTCAGTTTAAATATCTGGTAACGCCAAGGAGTTGTCCTTTTAAACTCCTTGGGTAACCCTAAAGAGAAGGAAGTTGAAAGATTATTTTAGTACTTGGTTTAGGTATTCCACTCGCAGTCCTATACTTCCACATCGACGTCATTTTATACATCTTTCTACTTATGCCTCGTAGTTTTCCGTCACTTATTTCGCAAATTGATTCTGTCCAAAGATGATTCTTAGGAAAAAATGCATAGAATATTTTAACTTTAGGATGTACATTGGCGTTCAAAGATATCTTGCACTACGATTTTATGATCGTGTAAGCGAACTTTCTAACCAAGGGTTAAGTCAGAACCAAAGATATTAAAAATTTACAAACTTTGAAATAGTTCCGCTAGTTCTCAATAGGTGGCACCATTATTGGAGTGGTTAAAAAATGTCGGGGAAAATGATGTAGATTAAGCATAAAATTATTCTCATAATTGACAATATCAGCGGGTTCCAGCTAAACCCATTGTTGTTTTACAATCAGTGAAGAGGGAAAAAACATTTAATTCTATAATACGGGTATATTTATGTTCGATTGGCAAAACTGACTTTTATCTTCACCATCTATTCATAAAAATTTTCTCATGAAATTTTGACCAGTGTATGAGATCGGTGCCCACCCAGCATCGTGATGCACTTGGGGAGCTACGATAGGTAGCGAAATCCGGTTGCACAAGGCAGCTATAACTGTTGGGGGTCATTGTGCTAACCACACGATACCTCCATTCTGGTTGGATGATCGTCCACCTCTGCTTCGGCATGTGGGCGTGAGGCCAGCAGCCGGCAGATCGGTCTGGGCCGTTCACGGACTGTGGCGCCACAGATTATTGTTATTATTATTATTATTATTATTATTATTATCTATTCATAGAAGTAATAAATAAAGAAGCCACACGCACCAACAAATTATCAATCACTATCGATTAGTAGGGTCAGATATCTTTGAACGCCAGTGTACAAAACAGAAGTTAGATATTGTACTGGTCAGAAAATGCGGTAAACTGCCATCTCGTGTCAGGAATTCAAACTTTGTACAGAAACAGCGTAAGAAGGAAAATCTGATTTTTGCTCAAGGGATATGTTTTACTATATACATTATTCTTAAGACGTGCAGAGAGAGAAACGTAAATCCAGATTTATAAGGCACTGAAGATGAATGCGTGTACTCGATACTTTCTTCCTGAAACCGGGATGCTATTATTGCGTAGTGTAATCAATGAGCATAGGAATGTTTCAGAGTAAAATCTATTTTAAAACAAAGGCAATTTTAATCCTGTTTTGTAATTTATTTAATTTAAAACTGAATTCAAAACCACTAAAAAGAGTAAATAAAAAGTCTGTATATAGGAATGATTATTTTTAAGTTTTAAAATACGGTAGGCCTACTACAACATTAATTTTTTCGCTATAAAGGCGCAGAAGGCAAAAAATTCTGCAACAGAAGCTATCTACGAACGATCTCGGTAGTCAGTGTAAACAACGGGTACAGAATCATTCTTCTTGTGCTCGCACAAGCTGACGCTATAAAAACCAGAAACAGCGACAGCCAAATATATTATTTCTATTTAATTAGGGCCTTAGCAGCATCTTTTAACTTTGAACGAAATTAAATCGCCTCTCTACTTCCTATTTACTGAGAGAATGCTGGCTCGCTTTCTCTCTATTCTTCTCCATATCCCATTTACCATCTCATCTTCCCCTGCTTTCTCTCTCCCCTTCGTTAAGCTATATTTAATTCATTACTTATCTTTGTAAGAGGCTTCGTAAAACAATTGATAAATTCGTTAATGTTCGATGCTACTTACCCATTAGAGTTCTACGTAATGTTTATTCGGCCATTTTTCAGGCTATTATACAATATGGCGTTATTGTTTGAGGTGGAAGTACAAAAATTGAACTTAGTCCGTTAAATTTACTATAAAAACGAATAATTAAAATTTGTTTGAAGAAACGTTTTGATTATCCAACTAAATTAATTTATTCTGAATTTAATGTATTTAATATTGGACAAATTTATAAATATCTACTCTCTTAAAATTTTATCATAAAAATCGTAATAAGTTTGTATTACAGACACACAATTATGACACAAGACGAAATAATAATTCAACATTAGTAGAACCTAAATGTTTCACATCTGCCGGTCTAAAACATAGCATTAATTTTGACTCTCGGTTCTATAATTCTTTAGCTAAATTACACCCAGAACTTCTAACATGTAACCCACTAACATATAACAAGAAAATTAGAAACGTGTTAATGTCTTCAATTTGAATAAATAAATGTATAACCTAGTGCATGCGCTACTGTACTACGCCGTGCACTACTGTATTTATGTCATACGCTACTGTACTAAAGGCCCATTCACAATGAAAATTAAACATAACCGTAACTTAATCACAGAAGTTTGCGCCCAGGTTACCAAATGGGATCATTCACAATGATTCACATAAACATTACCGTAAGACGTTAACATGAAAGTTTGCAAACTCCAAACTTTCATGCTCATGCTTACGTGATTTGCAAACAGAAGACAATCGTGGAGCGCTGAAGTATACGACAGAATATGAGGAAATTCAAATTCAAATTTCAAATTTATTTACAATTTACATTTGAATTGAATACATATGAATAGATACCCGAAATGAGCATAATGCTCGTGCTCGGGTACAGTCCAGTAGTCTACATAAATTTTACAGGGTTCAAATAATAATGCTGATGGTATAAATAATAGTAACAATAATATTAATAATAATAATAATAATAATAATAATAGAATAATAATAATAATAATAATAATAATAATAATAATAATAATAATAATAGAATAATCGTGACAGAAATGATACAAAGATTGTAATACAAAATAATTCATTAATAATAATAATAATAATAATAATAATAATAATAATAATAGTGATAAAACAAAAATTTTTACAATAATAAAATAAATACTAAGACGGATAAAATAAAATATAAAACCACTAGCGAGAGTTAACACAACTTAAATAAGCATATAATAACCGGAAAAAATGCCAAACTCGAAAATCAACAGAAAAGTTCGTTGTATCGCAGACGACAGCGACATTGTGTTGTGCATTAATGGTAGTAGGGGGGAGCTGAAAGTCTACGTAACTGCCGTTCTCTTCGAATCTTCTCGTAAAATCATGGGAAGTTAATGCTGAAAAAACAAAATGTCTACGAGTCAAACTGTTCATTATTACCAGGATAAATACAAATAATACTGAAATATATTAATCGAGTTTCAGTTATAGATCTCTCCTTTTGTGCAAGAGGTATCATATCAAAATATTTTATGAATGGCGGGGAAAATATAAATTTCAATTACTTTCTAGTGACAAGATATAGTGACAAGTACAATCAAGTGTATCTGTGGTGATGCTAAGGAATCATTTATTGGAGATATACACTGTTATTAATTAAGAAAATGATCTATTTATATTTATTACAATATTTTATCTCATAGGTTACATGCATCAGATAAATACAATAAAAATTAGTACCATATAATGCTAGTAACACTTAAAAAAATTATAATAAAATTTATCAAATATCATACAAACATTTTCACTTTATTTTTAAACTTAAGAATGTGTAAATTGCTTAGGTCTGGATTATTTTTCAATACTGAATTGTATAGTCTTGGTCCATAATTCCTACTGTGTCTTAATCCAGCTGAGTGTGGCATTTAGGTTCTGCCAAAAGAGTTGAGACATTTCTTCTGGCGTTATGTATATGTTTTTCAGTTATAAAATTCATTCGATTTTTGTGAAAATAAGTTAGTAATGTATGTTTATATATTTGCTCAATTTTTAGTACTTGGAATTCAGAATAAATAAATTGTGTCGGATAAATGGCGTCGTTGTTATGTTTCCATGGTTACCAAGTTTGTCTGCTGTTATGTTTATGTTCCCATCGTGAATGATGGTATGATTTCTTGATTTTACCGTAACGTTTATATTCTTAAGTTAACACTTACGTTATGTTTAATTTTCATTGTGAATGAGCCTTAAGCCGTTCGTTATTCTACTACGCCGTGCACTACAATTAACAACATACATGTAGGTATCTCAGTCATAACGTCATACAATATCAGATGAAACTATGAAGTAATTACATAATTAAAATACGACTATTTGGTCTAGAGAGCATCCGTTTTCGTTGCAAGAATAATTCGTTTAACATGTTTGTAAATTAGTCTTGAATATGTTGCGCTGCTGGAAAGGATTTTCTTCCTGAGATTCAAGAGCCTCCACAACCAATTAAAACCTTGGGTAGGTACTTCCAGTAGTACATCCGTTATCAACACACGTTTTAAATAATGTAGGGCAGTACAACATCTTAGTTCAAATGGTATCGTTTGGTGGCAAAGTCTTCTTTCAGCTCAGAGTAACAACCTTCAGTTCTTACAACTATATTCTATTTCAGACGCTGTTAGGTCTAACATAACACCAAGCTTTAAACATAATTCTTTCTTCACCCACTCTTTTCAATATAGCTTCATTTCTTATTCTATCTGTCCATTTTACACGCAAACCATCGGCGTGGCTCAGTCGGTTAAGGCGCTTGCCTGCCGGTCTGAAGTTGTGTTCGGGCGCGGGTTCGATCCCGACTTGGGCTGATTACCTGGTTGGGTTTTTCCGAGGTTTTCCCCACCTTAAGGTGAATGCAAGGTAATCTATGGCGAATCCTTGGCCTCATCTCGCCAAATATCATCTCGCTGTCACCAATCTCATCGACGCTAAATAACCTAGTAGGCTAGTTGATACAGCGTCGTTAAATAACCAACTAAAATAAAAAAAATTACACGCTCCATTCTTCTACATATCCACATTTCAAACGCTTTTATTCGTTTCTCTTCACTTCGTCGTAATGTCCATGTTTCCACACAGAGCACTTCACTAGTCTCTTCCTTAGTTCTTTTTCCAGAGGTCCGCAGCAGATGCTCCTTTCTCTATTAAAAGCTTCCTTTGCCATTGCTATCTTCATTTTGATTTCCTGGCAACAGCTCGTATTACTGCTTATAGCAGGCCAGCACAAGGTTTGCGCTCTCCGAGCCGGCTCACAGCTCATGAGCGGAATGCAGATATTAGCTGCGCTCTGTATAAGGGTGGACTGGAAGAAGGGGTGATCTCGTACGAAATATACACAAAAGGAAGTACTATTACGAGTGTTTATGAAATGAATTCCCGTTCAGTGTTTGGACTATTATTAATTAATAAATAAATATTTATTTTACAGAAATAATAGAAATTCTATAGCTACTTAAATGTACAATATCATTTTGTTATATTTTTTATTTGTCAGTGCCTCAAAACGGAGTTTTAAGCTGTTGGCAGCTGAAAGAAACAGTAGCCTACTGATCGTAATGAAACATCAGTTACAGATGTTCGATGTCTGCCTTTATTAAAGTTGATTATAGAAAACAGTTGCTCACAAATATAAATGTTGAGCCAAACATAGCAATCATTTTTACAGCCAGCCTGTGTAGTCGTGGATATTATTGCTAATGTTTAGTCTTGTAAAACTCAACCAGGCTAGTAGTATTATTCAAACGATCTTTAGCCCTTAGGTCACATTGAAGATCAATAAGTTCGAGCTGTAAATCGTTAAATGTTAAATGTTATGTTCCGTCTTTTAGATTCCTCCATACTGTACTGTAGCAGTAGGTAAGCAACGTGAAACAGTTACTGAGAATAGGCCTACAAACGGCACTCCACTAGATAGCTGAGTGGTCGTTTCCCTCTCCTCTACCTATAGCAAGTCTATGTCATTCTGACGTATCTTCCTCTCCGTTTCGGCGAGCGGTAAACACAGCCCTCCCTCTCCGAAGGCATGGCTTATAGTATACCCCAATTCTTTGAAGCTGTCCACGTGTTCTACTACCTCATTTCTAATTCACACGTTTACCTTCATAAAGATGTAAAGAACAAGAAAGTAAATAATAAGAAAAGATGGACGAAAAGAAAGAGGAGGTAAAAGGAAAGAATAAAAAGAAAAAGAGAGAAATTTATGTAAAACAAAAATTAAGAAATAAAGGAAGGGGGGAAAAAATGAAAGCCGTCTCCTTGGTTACAGTGATGCTGGTGCTGGTCGCCGCGGCGCTGCTGGCAGGCGTTGTCTCGCAGAATAGCAGTGCGCCTGCGTTGTGTCGGTGGAAAGACAGGAGGCTGCCGGAGCCGGAGTTCCAGAAAGTCACGTGTGCTCTCTGCTACAATCTGATGCACGAGTCCAACTTCCGTCCCGGCATGAGGGCAAGGCCTGTGGGCTCCATGCTGTTCGCCATCGGCAACGTCGCGGTGAGTCGCTCCACAGAAAGAGGTAACTTGGACGCTTGGAACTGCAATCCAGTCTTGTAACATAACCTAAAATACTGATGAAACACTAACCTCCAGCATGATCAAACCTAATGCAACATCTGACCTAACCTAACCTAACCTAACCTAACCTAACCTAACCTAACCTAACCTAATTATTACGATGTACCGAAATACAAGTGATATTTCCGTGCAAGAATTCTGCGTTATCACATGATGAAGGACGGATAGAACAGAGAAAAATTCTCTCTGGTACCGGGACTCGAACTCGGGTTTTCAGCTCTACGTGCTGACGCTTTATCCACTAACAAGTAAACATTCTGATGGACTTCCACCACGTTAATAATGTCAAAAGAAGTGCTTATACAAATTTTGGTCACTCGACAGCAATTACGAGGCCGTCCAGAAAGTGATTTTCCCTGGGAAAAAGTATAGGAAAAAGTACAATTGCATGGAAATATTTATTGAAACAGATACAGCAATTGTTGCGCTATTTGTCTACATATCCCCCACTGCAATTGAGATATTTGTCATACCATTGGATTAATTTTTGTGCGAGATCGTGCGTATTTGCTTGTTTCCCGCACTGAACCAATACGCGGTAAGTGTGAAATACCACATTCAGTATTCCCAACGTAACACACATAACAATTTCCCTCTTCTTACCGCTTAAGCGCGACATTCATTTTACTGCTTTAGGCTTTTAACATATTATTTTTAGAGACGTTTAACATAGTCATAATTATAAATTGGAAACTTACCACTGCAATTTCACCTAAATTGCAATGTTAATTATTGTTTTTAAATATTTGCAAAAATTAAGTAAAGTCTACTACTCCACGAAACTTATTGCATTTCTGATACAAGTAACATTAAGGAAGCCGTGAAAACATCAACAAGATTCCAGATGCCGATGTTATTACTGCAATATGTTATATAAATAACATTGTTAAAATATTAACATGAAAAATAAATCATTACATAATCTTACCGTTTGTTTTAAGTTCGCATTTATAGACTGGGGGGAAAAAAAAGACAGACGTATATCACGGCCTGCTGGAGTATAGTAAACACAGAAAACATTTTACAGCAACAATGTTGAAGAAAGATATTTTGGTGTTCCGAAGTTGGCGTCATTAAACAGAAACCAACATGGAGATTTCATTGCAACTAATTAGAAATTCGTCTTTCAGGTATGTAATAAACGATCTTCGCACAAAATAATGTACGATACAAAAGCGGTATGTTTGTTTTAATGTTCTCGGAAATTAAAAAAGCTCAACTACGTTTCGCTTTTTCAATCTTTTCCTCGAACATGAAAACGTCAACATACCGCTCTTGTAACGTATACTACTGTTGTGTCGTAAAAGTCAACCGCCTCAGATCGGAACCAGCGTTTGACTGCGTCTGCACCTCTCTCTGTCGATGAGAAATGTCTCAATTCCGATGAAAAATATGTTTAAATATAGCTCAACAACTGCTGTGTCTGTTCGAATAAATTTGTCCAATGGAATTGTGTTTTTTTCTGTTAACGGCCCCTGGCAAACTTAATTTTTTACGGCCCTCGTAATTGTGGTCGAGTGCCCAAAATTTGTATAAGCACTTCTTTTGACATTATTAACATGGTGGAAGAAAAAATTTTAACTTTTTTATCTGCCCCATCAGAACGTTTGCTTGTAAGCCACACCAGACTCCAGTTCCGATGGCGGATCGAATCCCCTCAGTTTAAGTTCTACATCTCAGTTTTCCCTTTGGTGGCCTGCCCTCATGTACTGTGTCACAGAATATGTGACAGTAGCACAATGTCCAATACACTATGTACAGAGGTGCACTCATTACGAGTGACTAAGTGGCCGGGATCCGACGGGATGAGCGCCGTCTTGAATCACTTCAGAATTCGATTCAACATCGGAACTGGAATCTGGTGTGGATTAGCGGATAAAGCCGGGTTCGAGTCCCGGTGCCGGAAAGAATTTTTCTCCGCTCTACCCACCCTTCATCATATGATAACGCAGAATTCCTGCACGGAAATATCATATGTACTTCGGCACATCACAATAATATGATATGCGTAAGTAATCACTTAGTGATTCAAGACGGCGTTCATCCCGTCGGATCCCGGCCACTTAGTCACTCGTAATGAGTGCACCTCTGTACGTAGTGCGTTGGACATTGTGCCACTGTCACATATTCTGTGACACAGTACATGAGGGTAGAACACCAGAGGGAAAACTGAGAGGTAGAACTTAAACTGAGGGGATTCGATCCGGCATCGGAACTGGAATCCGGTGTAGCTTAGTGGATAAAGCGTCAGCACGTTGAGCTGAAAACCTGGGTTCGAGTCCCGGTGCCGGAGGGAATTTTTCCCTGTTCTGTCCATTCTTCATCATAACCTAACCTAAGCTAACATAAATACCCAATCCAACCTTACCCTAACCTACTACGAAAAACCTAACCTTAACTTATCTGTCCTCATCGAAACTACTGAACTGTGCAAAGTATTGATCTAATCTTAACATGACTTGATATGCAACCTAATCTGACCATTCTGTTATTCAAATCGAAGCACCAACCTAATCTAATTTATTAGCTGGCTGGAATTTCTATCTGATCTAATGCAATGTAATGTAGGAGAAATTTTAATCTAATCTAATCACTCCAATTTTTAAACTAGCTTAAGGGGTTAGGTACAGCTTAAAGCTGGTTCACAATAAACCGGGTACGAGAACCAGAATGAAAATGAGAAGCAAAGGACGTGAATATTACAATTTTTGATTCACAATAAACCGAGAACGTAGACGACTATGCATATCGATATGCATGTCAATAACGATATGTAAAGTCGATATTACGCATTCTGGTGTTATTTGTGTATAATTGACCAATGGCGTTCTCTCATGAGTACAAGGCAGCCAACATCAACACAGGTTAACCAACTTCGAAATTTCAACTGAAACATTTCATTAGGTACGGTACTATAAATATGCCCATGCATCTTTATTATCACAATCTATCTTAAGTCTACCATAACGTAAAATAATGAGAGAAGAAACATTTTTAATAGAACAAAAATGAACATAACAGTAGTTATTGAATTGAAGCGTGAATATGTAGTGTGTAATACAACCAATACAGTAATAAAATATGATTCGCTTCCGATCGGTGTTCAAAGATGCAGCTATTGAAAGCCATGTATTCTCCTTCATTTTCTCATCTTTATACGAGGCGCGCTGCTTATCGTAAACGTGAGGATTTTCCTCAACACTCAAAATTAGAATCTTGTCAAATAAAACTTGCTCCATGATGCACAGCACAGAACAAAATAATGGATACGTTATGTCACGGTCTTCTTGCTGCAAAATATCTGACGACAAAATAGCTTTTAGATGGCTATAGAATGAATCTAGTGGGCTGTGATCGGAAACGTGAACGCCAAGGTTGAAACTTGGCCAACTCTCCGTTCCCGATCCCGGGCTCCGGCAAGCTTTTTGTTAATTGTGAATGCTCACATTTAAATGTACACATTTTAACAATTTTACCGTTTTCGTTTTCATTCCGATTCTTGTTTCCGGTTTATTGCGAACCAGCCTTTACAGCAGAAAAATTTTGGAAATGTTGCAACATTTTTTCCTCCATTACTGTATCTTGTATAATAATGAAAATTAGTATGTGTAATATACTGTCCTTCTGTTATATGAAAAAAAATATATATATATATTTTTACGATTTAAAAAAATTGTTTACATTTTTTTTTTTTTTTTTTTTTTCAAAATTCAGTTCACTGAACAATGATGAAGCGTTTCCCACATACCTCAAAAACTATCCAACATTATGTGATTACATTTCTTGTGTGTATTAATGCATGTCACATCTACATTATGATGCAAAATCATTTCTCTATCTTTGATAGATTATCTGATAAAAAATAGTCATTTTACAAAATGGTCAAATATCAATATTTTCTTCTAACACAAAATAAAAAAAAATATATTATTTATTAAGGAATGTAGTTGAAAGAGCATGATATTGTAAACATGAGCTTCAGCAATAAAATAAAAGAGAAGATTTAAAAGTTAACAAGTTTATGACTATGAGGGAAACGCTTCTTCACTGCACAGTGAACGGCACATTTTCAATTTTGAAAAAAATATAATTATATATAAATAATTTTTTTAAATCGTAAAAATATTTTTTTTCACATAGCAGACGGACAGTGTTTTACATATACCAATTTTCATTATTGTACAAGATGCAATAAGTCCACACCTGTGGAATAACGGTCAGCGCGTCTGGCCGCGAAACCAGATGGCCCGGGTTCGAATCCCGATCGGGACTTCGGGACTAGTTACCTGGTTGAGGATTTTTCCGGGGTTTTCCCTCAACCCAATACGAGCAAATGCTGGGTAACTTTCGGTGCTGGACCCCGGACTCATTTCACCGGCATTATCACCTTCATTTCATTCAGACGCTAAATAACCTGAGATGTTGATACAGCGACGTAAAAAATAACTCTTATCTAATCATCATATTCTAATCAGATCATTAATCTAATTTAACGTTTAATTTAATAATAGAAGTGAAATTCCTACATGATCTAATGCAACCTAATTTATAAACAACTTAACTGCTTGATTGTCCCGCGCCGTGACGTCGTGGTCTAAGGCATCCTGCCTAGGACTCACGTTACGGAATGCGCGCTGGTTCGAGTCCTCGTGGGGGAAGAAATTTTCTCATGAAATTTCGGCCAGTGTATGGGACTGGTGCCCACCCAGCATCGTGATGCACTTGGGGAGCTACGATAAGTAGCGAAATCCGGTTGCGAATGCCAGCTATAACGGCTGGGGGCATCATCGTGCTAACCACACGATACCTCCATTCTGGTTGGATGATCGTCCACCTCTGTTCGGCATGTGGGCGTGAGGCCAGCAGCCGGCTGGTCGGTCTAGGCCCTTTACGGGCTGTAGCGCCACGGATTATTATTATTAACTGCTTGATTAAACTAGTGTGATCGGCAATCTAATGTCCAAAACGAACTAACCTAACCTGAACAACAATGCTATTAATCGATTTTCATATCATTGCTAACCTACTCTGAATTCCAGATAATAAAAATACTGAGATGGAAAAAACGTGAGATTTACCACCATCGTAGCAAATCACGGGTGTTTTTCTATTGGCTGGTGTTGACATATGCACTATAAATTAGTTCGCAGTTCCTTATCGAGATGTTGATCGTTACCGATAATTTAGACGGAAGTGAAGTATGTTAAAAATTATGAACCTAGATTCGTGATACGTTCAGAATGTAGATAAGAGTTATCATAAATCTATTCTCACAAAATTAATATTAACTGTCTAAAGTAGACAGGCTTCCTTTAGGCGGTACTGTTGCATTCCATGAAACTAGAACCTGCCTCACAACCTAACATAACCTATACCATTTCGCATGTAATGCCGAGATTTATCTCGCTCTTCCGTAACTCTACAAAGTTATCTCTCCTGTACGTACCCAAGCATGTAAACATTATTATACTGAACGTAATAAACAGAAACACTTGTGACCAGTGTTGCCAACTGGACGGAAATTCCGTCAAAACTGACAGGATTTCAACGTAGCGGACGGGAAAAAAATGGCTTTGACGGGTGACTGATTTTCTGGCGGAAATTACGATTTACATCGTCTTTCGACATTTTTAGTTGCTGTCATTTTTAATTGTTTAATTTTTGGGAGATTTTACTTTTTATTTGAACAGCCCTGCCTGTTCCGTACTATGTTTAAGAATCCCGTTTCAGATTTCCTCGCAATCAAGTTAGATGTTGACGAATTATTGTCTCATTTTTTTTTTTTTAATTTTGACGGATTCTGACGGATTTCCAGGTGTTATACTGACAATTGATGTCAGTGATGTCAAAGCAAGCGCATTTTTCTGACCTTAACGTCGTGCGCGAGCATTAAGCGCTAGGTATGCTAGGAGGAATAAGCAGCCTGTTGGATTAAGAAAACAGTGGTGCACAAACTTCAAACGGAACGTGAAATTTTATGTCGTTATTTTTATATGGTTTCTTTCTGTTTGTTATTTTCTATATTGTCTGTAAAACAAAAGTACTAAGGCCTATTTCTTAGCCTAATATTGCAGTTGTGTTTTAAACGTTAATGACATAGCCAAAAGAATAAAGAAGGAATATTCACACAAATTCCATAATAACTACAACTATACTTTGGTATAGCGCTGGCCTTCTATGCCCAAGGTTGCGGGTTCGATCCCGGGCCAGGTCGATGGCATTTAAGTGTGCTTAAATGCGACATGCTCATGTCAGTAGATTTACTGGCATGTAAAAGAACTCCTGCGGGACAAAATTCCGGCACATCCGGCGACGCTGATATAACCTCTGCAGTTGCGAGCGTCGTTAAATAAAACATAACATTATTAACATTACAACTATACTGTACTAAGTGAATTAAACACATCATTCATAAAGAAAGTGTTATCCCAAAGAAAGACACTGAATATGACATGATAAGTTGAAATTGATATTGATGGTAGCTTTAGCCTTATAAAAGTAATCAAAACAATATTATAGTACAAAGCAAAGTTGCCTAGGTATGTGTTTTAACTGTAACTAATATTGCATAATAAAATTCTTACCGCATTATGCTTTTAGGTGATATTGGTGCGCAACTTTCTGTTATCAGAATATTAAATTATCTCGAAATCTGCTGAAGCTATAGAGCTGACGTTTTACCAACACATAGGCATATATCTTTTGTTTGTGATGTAACAGTAGTTGCTTTGTTAATTTATTTCCTTACGAACATTTTTCATGCGAATATTTTCAAACATTTTAATACACTATCTTCAGTAATACGTGTTTACGATATATTAGATTTACGAAAAAATTGTTTTAGTACCTGTAAGGCTACTAAACGAACATATCTGAAAATTTCACTTTTCTGTAAAAAAGTTGAGAAAATATTTCTTTTGAATAAAAAAGCAAACTCGTGAAAAATGTGCATTAAAATTAAAACTTACATTCTTACAATGCACTTTACTTCTCAGGCAAATCTAAAAATTAACATGGATACAGTTTTAATAAGTTCTCTTTCCTTTATTCATTGAATCATTGCTGGCCATCCCTGTATATAGCTAGACCAAGCGGCATATACTACCTCTTTCGTCTGTCTCTTTCCTTTCCGCTGTAAAGCGCTCAGGCTCTCCTGGGCTCTAAAGCGCGCGCTTGCTCCTATGGGCATCAGTTGACATCACTGATTTATGTGTTGGCAACACTGGTTGTGACTGTAGGGATCGCAGTCTGTGCTGTAACGAGGTGGACTCTGCACAGGCACCAGCATTAAAATGATTGCGTAATACAAATTTTTGTAAAATTATCAAATGTTTATTTACCTCCATATCATTCTTGTGTGGAAAAATCGGACTAATCATTAACAAGGTACCGGTATTATAAAAATGCATTAAGGTACACGTACCAAATAACGCCACCTTAAGACTTCAGTCACTTTTGCTCTGGAAATAAGTTATGTACAAACACGAAAATTATGAAATAGAAACTAATCTTATCTTTACAAAATAGCACAATGAAAATGGATATATTATATACCGAACAAGAATTAGAACTCAAATAGGAAAACTTTGTAAACTGGCGTTATTAGGAACAGGTTGTCCAATTAGCGCCACCTATTTTCTAGTAACCTATACACTTATAATTGTTAATGAATTATTTTTCCTAAGCAACACAAATAGAACTAAGCGACTAAATTTGAGTTTCTGTTAATAAAAGATACAAAATCACTCAATACTAATGAAAGATTCTTGATCTGAAACTGAAACACCAGATGGATTAGGAAAATATGTTTTCCAGTGACTGCTTACTTTAAAAAAAAGAGACAATGTGACACAGTAGAAAATTAATTAAAAACAAAAGCATTTACCTTAGTTTAATATGAATGTTTTCCAATAAGTAAAACAAAAAAATTAAGTTATGTAAAATTAAAAAAAAAATTAAGAGTTCGATAAGCAACTGAACCAATATCATCACTGCACATTCTGAACATTTGTAAGTTGAAAGCTTAGTGATTTTCCTGATGTTTTCACACTGATGCTGTACTGTCAGCCTTAGTACTAACATAACCTAAAATTTTGTCTGTAGACCTTTAACGCCACTGAGTACTTGATAACATGACATGCCTGTTTCTCTAACATTTTCAAATTTTATAGATAGCAAATACTTTCTATACATAGAAGAATGTTTAAGGATCACGAAAATATATAGTTTAATATAGTTATTATTTGCTCAACACACAAAATAAAATATTGCCTCTTACCTAATATAAGAACAGCCATTCACTATCAACACACAACAGGAAAATGATGGAATATAATGTCACTCGTAAATGTCAGCGGACAGCTAGTAACTCATTTCATCACTAGATTGCAAGCGAATGCAGGCTACAGTAGTGCACTACCGAAAACTTGTCGTTAACAAATTTTAATAGGGTGGCGTTAAAGGTATACATGGCGTTATTTGGCTCAGGGACCTTACTTCATAGAATTCAATGTCTGTCTTCATAGTAACTGAAACTAATTTCCTAATTTCCATATTAACAGACTGTACCGAACGCACGTGGGCAGTCCACGCGCTGCAATAAGATAACAAATCACTTCACGCATCAAAGCGGCGTAATAAATTTTGCATAAAGTGTTTACCTCAGTATTTTTCTTATCTGAAATTCAGAATAACTATCGTACAGGGCTACCGCCATGGTTTAGCCGCTAAAATTTAACGTTAGGGAACAGTCATGCTTCAGGCCAGTGGTTCCCAAAGTATGGGTCACGACACGCTGGGGGTGGGGGGCATATAAGAACTGAGGTTGGTCACGAGATAATTCACAAATACAAACAAAAACAAAAATCTCGCACCTTTAAAAGTTTGGGAATTACTTCTCCAGGCTGTTCTCGGGCTTGGGTTCGAATCCCGCTTATATTGATAGGCCTATTATGACTGTGGATTCTTCCCAAATCCTATAGCGAATCCTCGGAGGCATCTCGCCAAAATACTATCCTGCTATAACCAATTTTTTTAATGATAGTTAACTGCACAGTTGATAAAGCGTCGTTAAATAACCAATTAAACATTTATCTCATTAATTTTATCTTTTTTTTTTGCCTAACTATTCCATTAGTTTGACCGAAACTTTGAATGTAACGTCATCTAATGTAAACTAACATATTATAATTAGTAGTGAGGTGTGATTTGAAGACCAGTGATTTTGTCACTGTGATAAGTTCCGACTGTGACTTTAGTTCCAAAATCACAGCTACTAGAAATCGCCATCTCCGACCGATATGTGATTCATAATGCTCTGGCCTTGCGTGCTCGAGGTTGCGGGTTCGATCCCGATTCAGATCGATGACATTTAAGTGTGTTTAAATACGATAGGCAACCTACGTTAACAACAAATGCTTTTAACCAAAGTTTTAATGATGATGTTAATTTTAATTTTAAGAAGAATTTTATAATGGGTTGTTGGAATAACAATTTTGGAGGAAATTGCTAGGGAGGGGAAAACATGGAGCGAAGTGAAGAAGTTGGCTACAAATAGGGTCCGATGGAGGCACTTTGTGAATGCCCTATGCTCCTCATGAGGAGATACAGGAGTTTGATTGATTGAAATACGATAGGCACATGTCAGTAGATTTACTGGCATGTAAAAGAACTCCTGCGGGACAAAATTCCGGCACACCGGCGACGCTGATATAATCTCTGCAGTTGCGAGCGTCGTTAAATAAACCATAATTTAATTTTTAATTTTTATAGCGTTGGCTACTGATATACATAGGATTTGACAGCTCCAGAATACACACAATTGCAAATTAACTTGAAGGACAACATAATTGGGATCTAATTAATTTCCATTCCACTCAAAAGGCAAAAGGTTAACGCCGACAACTCTTTGATACTGCAGCTATGTACTCTATAAATATATTATTCCACGAATGATTCACTTGTTGTTTAATCAGCTGTCCAAAGACAGGTCTGAACCTCATAAGTGATACCAAGAAGGTACCGCTCATGAGGCAACTAGGCCAGGAGATAATGGGGTAAGGTGGCCAGTTATTTTCCCCCCATTGATTCACTTAATCATTCGTAAACATTTTTTGACAAACACACGCGCCCACATATTGCAATAACAGCTCAGAAAGTGTTTTGTTTTCAGTACACACGCCGCTGCAATCACTAGTGTTGATATTGAATTCTAGACGACTTGGAAATTTACAGATAGGAAGCGGAGCCCCATAATCACCAAGAATCACTCGAACACAAAAATAACACTGTGACAAAATCGCTATTATGTATCACAGCGATTTTTTCGGAGCTGTGACGTCCTATTCTAAACGAAGAGCAATCCTTTCTTTAAACCATCTCTTAAGTACCTGTGCACCCTTGTTACTTTGCTTTACAAAGTTGCACAAATAACTTAGCTTTCATTTATATTGTTTTCTGATACTTTGTCATGCAATCAGAGAGTCGGTAACGACTGATAAGTAGTAAGGATGTAAGAATTGCTTTTCTGCAGGGGCGATTTCTCAGGGCATGCTATGCTTGCTGCGCAAGCCCAATATTTTCGTAGAATGTGTATTTCTCAAAATTGGATTACGAACATTAAAATTTATTTTGCTTTTTGGAATACTGTATAGGCGTAATACCATCCGCAGGTTGCACACCGCAAGTATCGCAACGCTTGCTCGTTTCTTGGAGCTACAGGAAAGACGTAGAAACAGCGAGAATATGATGCGCGCGCAAGTGCCTTCCTCCTTGGTCCGTCCTAGCCGTACATGCTTCTGTTATGTGTTGTTCGAAGCTCTGGTCCGAGAGCTACACCAACGACTATTTAACGTTACACAGAGCAGTATTGACAGCGGGAATGTGCTGTGATTTGCGAGTGCAATGTAATTGTATGAGCGGAATGCATGTGTTAGCTTCTGCATGTATTATTAATTCTTAAACATTAATTTGAAGTATTGCAATGAGTTCGGAATTGTGTGTCATTGAAACCTTATTATTAAATCCATTTTCCCGAAGGACTATTCAAAAGAAGACAGACATTATAGAGAATATGTGCTCAATACAACAATATGCATTGGTTGGCAGGGTCGAAAAAACTAAATAAACTGTTTTGTTGGGCACGTTTATTATAAATATTATATCGAACTTCTACATCTGATAAGCGAATATGATCCATGACTCATTATGATTTCATAATTATAAAATAAATTATTTATGCGGGTCTGATTATTTTTATTAATTATGAATTATTATATCCTCCCATCTTCCCCTATGAATAAAAGAGCAAGCCTAACTTTCGTGACTAGCATTCGCCCATGCTTTTCTACCATGTATAGAAGCAATAATTTATTGTTCTGTATTTTGACAGTTAATATGGAAAGCATGTAGGCTAGGCATTTTGAAGACCCAACTTTCAACTCCTGTATTATCGTCACACACTAATGACCGATTGTTGTGCAGGTGGAGGCGAACATAACGGCGGCAAACCCCTTGATCAAGACGTTCGTGAGCGACGTTGCAGCGCGGAAGTGGAGACAGTGCTGCGTCAGCGCCGCTGACTGCTGCCAGGAGATGCTGGCTCACAGCAATCTCACCAACAACGGTAAGGAATTATCTTATGTTAGACTAGCAGTGCCCGTGGCTCCGCTCGCGTTAAAATCTAACATTAGCTACATTTATTGACTAGGTAACATGATAGATTTCAGCTAACAAACGTTACAATAGACTTCATTGGCAAATTTAAGGTCAGTCCTATACCTAGGTCGTTATAACCAAAGCTCGGATCTTGGGGACTTGTGTGTCGTGTGCTTGAGTAAGGTTACAGGCATAACGTACACAAAGCTCACGCTGCAAGTGCTCAGGGACAGTCGTTTGTACTAAGAAAGTGGTCACATCGAATGGCAAGAAGACGAAAGAATAAACCGTGTCACGTCGAAGCCAATGACATTAAGAGAATTACAGGTAAACGGTCTGTTTGAGGAAATAGAAAATACGTGTTATTCGAATGGGTGTTATGGAAGTTTGAAAATGCATTTCTTAAATTTTAGGTACAGAATTTCGTGGAGGAATTCTGAGGAGATACATTATTTTCTTCTAATGCAGAGTTTATATCTTGTAAGTTGTACCACACATAAACTAGAGCTGGAAACGGGCATTCATTGAAAGACATTGCAGTCCTTTAAATTGATGGAGAATTTGTCCATAGCCATGGATCAAGTCGTAGAGGGACCTTCCCTAGTAGTCATACACTAATTGAAAACTATTTGCGAGAAAAATTTAGGATATACTTATCTTTCTCAGATACGAGATCTGCTGAAAATCGAACAGGAAACAGTGACAGTGAAATATTCAGTATTTTATTTAGGCCCAAGACTTTATAATAAAATTTCAAACCATTTTTCAAATTTGAAATTTTTTAAAATTCAAACTTTTAAAAAAGAATTTTGTAAAATTATCCATGATATATAATAGTAACAAATGTACTTTTTTACCTTTTATTTCTATCGACTATATTCTTGTTTTTATCGAATATCACTGGCTTCTGTCGGATTGTCAATTTATATTAAATGTGTATTTTTCTCTCGTTTTCCCTTTCTTCTTTATTCTTGCTCTTGTGTTGTACTTATTGGTTTGAATTAAGTTAATTACTGTATTTAGTAAACTGTCCTTGTAAATTTTATGTCATATTATTCACTAAGACCACACCGTACACGAGCCTGACTCTTACGGTAGTGGCTAGAAACATTTTTATTTTATAAATGCAATTTGTACTCGCTAGGTAGCTAGTTAAAATGAATAAAATAAAAAAATTAAAGTTTGCTCCCGTCACTTCATGTGACGTGGAAATAAGTTTCCTTCGTTTCAAATCATGTTTAACTAACAGACGAAGAATTTATGGATTCGAAAATCTTCGAATGCATGTAATCATACACTGTAATGAAATGTACAGAGCAGAACTGTAAATTTGATGTATTTTGCATGTTTATTTATATATATGCTATAAAATTAGATGTTTCAACCTATCATAATATTATCATTATGTTGTTCCAGCCAGGAACCACTTTTATAGCAGACCTGACAGTACCTCCGTGCTGGAAGCGGGAGTTTGTTGACATTGAAGTCCGGTCGCTTAGCCACGTTCAAAGACACAAGTCCCCAAGTTCCGAGCTTTGGTTATAACTTTGCACTTGACAGTTCTGCAGTGCCTGGGAAAAGTGACATAAGTCAGTTTCCACAAACCTTTTTTGATAATTTATTGACAACTTACGCTGGTTTATGTCGATTTGATTTTTTTCTGTATGAATTATTATAATGGGAGAAATACTTACATATTTTTTCCAAGCGAGCAGATGTTCCGTAAGTTGTCAATAAATTATCAAAAAAGGTTTGTGGAAACTGACTTGTGTCACTTTTCCCGAGCACTACAGAGTTGTTACTTGGATTGGCAATCCTTTCTATGAAACAAATTGAACGCTGTGCTGTAGCCTTCTGAACCAATCAGAATGTAGTATTTTCTGTCATTTGCTCATGCTTCCACGCGGAGGAACGCTGCTGTGTTGTCGGTTTGCTACATACTATGTTACTGCTATATAGGCATCCAACAAACAAAGATCAGTGCGCAGAAACCAGCGGGCGTGACTGTCTCGCGCAGATGACGTATGCTCCCTTTCCCAGCATGCTCCCCGTCTCCAATCACACCACCGACACTACAGAGTCAGGGAGTCACATAGCGTTTTATATTAAATATTAATTTAATTTAATTTAAATATTTAAGATTTAAATATGAGGACAGTTCCAGCAATATTGCCATCAGGTTTTGCTCAGTATTAAATTAATCAGAAACTTTTTCCCCGTAGCTCCGGGTGCCTTCATGACGAACATTTTTCCTGATTTGGAGTTGACGCTACTTTACAACTTGAGTGTAAATATCTTTTTGTTCATTGTTTAGTTTTGGTTCATTTTGTTCAATGAACTGAGACATTTCGAAGGAACTGGTTATCCCAGAGTATAGGGAATTATAAGTAGTATGAACATTGTGTATTAGTGCTAGTACCTCTAATGTAGAAGTGATTTATTTCAATGACCTTCAAACCAGCTGTACCGGCAACAGCGTGAGGTTCTGCCTCTTTTCCCTAGAGTTGGCGCTCATATCGCACCAGCAATCGACAGCAGAAATATTTTTAGCAAACTTGCCAGCGAATAGGAATTTGTTATTCCACCATTCGCTGGTGCTCGACTATACTGACCTCTAGCGTTTGAAAGTGGAACCAAACTCTAACTTAGCGCATGCGCACAAAAAAACAGAGCCGCGAAGCTCGCCCAGTGCCCATTCTTATTACTCCTTATTCGCTGGTCACCCTGTGCTGGTTTCCGTGTTGCAGGCAGTGACTGGTGCCCCAGCAACTGGGATGGGTGGTTGTGCTGGCCAGATACAGCGCCTCACGCCAGCTGGCAGCGACCATGCCCCACCTACATCCGCTTCGGCACCGAACACAACTGCGAGCGTGAGTACCAGTAGGCTTAGGAGAAGATACGGCGGAGGGTAATTATTAGGGCTAGGATTTAGATGAAATTGCATCTTTTTCCTAGTAAGCCAGAAGCCGAGCCGCTTTAGTATTTATATCTTATGTGATAAACAAAGCTCGGAACTTGGGGACTTGTGTGTCGTGTGCATGAGTAAGGTTACAGGTACAACGTAAACAAAGCTCACCCTGCAAGTGCTCAGGGACAGTCGTGTTTACTAAGAAAGTGGTCACATCGAATGGCAAAAAGACGAACGAATAAACTGTGTCATGTCGAAGCAAATGACATTCAGAGAATTACAGGTAAACGGTCTGTTAGAGGAACGAGAAAATACGTGGTATTCGAATGGGTATTATATAAGTTTGAAAATATATTTCTTAAATTTTAGGTACAGAATTTCGTGGAGGAATTCTGAGGAGATACATTATTTTCTTCGAATGAAGAGTTTATATTTTGTAAGTTGTGCCACACACAAACTAAAGACTGGAAACGGGCATTAATTGAAAGACATTGCAGTCTCTTAAATCGGTGGAAAATTTGTCCATAGCCATGGATCAAGTCGTAGTGGAACCTTCCCTAGTAGTGACATAGAAATTGAAAACTATTTTCGAGAAAAATTTAGAATACTTATCTTTCTCAGATACGAGATCAGCTAGCAACTGCTGAAAATCGAACAGGAAACAGTGACAGTGAAAACATTCAGTATTTTAAGTTCGCTCCCGTCACTTCATGTGACGTGGAAATAAGTTTCTTTCGTTTCAAATCATGTTTAACTAACAGACGAAGAAGTTATGGGTTCGAAAATCTTCGAATCCATGTAGTCATATACTGTAATAAAATGTACAGAGCAGAACTGTAAATTTGATATATTTTGCATGTTTATATATATATATTCTTTAAAATTGCGTGTTTCAAGCTACCATAATATTATCAATATGTTGTTCCGGCCAGGAACCACCTTTATAGCAGACCTGACAGTACCTCTGTGCTGGAAGCGGGAGTTTGTTGACATTGAAGTCCGGTAGCTTAGCCACGTTCAAAGACACAAGTCCCCAAGTTCCGAGCTTTGGTGATAAACTGAGTGTTTTAAGACATATTTGTTAGGGCATTTTTTTTTTATTTTTTGCCTGTTTCAACTCATAAGAGCATCTTTTGTTTTATTCTGTCATTTTTTTAGGCATTTTCACTTAATTTTGGCCATAAATCCCCATTATTAATGTAAAATAATGTTTATTTCCTTTGATATTTTCTTTGCATATTTTGTCCATTAATACCCATTATTTTGTATAATACTTTAATCGTTTTTCTACACAAATATTGCCATTTTAACATAGTACACCCCACGTAATGGATCAGTCCAACCACCCCTTCAATATATACCCCTCTATAACTGCTAATTCCGGATAATAGTGGCCTTGTGGTAGACTATATGAAAACTAAAAGTAAAGTAAATCCATGGCGCTACAGCCCATGAAGGGCCAAGACCGACCAGCTGACTGCTGACCTCACGTCCACAAGCCGAAGCAGAGGTGAACGATCATACATGGAAACTACATCAGGTAAAATAATTAATTAAAGTGTACTACTTAGAAAAAAAATGATGTAAAATTTAATTTAATTACTAGTCCAAATATTTAGTACAAAACCGCTTTTCCTACTAAGCCAATTATGTAAGATCAATTTTTAGGGCATTTTTAAGGGCATTTTTGAAAGATTTTTAGGTCATAAAAGCATTGTTTTTAGGACTTTTTTCATGATTTATAGGTCATCAAAATCCTAGCCCTAGTAATTATAGTGTTATGAGTAGGGGTCCCATTTAACGGCGAATAAAAATCTTAAATTTCGGTTTAAAATTTGCTTCATTTCGGTGTTATTTTGCACAAAAGACGTAAGTTCTGTGTTATTTCTCATTTGAAATATGTAACTTCTTGACTCTCGTCGAACAAAATAAATTAGGTACTTATATCTCTACAAAAACTAAAGGTTTGCATCATCAAGGAATTCTTAAGGGTTTTTGTACATTTTAACAACACAGTTTTCTTTTGGCACTTACATATTATGGTGTAGAGAAATTTGTTAACAGTCTTCCATCCTATACAGTATGTGAATAATATAAACTAATAGGCATCACAGAATATTCAGACTATTTGTATTATATATTAAAAAAAAAAAGTGATTCTCAAAGTGGGGTCCGCGGACCCCCGGTGGTCCCTGAAGCTCATTCTGGGGGTCCGCGACTCATAATATTATGGACGAAGATGAACTCAGAGATTTTTTTCCGGTTCCTAATTCTAACAATATATTGATGAAAATTCGCTTTATCAGTATGGAGACTCACAATCTCACTGAAAAAAGGAAGATCAGTTTGTTGAGTTATTCTGTGATACCACAGTCTAGTATATACACTCACGAAGCTCAATACGTAGGGAATATGCATCCATAGATAGTTGCTAACCACTAGGATCGCTACTATCGCCTCAACACAGACAATGCGAAATAGTACCGGCACAATCTATTGTTCCTAGTACCCTCAACAACTCAAGCTTCCTGATGGTAGGCCTATATACTAGACTGTAATGATACTTTTCGGAAAAAAAAAAACATTTGTCAGCTTTTTTATTTTTGGCTGAAAGTTCATGCGAAACAAAAAGAATGCTCAGATAGAGCGTTGAAACATTTAATTCTGTTTACACGACTTAATTGTGTGAGCAGGCACTTTCTGCTCTTTAATATATCAAAACTCTTAAAAACCCGAGTAGGCCAAATGAGGCGGCAGACTTGATATTAAAGATGGCTAACGTTGATCCTAAATATGAAGATGTTTTAATCACAAAAAAAAAACATTTATGCTCGACCATGCCGAAATGTACTAATTATACACCTGGTAGCAGTCCTTTAATGCATGTCATTAAAGCACACCTACTCATTAAAGTACAGGTTTTCAGCCAATGATAACTCAGCTTACATGTGTTCAGCCAATGAGAAGTCAGCTTTGTACCGTTATAAAACCGCAAGTATCGATTATTCTCGGATATGCAATCGAAAGAGAATTAGCGAAAAGTCACGGAGGCTGAAATCCAATACTGTCGCAGAAGGTTATGTTCTGTTACTATAATAATTAGCGTTAATTGTAAATAATATTCAAATAAATTCAATTTGTCATCTCGTTTTTCAATGTCGAATTCAATAATCAAGGTTATAATATTATAATACTATCAAGTTTAACGGGATTATACATCAAGGTCAATGACATTATTGTTCCTCGGAAAAAATCAATACTTTCGCGTCTGCGCACATCTCACAATTCACGACCTAGAACAAGGTCACTTCCGATCTTGTCAGATACAAATAAAATGTATACATCTGAATACCGGTAATTTCAAGTTAGAAATATGGTCGAGCATAAAAAGTCGTATGAAACTCGCCTACAATGGTAATTAAGAAGCTCGTATGAAAATTATGAAACTCGCTTGCGCTCGTTTCATAAACATCCATACTCGCTTTCTTAATTACTATCATTATAGGCTCGTTGCATAATGTACTATTCTGTCATTCTCACTGAAGTAGGGAAACTTGATTTCTTTTTCTGTACAAGAATATTAGACAAAGAATGTATTGAAATCAGAGTATTGTTTTACTTTATTATTTTTAATATCAACTCAGCTCTAACATATTGATGAAGGTTATATATTTTTTTTCAGGACAGTATTATGTTATATACGTTTTGTTAATATACAGTTAATATAGATTCAATTTTGGAAATGTAACAGAAATATCACTACTCTTATTCACTTAATATTAACCTCAAAATCTAACCTACCCATCATTCCACTGACAACTTTGAAGGGGTTCGCGGAAATACTGATACAGTAGAATCCCTCGTAACCGGCACCCAAATAACCGGCAATACCGGTACCAAAATAACGGCACTTTTGACTGGGCCAAAAAAAAAAGTTTAAATCTGCTACATTGCCACTGTCTGGGTCTTCAGTTTTGCCATATCAAGAAGTTCGCACGAACTTTAGTTTTTAGTGAATATTCGAACCTAGAATAATTAGTGGGTATTTTTGTGTTGTGTTATGTTTTATAATAAAGAAAATCCACACAGTTTTTATGTTCATTTAGTTATGTTCGGATTGTCATTGTTGCCACATTAGAAATTCACACGAACTTTCATTTTCAATGAATGTTCAAACCTAACATTAGTGTATTTTTTGTATTGTGTGATGTGTTTTAATAAGGAAAATCCACACAGTTTTTATGTTTATTTAGTTATGTTCGGATTGTCATTGTTTCCACATTAGAAATTCGCACGAACTTCCATTTTCAATTAATGTTCCAACCAAACATTAGTGTATTATTTGTATTGTGTGATGTGTTTAATAAGGAAAATCCACACAGTTTTTATGTTTATTCAGTTATGTTCGGATTGTCATTGTTGCCACATTAGAAATTCGCACGAACTTCCATTTTCAATTAATGTTCCAACCAAACATTAGTGTATTATTTGTATTGTGTGATGTGTTTTAATAAGGAAAATCCACACAGTTTTTATGTTTATTTAGTTATGTTCGTACCGTCAGTGTTGCCACATTAGAAAGTGCTCATGAACTTTAATTTTCAGTGAATATTCTAACCTAGAATCAGTGTATTTGTATTTTGTGTTTTAATAAGGAAAATCCACACAGTTTTATGTTTATTCAGTTATAAACACATGATAGAGAAATAAGCTTCACATGGATGCAGTTTCCAACATTTGTCTCCATGAAATCCGAACTTTTTTTTTTGTATATAACGGTATTTATTCAATTTTCCAGCAAAATCTCGTATCCGAAACTAGCTTGGTCCGTTTGGTGCCGATTAAGAGGAATTCTTCTGTATATGAAACCATGTTCTGCCGTACTAGTAAGTTTGACAACCACTGCCATAGATCATAGACCGATAGAGAAAGTGCTACAGGGTGGTTAAACTGGGGGACAACATTAATTTTTTCTGTTTGTTTATTTATTTATTTTTACAGTGTCGGTGACCAAATGGTGTGAACAGGACGGTCATTGGCGCGGGCACCCGCAAAACGCTAGCGTGCAGTGGACTGACTACACATCCTGCAGTGTGCACGGCATCCTGGAGCGACGCCTGCACCTCAGCGTGGCCGCCTACGCCGTCACTGCCGTGGCCCTGCTGCCTGCACTACTCATCTTCAACATTTACAGGCAAGTCGCATAGCTCCATAACTTTAGGAGAACATCAATCGTATGACGCAGCGCTGTTGTCGATTGTAGATCGAATTAATGCAAACAAAAAATTTGCATATACTTTTTCGTTATCATTATACAGAGACATAATTTTATTTTTACTAACATTTCTAATATTAACCTGGCTATACTTTGCTGAGAACTGAAAACACAGTTTACTACCCCCTTCCACGACTGGAGTTCGATGATACTGGCGTAATATAGCCTACAAACAAATCTCTTTACTAGGTAGGCCTATAGGAGGGAAGAAAAGTAGTTGTATTGTATTGTATTTATTAACATTCCATGGTATTCATACTTGCTTACAGCTAGAATATGGAACAAGTCAAAAAACTTAATACTATTATAAAATCTTAATTTATAGTCACAGTCTAGATGAAATATATACAGACGAGATTTACAATATACTCGTAGTCTACTAGTACAACACATAGTTTTAGTATCAATTTCATGAAGTGTTATTGAATGCCATGAATTCACCTACAGAAAAGAAGGTGTGAGAAATTAGGTACTTCTTTAATTTGGACCTAAATAATTTTATGTTTTGAGTTTCATTTTTTATATCGATAGGGAGGCTATTAAAAATTTTTACTGCCATATAACGCACTCCTTTTTGATAGCACGATAGACTTGGCGATGGAGTATGAAAGTCATTTTTTTGACGTGTATTTATGCTATGAACTGTTGAATTAGTTACAAAGTTTTCACGATTACATACGAGGAAGACTATTAATGAAAAGATATACTGACAAGCCATGGGCATTATTTGTAGTTTTTTGAAAATAGTCCTACACGATTCCCTAGATTTGGCACCTACTATTATTCTAATTACTCTTTTTTGTAATAGAAATATATTGTTACTATCTGTGGAATTTCCCCAGAATATTATTCCAAAACTCATTACCGAGTGGAAGTATTCAAAGTATATTGTTTTTAAGGTATTGATATTTACTATCTTTTGCATAGATCTAATAGCAAAACAAGCTGAATTTAGTTTGGGGGTAATTTCTTTAATATGATTTTTCCAATCCATTTACTAGGAAATATCATGCTTTTGTGTTTGATAATTTTCATTGGGTTTCTGTTTAATCAAAATACAGTACAGTATTAACAATGAGTGTTTTTACTCACGAACTGAGCTGTCCATGTGGACGTATTCATTATGCAGTGTATATTATACTGTCTACAGCACATTAGCTTACACTATATAGAATGAAATTAAATTGAAAAATAATCATAATATGGATATTTAAACACATTTTTTAAAATGGTGGCCGTTCATTTCAATACAGGCTTCAGGTCTAATGTGCATATTATCGCACTATAGACTATTGTACCTAATTCCAATTACCAGTTTCGTCCTTCGTACTAGTAACTCATGTTGAAATAATTCTGTACCTTACGTATTGTAAATTCAATCTTCACTTCTGTCCGATCCGAAAAGATACAATTACTCAGACATGCTATCTACTGTCTGTCCAAATGGTTATGTCGCAGGATCGTAGAAAGAGGGGGGGGGGGAATCACGTGACAGTTAATTACTTATCTAGGCCCTTTTATTTAAGTTATTTTAAGCAGTTGTATGGAATGAGTTTTGGAATAATATTCTGGGGAAATTCTACAGATAGTAACAATATACTTCTATTACAAAAAAGAGTAATTAGAATAAGAGTAGGTGCCAAATCTAGGGAATCGTGTAGGACTATTTTAAAAAAACTACAAATAATGCCCATGGCTTGTCAGTATATATTTTCATTAATAGTCTTCCTCGTATGTAATCGTGAAAACTTTGTAACTAATTCAACAGTTCATAGCATAAATACACGTCAAAAAAATGACTTTCATACTCCATCGCCAAGTCTATCGTGCTATCAAAAAGGAGTGCGTTATATGGCATTAAAAATTTTTAATAGCCTCCCTATCGATATAAAAAATGAAACTCAAAACATAAAATTATTTAGGGCCAAATTAAAGAAGTACCTAATTTCTCACTCCTTCTATTCTGTAGGTGAATTCATGACATTCAATAACACTTCATGAAATTGATACTAAAACTATGTGTTGTACTAGTAGACTACGAGTATATTGTAAATTTCGTCTGTATATATTTAATCTAGACTGTGACTATAAATTAAGATTTTGTAATAGTATTAAGTTTTTTGACTTGTTCCATATTCTAGCTGTAAGCATGTATGAATACCATGGAATGTTAATAAATACAATACAATACAATATAATATTACGTAGACGTCCAATTCCTAACAAAAATTAATATTCTTAGAAAAGAGCTAGGACAGCCCAGCCACTAGTCTTTACAGAGAGGCGAATAGAAGCAGGTGGGGGAAACCGGGATGCGACGTAGGCAAGTGGACGACAGTAGGCCAACCTATGTGAAAATGATTCAATATTGAAAGCCCTTTCGTCACTGTAAAACGCGAACATATTTTTGGAACGTACTGTTTACTATGACCGTATGGCTACTATGACTATATGCGGTCTTGGATCTGTGTGGAGGATGGTTGAACTTCATTAGTAGAAGGGGTGGGAGTGAAGTACATTCAAAAACTCAGATACAATAAAAATTGAAGTAAAAATAAAATGATGTCCCTGTATATCTTAAAAGTAAAACTGATGTCTTACGTAGCCTGTGTCAAAAAATCTACTGTCTAACATAGACCTACATTTTTCTCTTCGAAAATTAATTCTTAAATCTCCCATCATTGTAACACAATTATAGATTCACCGCTATGGAGTAACGGTTAGCACGTCTGTCTGTGAAACCAGCGGCTCTGGATTCGAATTCTTGTTGGGACAAGTTACCTGGTTGAGGTTTTTTACGGGGTTTTCCCTCAACCATTAAGAACAAATGCTGCGTAACTTTCGGCGCTGGACCTTGTACTTATCTCACTGGCATTATCACCTTCATATCACTCAGATGCTAGATAACCATAACAGTTGATAGAGCGTCGTAAAATGACCAACTAAAAAAAAACACACTATTAAAACGCAAATTTCTTGCAGCATCTGAACACTTTCTCTTTGGTTTCTCTTTAGAATTCATATTGTAATCAAAAAGAAAGGAAGAGGGAAAGAAATAAGGCAAGATAAGAAGAATAAAGAAATGGCTAAAGGGAGATAGAGAGACTTACAGATATTATAAATAACAAACAGAAAGAGAGAATGGGAGAAAGATTAAGAAGCATAAAATAAAAATGCGAGAGTCAATACAGAAAGAATGCAGAGGGAAAACATAGAAGGAAATATTCACATAAATAATCTTTTGTTTTTAGTTACACACCAAAATACTTAAATAGTTTGTCTTATTTATTTTTACTGCCTTATTTAACGACGCTGTATCAACTACGAGGTTATTTAGCATCGATGGGATTGATGACAGCGAGATGAGGCCGATGATTCGCCATAGATTACGTGACATTAGCCTTACGGTTGGGGAAAAACTCGGAAAAAATCCAACCAGCAATCAGTTCAAGTGGGTATCGAACACGCTTCTGAACACAACTCCGGTCAGCAGGCAAGTGCCTTAGCTGACTGAACTATATCGGTGGCTCTCTATCTCTTATTAATTGTTCTATTTTTTTTACCCTCTTTTTTTCTATCTTTCTTTTCTTTCTTTCTTTCTTTCTTTCTTTCTCTTTTCTTTTCTTTTTATATTCCTTTCATTTTTTCTTTGTTTGTTTGTTTCTTTTCTTTTTATTTATTCCTTTCCCTCTTTCTTTTTCTATATCTCTTTCTTTTTTCTTTCGTTTCTTTTTTTCTTTATTTCTCTTTTCCTTCGTTTCTTTCTTTCTATCGTTCTTTCTTTTTTTCTTTCTTTCTTTCTTTCTATCGTTCTTTCTTTCTTTGTTTCTTTCTTTCTATCGTTCTTTCTTTTTTCTTTGTTTCTTTCTATCGTTCTTTCTTCTTTCTTTCTTTCTTTCTTTCTTTCTATCGTTCTTTCTTTCTCTATTTATTTATTTTTATCGTTCGTTTTTTCTTTCTTTCGTCCTTTCTTTCTTTCGTTCTTTCTTTCTTTCGTCCTTTCTTTCCATCGTTATTTCTTTCTTTCTTTCTATCGTTCTTTCTTTCTTTCGTTCTTTCTTTCCATCGTTATTTCTTTTTCTTTCTTTCTTTCTTTCTTTCTTTATTTCTATCGTTCTTTCTTTCTTCTTTCTTTCTATCGTTCTTTCTTTCTTTCTTTCTTTCTATCGTTCTTTCTTTCTTTCTATCGTTCTTTCTTTCTTTCTATCGTTCTTTCTTTATTTCTATCTTTCTTTCTTTCTATCGTTCTTTTTTATTTCTTTCTTCCTTTCTTTCTTTCTTTCGTTCTTTCTTTCTATCGTTCTTTCTTTCTTTCTTTCTCTCTTTCTATCGTTATTTCTTTCTTTCTATCGTTCTATCTTTCTTTCCATCTTTCTTTCTTTCTTTCTATTGTTCGTTCTTTCTTTCCTATTGTTATTTCTGTCTTTCTGTCTGTCTTTCTTTCTTTCTACCGTTCTTTCTTTCTTCAATTTTTTTTTTTTTACATTCATACTAGTATTGTGTGCAATTAGCCCACATGAATGAAGTTATAATGTACAAATCGCCAGAAACTGTATTAATTATTTTATCAATACAAATACTGGTGTAACATACCAACTATTGTACTTAACATCTTACCTTCCTTTTCAGACAGTTGCACGGCCACCGAATCGCACTTCACAAGAATCTCTTCTCTTCCCTCTTGTTCAACGCCATCTTTGAAATATGGTTCAAAACTGGAGTCATGCTGACAGCATACGATGATGATGACCATGGTCAGAAATCCATCTTGAAAGAGGTACATTTTAGTCTGTAAAAGTATGTTTAAGTTCTATGTTAAGTATGAAAGGTGTTGCAAGAACTTTAGTTTCATTTCGAAATTAATACGATTATAATACCGAAAATGTTTTTTCAATATCTTTACGTATTTATAACACTAATTTCGTAGTTGTTTGTTCAGCTTTCTGCTCAATTTTCTAATCGCTATATTTCTTAATCAATAAAATATAATAACTGGAAATATAAAATACCCTGGTATGAGAAAAATTCTGCAAAGGCAAGATGGAGGAGTAGACTGTACCAATACATTGGTTCTACACCTAGGACTATTAATAGTATTTTTCTTATCTCACACTATTCGCATTTATTCTTGGACTTTTCTCTTGCCTGGTGTACAATAAGTTTCGTAATCTTTATAGCAATCATGTAGAAAAAAGTCAAAATGACCATTTTTAAAGGTAAGTTATTGGTAATAATGGTGGTGATAGTAATGGTAATATTTAGCTTCAGTTTAATACTTTTGCTGTATGTCTTCTGTACTTCTAATAAAATTGAAATTCTAAGTCTTTGTATGCCTAATGTAGACTACTGGAGAATCTATAAAGATATTCCAAGATTTATGGAAACTCAAAAAGGATTTTTATAGAAGGTGAAACATCTAAAAGAAGAATATAGCCTACTACTAGAGCCGTGAAACAGAAAAACTACCCTTGCCACTATATCCTAAATAGAACAAAAGTACACCAATAATATACAGTTGATGAAACAAATAAAAAACAGGACGAAAACCGCATCTGTTTGAAACAAACAGCCTCAGAAACAATACATAAAAAATTTCCCGACACAGAATGGGTACACATTTACACAGATGGTTCCAAGAAGGATAATTCTGACAATGAAGTGAGTGCAGGAATATAATATAATAAACTTTTCGCTTTTTACGTCTCTTTTGGATCAAACTCAACCCATTTTGGTAGTGAAACTGGAGCAATTCTGCATTAAAACAACTTTTTTACCATTTAAGATCCTTCAATAAATTGTCATCTTAAGCGATTCTAAATCTGCTATACAAGCAATCACTGCTAATACTTACACATGTAGAAGAATTTCTGAAATACACCAAAGTATTAAACATCTACAGTCTCTTCACAAAGAAAATAGTCTTTCAGTGGATTTCTTCGCACTGTGGAATCCTTGATAATGAAAAAAACAGATTACATAGCGAAAAAAGGTACAACAATCCAATAACTCAAAAACTACATAGCGAAAAAAGGTACAACAATCCAATAACTCAAAAACCTTCAGTTATCATTCCATTCATCGAAATTAATTATCCAGAAAGTCATACAGCAAAAATTATATTACAAATTGACACTTGAAAGTGAAAATAAACAGTGAAATATTATACTGAATAAAATATATAATTCCTGATGTTCACTTGGAGAATTAGTGTGGTAATTGCTGGTAATTTTCCTTTTGATAACTCGTTTTATGGACTCATATGAAAAACTGTAGTTCTTCTTTACCGGTATGTTTATTCTAGTTCCTTTCTTGGCGAACATATCAGCTTTCGCATTACCATATATTCCACAACGAGCTGGAATCCATTGGCGAACTAAGGTCTTATTTAAATTTTGTATCTGCCTTAACATACAATGGATTTCCTTAATTTTTTTCTGGTTTAGCAAAAGTAGTTGTACTAACTGCCCGGTTTACAGCTTTGGAATCAGATAAGAGAACTATATTTTTGCATTTCTGTAACCAAGGAAAAACATTTTAGAGAGCTGCGTAAATAGCTTCAATACATCTATTATGTATGACGCACCCTTTTATTTCCCTTTTAAACGACGTAAGTTAAGGATATTTATCTTCCTTGAAAAATCGCTAGCCTTCTACGAGATTTGAATCCATTGCTTCAGGATCTAATGGCAAACGTGGTTGCAACCCAACCATCGAAAGTGACACAATACCTGAAAAGCTAAATTAAAAAGATTTTGTAACATAAAACGGATTTTCATATTAAAGTATTGGAATACAGGTAAATAAAATACCAACTACAGAAAGTTTACATGAAGTAGGCCTAGGTAACTAATACATTTGGCTTAAAGACAGTGCTGTAATTACGACTATTATGAGGACAGCTACAATTTTCTCTATGAATTTCACTTCTTGGGTCTCTGTGAAGGAGCTATAGCTTGTAAAAATTTTAAGGGCTTCTGAGAAAATATAGCCTACATGTGGATCGTATGCGAAGACTGAGAGGAAAGCAGAAAATAGGAAAGATTTAAGAATGCTGGGTTTGCAATGAAAGATCTGCCCATGGACAGAACACTTATGTATGTATGTACTTATTTTATTGGGTTATTTTACGACACTGTATCAAATCTCAGGTTAATTAGCGTCTGAATGATATGAAGGTGATAATACCGATGAAATGAGTCTGGGGTCCAACACCGATAGTTACCCAGCATTTGCTCGTATTGGGTTGAGGGAAAACCCCGGAGAAAACCTCAACCAGGTAACTTCCCCCTACCGGGATTCGAACCCGGGCCACCTGGTTTCGCGGCCAGACGCACTGACCGTTACTCCACAGGTGTGGGTGTATGTATGTATGTATGTATGTATGTAATGTAATGTAATGTAATGTATAGTATATATGTAGGTACAGTATAAGAATGTGGTGCAGCTTTTTTCAAAAGCATGAAACTATTTCAATGTGATTTAATACCTGTATGTGGAAAATATTCTCTTCCCACAGTTATGGATTCCCGTAACTCAGCACATGAAAAACCTTTCTGATTAAAAAAATATGACTTGAAAAACTACTTACATTGTATGTATATTTAATTCATTGAAGACTCATGTTGAATTAGGCCTATTTGTTTTTTGTTTTTTCTTAGAATGGTCCGTATTGTAAAATAATCCTTCTGCTCACGAAGTACTTCCGTCTCACCAATTACATGTGGATGTTTTGTGAAGGCTTCTACCTCCATCGTCTCATCTCAGCTGCATTTGCTGAGGAGAGAAGTCTTGTCTTGTTTTATGTTATTGGCTGGGGTAAGTTCAGTGGATATTGAAAATTAATACAATTAAAAACGTTGTTTACATATTCACAAATCAAAACTGGCAGCGAGATGACCTACATACAGAGCATTTCCTCGTTTTCTATGCAGATGCTTTGCAGTAAACAATACTGCGGTACTGTACCGAATGCTGATAGTTGTTTGCAGGGGCGGACGCAGGATTTTTTTTCGGGGAGGGATTTGAGGAGATAGTAAAAATGGAGTAATGAGAAATAAGTTTATAGATTCACAATTTGTTTCCGAGTCACAAACATTTACAAGTTGGCCTGAGTAGCGTAGTCGGTATAGCCTTCTGTGCTCGAAGTTGCGGGTTCTACCCCAACCCAGCTCGATGGCATTTAAGTGTGTTTAAATGTGGCAGGCCTCATATCAGTCGATTTACTGGCATGTAAAAGAAGTCCTGAGGGAAAAAATTCCGGCACACCGGCGACGCTGATATAACCTCGACAATTGCGAGCGTTGTTAAATAAACCATAATTTTTTAATTTTAACATTTACAATGACTGCAATACAAAAACAATGACAGAATGACATTTACAGAAGAAGGCGACGAGGCTTCTTAGACATTTCATCCAGCACTTCATGAGCTTTTATTTCTAAATTTTTATGTATATACATCAAGGCCAGGCCATTTAATCTGTCTGCTCCCATCGTGCTCCTCAAGTAAGTCTTCAAATACCGCAACGTTGAGAACGACCGTTCTGGTGTTGCTGTAGTTACAGGCAACGTGCAGAAAAGTTCAGCGCCTTGCGAGCGCAGGGAAAAATAATTTCATTGCACCTGTTCAAAGATGATACAAAATCAGTAGGTATTAAGTGAAGATTTTTCTGATCAAGGAAATTTCTTCTCCGCATCCTCAGTTCATTGAAGAAAGACTCTGGTGATGCATCAACATCATTGGGCCACTGATTTACTACAGCCTGAACAGCAGTTTCTAAATCTTCATCTGATGCTCGCACTATGTTTTTAGGTAGAAAAGTTTGTATGGATTTTAGGATTCCCTTTTGATTAAAAAACCTGTCCTTGAGCTGACTAATGAAATAGTCTAAGAAGAGAAGGAAAATTAAAAGGCTAAAATACTCTTCATGACTCTCTGTCTTGAAGTAAGAACGCTGTGTTTGTCTTCCTGCATTTCTTGGAATTTAACATTTTAGCAAAGAGAATTTACGTGGAAAACTCTCTAATTCCTATATACATTCACGAATTAAAATTAATATTATTTTTGTTTCTTGTTTCGTATTTTTCTAAAAATTTCGGGAGGGGATATATCCCCTTAATCCCCCCCCCCTTGCATCCGTCCCTGGTTGCTTGCCTGCACAGAATGCAAAGAAATGCTCTATATAAAACTATAAAGGCCAATGAGACGGTTTTCTTTTATTTGTGAGTACAGTGAAATATATTTCAGTTTCTTCCTTAATTCTTTTCCGCAGAAGATGCTTCTTTTTCTATTAAAAGCTTCATTGGCTGTTGCTATCCTCCTTCCTGGCAGCAGCTCATGTTACTGCTTATAGTACACCCCAAGTATTTGAAGCTGTCCACTTGCTCTACTGCTTCATTTAAAATTCTCAAATTTACCTTGTTAATCTTCAATGAATATCTATTCAACAAAAATGTCACATTCCAACTAATAGGTCTACTTTTTCAATAAGATTTCATTATCTGTTGATTGAATTATTTTCTGTTGAAATCCTGTTCCATGAGAGATTAATTTACAATTATTTCTGTTGAGCGAGAGATTAATTTCAGATACATAGTTGTCGGGTAAAATATTGCCCTTCATATCAGTGGCGGCTCCTGAATATTTCCTAAGAGGAGGAAAGACGTTAACAGCGCTAAATGACACCTTCAGAGAAACATGCTACAAATTAGCCTACATGCATACATGTAAGACCAGGAAGTGTTAGGGTTGGCCTTCCCTTTTGTATAGCAATAATCTTTTTTAGTAAACTGAGTTTCCTAAATTGTCCAAAATATAATGTTTTCACTTCAATTCATTGTTGAATAATTGCACAAATTAACAATTACAAGGAAATTCACAACCTCGCAGCATTTTTCGAGCACACTACAGCATCACACGTGTTGGAAGAGACTAGCTACTAACACAGAACCGAAACCGTTTTACGGAAATGGGAATGAGAAATAATCTGTTAGGAAAGCGAGAACACTGCACCCACCCACGTGGTCTGTGTTGCCACATGTACATTTTACAAGTTCAGTATCACATGCTTTTTAAGAATGTCAGTTCTTGTAAAGTCATATTACCATTATTGTTCAAAGCTGCCGATGGCCAATTAATTTTTTATGTTAAAATAATGTAGTTTGCAGTACTTTCAATTTCAAATATATTTGTGCAAAACTGACAACTTGGCCGTTGTCCTGTCTAGTAGAAAATGAATGGAACTGAATTTTAGAGGCCAAAAAGATCTGCGATACTAACTTAGAACTACTTCCTCTTTGTTTTATATAAATCTAACTTCAACTTTTAGATATCCTCGAAAGTTTAAAACCATGAATAGTAGCTTCTATAAAGTGCAGTGAATAATATATTTTGATTTATAATTTAAAAAAAAGTTTATATGATGTCTTTCATAGCTTTGCGTTAAAACTGTTTTTAATGTGCCTCCTCCTAGATGTGTTATAGTCTGGTTGAATACATCATCGCTAGATGGCAGCGGTAGCGAGCTTGCTGCAAGACCAGTTGGTTTCTATTTCCCGCCCATGCGCTGATTCAGAGGAGGATCTCCTCCCTCACCGTTCATTTACTTGCTTTAAAACTCTGCTTCTTTCTCTGGCCACTAGCACGCTGTTGTCTATGTGTGTTAACTGCAGTAAAGGAGGAATGGATTGGCTTTCCTCCACACAAACAACCTCACATCTTTCTCACAGTTTTCTAGCAGCACATGAGTGCGCATCGTTTAAAACTCGATCAAACGAGGTTTTCTTATAGCTGAGAACTTAAAAATTATCGAATCTTCCTCGAATTTCAAGGTATATATTTCATTTGGTATTTACTTTCAAAAGAAGAAAAATGTGAGGAGGACGTTCCTCCCTTCCCTCCCCTGAGGAACCGCCACTGCTTCATTTGAAATCTATTCTGTGAGTAATAAAATCAAATTATTAACTTTTCTGAGAAATGTTAATATTCAGCGAATATTAGCTCAATGAAATATTAATTTTCAAGTGATATTTGCAGTAAAATATTATTTGCTAAGGCACTCCATTAACAGAACATTTCGAAACTCTTTTTTCATGCAAGTCATGTTATTGAATGAAAATCTTTTGAGTTGATGCAAATGTATCGTGTGCAGCATTTCCTGTGCTTCCCGTCCTGGTGTACTCTCTACTGCGAATACTGGACGCCGATGAGGAATGCTGGGCACTGCCCACAGACCCCAGTGAGTGGGTGCTCAATGTCCCCAGCCTGCTCAGCCTCCTGGTGAGTTTATTCTTCTTGACTCTTACCATTTACCACTCTACCCATGCCAATAGTACGAATAATTGCAGTTCTTAAGTGATGGTGGAATAAATTTCATTTCATTTATTATATTCCATAGATCTTACATTAGTATTAAAGCTTTAAGATGTTGAAAAAGTCAAAATTTTACAAGATTACAATTTTTTGGCGAGATGAAGTGAGGTGAGGCCGAGAATTCGCCATAGATTACCTGGCATTTGCCTTATGGCTGGGGAAACTTCGAAAAAAACCCAAACAGGTAATCAGTCCAAACGGGGATCTAATCCAAGCCTGAGTTCAGCTTCAGATCAGCAGGCTAGCGAGTCTGCTGACTGAGTTATGCTGGTGCTTTAGAAAAAATATACAGTACATAGCAAGCAAATGATCCAATTTATAAACCTAAACATTTATTCATCAGTTGAGCTATAAAATGTAATACGTAGCAAGTAAGTTAATTCAATTTAAAAGCATAAACAATTCAACAATTGAGATATACAAAAATTGATAATACATATCATGCAAATTACTTCAATTTACAAGTGTAAAGAATTCATCAGTTGAGCTATAAAGACTACTATTCAATTTACAGCTTACACAATTCATCAGCCAAGCTATACAAAAATATACAATAGAGTAAACAGATTAATTCAATTTACAAGCATATTTTAGTTAAGCTATTCAAAATTGTATAATTCGTAGCAAGTACGTTAATTCAATTTACAAGCATAAACAATTCATCAGTTATGCTATACAGACTACTATTCAATTTACAGCATTTACAATTCATCAGTTAAGCTATACAGACTTCTATTCAATTTACAACATATACAATTCATCAGCCAAGCTATACAGACTACTATTCAATTTACAGCATATACAATAATTCATAAGCCAAGCTATACAAAAATATACAATAGAGTAAACAGATTAATTCAATTTATAAGCATATTTTAGTTGAACTATTTAAAATTGTATAATTCGTAGCAAGTAGGTTAATTCAATTTACAAGAATAAACAATTGATCAGTTGAGCTATACAGACTACTATTCAATTTACAGCATACATATTTCATTAGCCAAGCTATGCAAAAATATACAATACATAGTAAACAGATTAATTCAATTTACAAGCATATTTTAGTTAAGCTATTCAGAATTATACAATTCATATCAAGTATATTAATTCAATTTATAAGCATAAACAATTCATCAGTTGAGCTATACAGACTACTATTCAATTTACAGCATACACAATTCATCAGCCAAGCTATACAAAAATATATAATAGAGTAAACAGATTAATTCAATTTACAAACATATTTTAGTTAAGCTATTCAAAATTGTACAATTCATATCAAGTAGATTAATTTAATTTACAAACATAAACAATTCATCAGTTGAGCTATACAGACTACTATTCAATTTACAGCATAAACAATTCATCAGTTAAGCTATACAGACTATTATTCAATTTATAGCATACACAATTCATCAGCCAAGCTATATAAAAATATAGAATGCTTAGTAAACAGATTAATTCAATTTACAAGCATATTTTAGTTAAGCTATTCAAAATTGTACAATTCATATCAAATAGGTTAATTCAATTTACAAGCATATACAATTTATCAGTTGAGCTATACAGACTATTATTCAATTTACAGCATACACAATTCATCAGCCAAGCTATATAAAAATATAGAATATATAGTAAACAGATTAATTCAATTTACAAGGACATTTTAGCCGAGATGTACAAGATTGTACAATTCATATCAAGTAGATTAATTCAATTTACAGGCATAACCAATTCCTCAGTTGTGTAGAAGGCATGAGTATTTAGAAATTTGGTTAATGTCTTTAATGTCCAACAAAGACGAATTATTAAAATGTGACAAATTACCATTAAATTTTGCTGCTGTGTTCTCACTAAGGATTGGTAGGTATCCTTTTGTGCTGTAAATGTTATTCAAGAGATAGTAACATAATTTCTTTTCTGAAAGAAATCACTGAAAGACGATTGTGTGTGTTACAGGTGAACATGGTCTTCTTAGTGGACATAATTCGTGTCCTGGTGATAAAACTCAGGGCCCCACATCACCGCGAACCCAGTCAATACAGGTAAATGCACCACATAGCGTAGTGATTCTCGAAATTCTACGAGAAGCATTCCACGATATTACCTATTCAGCTCTATTTCTTGTTCTAACGATCCTGAAGTAAACAGGAGGAGGGACAATAACCTTCCATCCTCTTCAGTACCGGTATTGAAGACAGACCAATATGCATATGGTCAACTTAAAGAGATGGAGTCACAATGTGCAGTATGCTAGTTGCACATATTATTTCAGTCGTGAGTAAATAAAAATACTATATCAAAGTTTAAAATGTATATGTGTTTGTGTCTGTGTCTAATGCATACCCATTTCACTTGCGTAATTCGGGTTCCGCATATTACGGATAGATGGCAGGACTGTGACCCATTTTCAATGTGTATATCACTTCGATGGGCCATACTGTACATGATGTGCATCTGTATAAGTGTTCGTGTAAG
This sequence comes from Periplaneta americana, assembly GCF_040183065.1. Classification (NCBI taxonomy): domain Eukaryota; kingdom Metazoa; phylum Arthropoda; class Insecta; order Blattodea; family Blattidae; genus Periplaneta; species Periplaneta americana. The sequence goes on from NC_091127.1 coordinate 16,929,192, forward strand.
TGTAGTGTAGGGAATGGGTGAGAATGATGATGAAGATGAGGAAGGGAGAAGGGGAAACCCGGTGCTGGCATGTAGCCTACTCCTGTCGAATAGCACCAAGGGGGCCTCCAGGCTTAACGTTCCCATCAGACGGATGAATCACAATCAACAGTGACATATGCACTGCGTAGAGATTTGGGACTTAACCCAGACATATCGGTGCAAAATTTTGTGATTAGAAGTTGTGCACCGCCATCTCTCCTAGACCCGAGGTAAAAATTTTACATGAAAATTAAAAATGTTATATGTTGTATTTTTATTTGTTTATGAATAACAACTATACTGGGCTTCTAATCTTAAGCACTATCACTTTCCTGAAAATTCTGTATGGTGAAGTCCATCCACAGTTTCTGGTACTCAGGCAAAATCAGACTGACACTGTACTTACCACATGATACATATACCTGGTACTTGGGGATCACTTGTAGGGCTTACTTACTGCAGTCCAGTGTATCTGAGGTCGAAATAGACTTTAAAGCATGTTATTAGTGAACACTTCGAGTAGACATAGATCGTATCGTGAGATATTTTCAGAAAGACACAGAGTTCAATTAACTTCTGAAGCTCTGCACAGGGAATCATTTTTTTCAGAAAAAATTAAAAATGTAACTCCATTTTTGAGCAAAGAGTGACAATCTCTCCATTCCACTTTGCCGTTTTCTCTGAAGTCACATATTTCTTCAAGAAAAAAATTTCATCAAATAAATTATCTTCATCCATTTCAAGTCCATCTTCATTTGAAGAAAAATACTGGATTGTCTCTTCACATTAGTCTCTTTGTAGAGGAGGTCTCGGCAATATAAGTACATTTCATAGATATCTTGTGAATGAATAACCCAGCACTGGGATATTCAACAGCATTTTCATAAAATCCATGAGAGATACTAAGAATTCTGTTGTGACGTAAGAAACACTTTTAAAGATTCCCAAAACTCGCTTAACTGATGGTGGAATAAATTTATATTCTTTTCTGGAGTTCAGTTTTTCAGTTAACTTCGATTACAACAGAAGACTCGACAGAAATCTTCATTTTTTTTTATTATGGCATCATGAAAAAGCAGCAAAATTGCATTAGCAGAATTTATCACAGCAAGCAGCATTAAATCATATTAAAATTAACACTAAAAGTCCGGGGATATCTGGGATCAAATGATTAAATCTGGGGACATTCCGGAAACACATACAACCTGCTTTGGAAACCATTTAAGAAATATTGACAAAAATGGCTATTAGAGTCTTTGTTGTTTACACTCTAGAATTATGGAATCATACTGAAAGATAACGTGCCAGACAGTTTCTTTCTCTGATCCACAAAGTGTAGATCAGTATTGTATTTTCCATCACAGTGTCCCATAGAGTGCATGAATTTTCAAAGTGTGTAGCAGTGGCGGCTCGTGATAAAATATTGTGTGTGTTCACAATTTTGTGGTTCCAAAATCGAAGAGAATTTGAAATTGTACGTTTAGTCTAATATGAAATGTCATGATTCCAATGTTTCACTATCGAAAAAACCGTATGTAAATTCAAAACAACATATAATAATAATAATAATAATAATAATAATAATAATAATAATAATAATAATAATAATAAGAGTAATAATAATGAAACTCAGTCTTTCTATTTCCAATTTTTCCTGGTAAGCCAGTTTACCCAGTTCTTTACTGTTCCAAATTTCATTGAACAGAGTTCATTGTTTACGTTTGTTAATAATGAATACATACCACAGTCCCATTATTTACAAACGCGTGTGTTCAGTAATATATTTTGATTCACAACACACTGATACACTATAGCCTATACCAGTACTGTAATCCCATTCGCATAGATTGATTGCTATAAATACATGCCAGTAAATATTATTCTTAAATATTATACACTACCATACAGATACTTAAATTCATACCACCACCACAGTCAGCCAGCACGTGTTTGAAAGTCAAACTATGCTATTATGCCGACACTGAAGTATAGTAATTCACAAACTACACTCTCGTAGCAGCACTGTACACATATCTACGTAAAGTATACGTTCCTACAGTCAGATGCTGACATCTACAGGCTTTTAAATTTCCTCCTCGAGATATAGCACGTGAACGATAGGCACCGATGCACCTGACATCTGTAGGATAGATACTTATCATGTTCACTTAATGCTTTGTGCTCTTGACGAGTCATAAGCGGCCAGATAAAGACAATTTTCTCCCGCGCATGCGTGAAATTCCTGTAACCATCTCGAAAAGAGCACGGCTTGTACATGAACGGATGTTGCCAAGTTTACATAAGAAGTTTATGCAAGATGCGGGAAGTTTAAAATACTCGATTCTGATATTATACATCTCCACTATGTCAATACGGTATTAAATGATAAAACTAGTCGTGCATTAATAGAAACAAGGTGTTTACGTGCTCTTGTGCTCTTATTGACGCAGCGCCACTGGTGTGTAGTGTTTTTCCTGATAAAGTCATCACAGTCCTTAACTAGGCTCTTTCTAGAATCAAGACTTGCATAATAAATCTTTGTAAAGAAGAGTTTTAAATATATACACAAGTTTAGATTTCATTACAAATAAATACTTGATATCCATTGTAAATAGGCCTATATAAATTTATAACTACAAATTACATGAAGATAGAGCTTAAAATGTACGGTAACTTAAGTAGATAAATGTATGTGTTAATTTGTAGACAGATTACAACTAATTACCGTGTCTGATCTGAATTGTATAACACAGAAAAGCGGTGAAGGCGACTTTGGTGCTGGTGCCCCTGTTTGGACTCCACTTCGCCATCACAGTGTACCGACCTCAGTCAGGCATCTGTCAGTGGCAGGAACTATACATCTACCTGGACATCTTGCTGGACGGACTCCAGGGTGCTGCAGTGGCCCTCATTTTCTGTTATATCAATGGGGAGGTGAGCTGTATAATGACGTCATTTTGAAATGGTCTCTCGGAAAGTATTTATGTCCTGTTTTTTTTAAATGGCGTCCCATTTCCCTAAATTATTGTTAAAATATTTCTCTTTCTTTTACTTTATTGATTAATAAATCTATATTGTTTCCATCAGATGTCACCATAATGAATTCAGTTCGATAATAGATACCTCAGAACTCGGATCAATAATCAAATGGTTTTTTTGGACTGAAGTTCAAAATTGTCTTCAAGTTATTGCCAAAATTAACACTCATATTTAAAAAGTGATAGATGAAGATGACCTATTTAATGAAGTGAATCGTGTGAAGAACATACAGTATATGGAGCAAAAATTAAACATTGGAAGGAGTGTGGTGTTAAAATTACAGAGAGGTGGACTGAAACATTACAAATTATGAGAGTTTTACAAACATAATTCAGATTATAAGTTTTGTGTTAGGAATACCTGGTACCAATGCATCATCAGAAAGAGTGTTTTCATTGATGAATTCAATTTGGTCCGACAAAAGGAATCAGTTTTCAGTTAAAACCATAACGGCCATATTAATCACAAAATTTCATTTCAAAAATGTGTCTTGTGTGGACGACTCTAGGAAAGGCCAACACTTCTAGAGCAAATTCACTCATCAAAGAAATATGATGCAGATTGTACAGTTGATCTTCATGGAGAATGTTAAAATAGTGAGGCAAAAAATTTTGTTATGAAACAAGTTCAGAATACAGTGACGTAGATATGATGTAAGGTCCAATTAACCTAAAGTAGTTTTAAACAGATTAGTTAACATAATTAATCCAGACTAGTTGCAATATAAAAAATTGTCAACAGTGACTTAAGCCAAGTATCCATACTATTCTATTATATACTTGCTTAATTATTATAGCATAGTTATTGTAAACAATGCAGTATTTATTACTTTAAAGTAAATAAAACTGGACCTTATTGCTCGCCGACATTATATAAACACAAGTAACAATGAATGTTTAGATAAAATGTTGATTCATGTCAACTTTAATAAGTGTCCCGTTTTTTATTTTGGAAATCTGATTATCCTAGGTATATGTGTAACAGTATGTCGAACTGAAAAAGACATGAAAAAGTCTTTATTTTCTAAAATGAACAAAACAGTGTGTTTTTCCATGCGAAAAATTTGTAAACATTGCAAATTACAACCTTTTGACTGTTTTATGAAAGTTCTCTTTTTGCATAGTTCTCAAAAGGTACCTATACGAATTATTACTCTAATTACCAAAATTAATTAATTACGTCTGAGTACTAAAATGAATGGTGTATTTTGTTATTTAATTCGTTTCAGCACAGAAAAAACCACTAACTCCGTGTACCGTATAAGTATTTCTTGAAACAGGCCTGTAGAGATTGTGTGTTGTTTTAAAATATTTAAAATTAGTGTAGACTGCTAGACGTTTGAGATGGGCAGAGCATGTAGCACGTATGGGCGAATCCAGAAATGCATATAGAGCGTTAGTTGGGAGGCCTGAGGGAAAAAGACCTATGGGGAGGCTGAAATGTTGATGTGAAGATAATATTAAAATGGATTTGAGGGAGGTGGGATATGATGGTAGAGAGTGGATTAATCTTGCTCAGGATAGAGACCAGTGGAGGGCTTATGTGAGGGCGGCAATGAACCTCCGGGTTCCTTAAAAGCCAGTAAGTAAGTATACACTGCTAGATGGGACCGAAACAGGTCTACACAGGCGTTATTCGTGACAGATGATGATGATGATGAAAATTAGTGTATTCGTTGAGGTATAAGCATTTCTTGAAACACAAGCCTACAATGATTGTGTGTTATTTTAGTATTTAAAATTAGTCTTTCCTGTCATGTATTTCTTGTAACTGTGTGCATGTTTCTTTTCTCTCTCTTGAAAACATTGCTGTTTTATACTAGACTACCCCAATCATTTGATGTACAACTCTAAGCTCCATACACCATGTCTGTCTTTCTCATATTCTACCTTGGAGAGGTAGGCTGTAGCACAATGCTTGCTGTGCTCACTAAAATAAGATTACCAGATTTTTTTTTTTTTCACAATTTTCAGGTACAGATATCGATACATGAAAAAAAAACTACTTCAAAATTTCTGTTGGTTTACCATTCACTCGTATTGTTCTTGTACACTTTAAGGCAGGCGTCTCAAGGCCAACGCATAAAAGTTGTCACAGAGAGCAAGTGTAAATAACGTAGTCAGCTGAAGAGATAAGCGGAGTACCCGAAGGTAGCCGATCGCTGATTAATGTCACACGCATGAGCGAGCTAAGTTGTAACTGTGGCGGAAGAAATGCCACAAAGCTGCACTGTCACAATAGACGGTTGTTTTCGGAAGGAATTTAAGTAGTTTGCAGTAACAATAATAATAATAATAATAATAATAATAATAATAATAATAATAATACATTTATTTTCTAATTATATACTATCAATGAGTAAAAAGAAGACATCTGAAGCATGAAGAACCATACATGTTACGTAATTATTTAAGCACAAGGAACTGGCCACCTTACTCCATTATCTCCTGGACTAGTTGACTCATAAGTGGTGCCTTGTTGGTATCACTTGTCAGGTTCAGACCTGTCATCAGACAGTTGACCAAACAATAAAAATATTTCATTTCTAGTAAAGGTTCTTGGTATCGCTCTTTTTTTAAGTTTATACTATATTTAATAAAATAAAATTCAATTAAATTATAATAATAAAATTACAATTAAACTTGTTGGTTGTTAAAGTAAGTATTCTTACGTTACGCTAATATTAATATATTAATTACAATAATATATTTCGTAATGTTTTCAATAATTAAAAATAACCTAAACATCTTAGAAATTCACAAGCAATTATTTTAAATTAGAACTATTCAAATTTTAAATCTGGTCTGAAATTCATTTCTCAAGTCCTTCAGTATTTCATTATATTTGTTACACTGGTCTTGATTCAAATCAGATAACAATTTTAGATTAATAAAGTGGTACCCACTGAAACTTGCGTCTCCCACAATTTCGCTTTCCCTATGAAATCTTTTATTTCTTCATACATTTGTGCTAATAAGAACATTCTTTCCTCGGAGATGGACACAATGACTGTTACATCGTAGCGGTTGCACATGTCTATTCAAACGTCGCGGTCAATGACGTCATCCGGAGATACACGAACTGCTCCTGCATCTTGTTCCACTCTTACATTGAAAAAGAGAAAGAGGAGGAAGTGCTCTGAGAAGGCCCTATGGAGACGTCTGCTATAAGGAATTAAAATACTCATTCTATTTACACACTAAAAATATTCATTCTACTTAACTACTACTGAAATTACTGGTATCTTCAGAAGAAAAAATTATTTTAAGCAGGTAATTTTCTGGATTCCCAATTTTGCAGCAAATTTCTGGTGGATCATGTTGAAATTGGTTAAGATAGCAAGCATGGCTCGAATAGTTTCTAAACTTCAATAAAGTCAAGGAAAAAATTGTTCCGGGACCGCACCAATGCTCTGCCGACTGAGCTACCAAAGAACTTCACCTGACACCATCTCATTGCAGAGCGTTGGTGCGCTAAGCCAAAAGTCCCGGGATCGATACCCAGATCCGGAACAATTTTTCTCTTGAATTTATTCAAGTCTGCTTAACAGGGAGCTTTATCTGAAAACTAGGCTTGCATAATATATATGTTACTGTATGTTAACAGAAAACCACAATTTCAAGTCACACAGAGTTTGTGTGCACTCAATGTGGGTTTCTGGCATCTTGTCAGCCCACTCGAGTTATGTAGATAGAAAGGGAAAAATTGAGACAGTGTTGGGTGAAGTTCCTGGGTACCTCAGTTGGCAGAGCATTGGTGCGATAGCCATAGGTCCCAGGATCGATACCCACCCCCAGAACAATTTTTCCCTTGAATTTATTCAAGTCTGCTTTATCTGAAAACTAGATTTGCGTAGTTTCTAAACTCATTCTGGATTTCTGGAATGTCCACATCATGTTAATTGAACAAAAAACTCTCCAATGAAGCATTATTTCTGGGAGACACAAAGACAATTCAATCAACTTCTGGAGTTGTCCACAGGGAATCATTTTCTCAGAAAAAATTTTTTAATTTCGCTCCAGTTTGGGCAAAAAGTAGCATTTTCTTCATTCCACTTTGCTATTTTCTCTGAAGTCGCATATTTTTTCAAGCAAGAAATTTCGTCAAATAAATTATTTCTCCCAGGTTAAGTTCATCTACATTTTAAGAAAAATAGATACCTTATCTCGTGAATGAATACCCCAGGCTGTGAGATATTCAACAGCATTTTCATAAAATTATAATAATTAACACTGGAAATCCGGGGATATCTGATGACAAATTATTTAATTCGAGGACATTCTGAGGACGAATTTTGTTCAGGGACAAAGAACAAAATTCGGAGACTGTTCCCGGGAAATGGGGACGTCTGATAACCTTACACTAAAATCTATATGTATTTGAATTTATATCACTGCACTACACTATAGAACTACACTAAATAGTTGTACATTTCTTTGTTTGCAGGTGCACACACTGATGAGGCGATCATATCGAAATTTTTTGGAGCTCAGGAATCCTGGTCTGAGTGCGGGTCAGTGTTTAGGTGGCAGCACTGTTACCACTACCCAGACGGCTTTCTAACACAACACTTCCGCACCCCACTGCCCACCTCAGAATATAGCCACAACTGTGACCTGAGAGGAGAGACAACCCTGAATGTCCTGCCTGCATAGTACCTGCCATCCACTGTGTGCAAGATACAATAGATGCTGCCGGCTTCTCGACTTCATTCTGATGTAAACTACATAAATAATCTGTCATGAAAAGTTGAACACCTTTTTAAATTTTAGTTCACATTAAACCTTAATGTAGGAAGATAGTGATAGTAGCTTATTTTAAAAATTTGGACAACTCCTTGTTGAGATAAAAATTCGGGTATTGATTTCTTACGAAAAGAATTAAAGTTCGACCCTCAGGACATTCTGTGAGGCCCATAGAGGATAGAGTAGCTGTGCAGACAGTTGTCTTCAAATATTTACTTCAGTCTTTCCTGCCATTCCCATGCCACAATTTATTTTTCTTCTTCTTCTTATCTGTATACAAATTCCAGAATATCATTCCAAAAATGATCCTCCATGCATTCTTAAGTTAGATGCCATGGAACTTCTCTGCAGCAATAATATAAGGATCATCTTCAAATTTATACAGATGGATCTCTAAATCCTAATAATGGGACATCAGGAGCAGGGTATTATATTCCAAAATATCAAGAAAGTTACTTCATAACATGTTCATCCTCTTCCAGTCTTGACACTGAATTGTTAAGCTATTGATGCTGCTCTCCAGTGTGTTACTCAAATTTCTGAAAAATCTATTTGCATACTTACCGACTCCAAGGGGGCTATATTTAATATAATTAAATATGTACCGAACCTATGTGCACATAGAATTATTCCAATTCAGAAATAACTAAGTAAACTAAAAGAACTCCAAAAGAAAATAACATTTCAATGGATACCTAGTCATTGTGGTATACCAGGAAACGAGAAAGTCGATAATATTGCAAAATAGGCAACATATTTGCAACCAACACCTCTTCAAGTGATATCTCTATCCAGTGCTTTTGCTTCAGTAAAGTCTCATTTTACAAACCTATGGCTCAACAGTTGGCTCTCTTCTGACAAAGGAAAAAATTTACAGTCAGTACCAAAGAAACCAAAAGACCTGGAAATGTACAAAAACTTGCCCAGACATCTTCAGACATTTTTAACAGGTGACACTGTTACACAATTGTACTTACACTGATTTCACCTTTCTGATAATCCTACTTGTCTGTGGTGTAATAATCATGGTGAAGATCTGGAACACATTCTTCTATACTGTCCATCCATAAACTACAAAAGAAGTAAATTAAAATCATCAGTACCAGTTGCAGAAGACACAGCCCTGCAGTATATATTGACTACACCCCAACTCTGACTACTAGCAACAGGCATCTATAGTGAACACCGATCAAAATACCCCTCATTTCTCATGAAAAACAAAACTGAATAGACTACAGTGGACTATAGTGGACTTCATGTTGTCAACAAACAGCTGGATACATTAAGAAGATTGATTGATTATCTGTATACGAAAACAAGAACACATACAAGATTGCATCATATTTGAAGAAACTAAAATACAACATTGGATACAGAACATACTACCAAAACATCTTAACACAGAGGCAAGACACACACATAAATAAAACTTAACAGGTGTATACAAACTATCATACCATAGTTGCAATGACTTGTACATTGGAATGGAATGGAATTTAACTGAGGGGGGACACAGATGGTCCAGCACTGCGACCTATTGAATCTATTGCGCTAACCCTCGATATGGAATGAGTTGCGTGCCACAGATCCCCTATGCGCACCAAGCCAACCACATGACTTCTTTAACGACCGGTCCCTACAGCCGAGAGAAATCCATATACCATTCCTGCTTCGGCAACTTCCCCCAAGGCCCCCCTGTCGGTCCGAGGCGAAACTCCTCCCCCGAGTAGGTCCGCCTCGATGCTCATTGCAGAAGCCATCCAACGTCACTTAACTACATTCCGCCGAGGCCGGTCGAGAGAGCCAGTAGTTTCGGGAGGCCACCTGTAGAGTGATCTGAAAAACCAGAAACGGGATGATGAGGAAAGGGTGATGGGGGAGGAAAGGAAGTGGCGAAGATGAGTGGGGTTCCAGTCGCCTGATAAAGTTACCTGATATTTATCCATAGGAGTAAGGGAAAAGCCTCGAAAAAACCTCACCCAGGCAACTCGTCCTGACCGGAAATCGAACCCGGGACCGCTGGGTTCTGAGTTAGACTTGCTAATCCCTCAGCCACAATGGTGAACACTTGTACATTGAACAGACGGGAAGATAATTTCAAAAACGTTACAAGGAACATATCACAGCCATAGCCAAACTACACAACAATTCAACCTATGCAGAACACACAAAAAACACCAATCACAACTACAGCAACATAGACACTGACGTGAAAATATTACACATCCAGCCAAAAAATCAGAAACTTGACACTCGAGAACAATATGAAATTTACTAACATACAAAACACATCCCCAACACATCCTGAACACTCAACTCAATTTAAAAACACACACTCTTTTCGACACAATCATGAACACACTCCACCACAACAGGAAAACAGAAGACAGTGTGGGATCTTCACTAGGTTTCGGACGATGAAAGATATCACTTCGAAACTAATCAGACATGTAATTTCCTAATTAACACAGTAGAGAAGTTATAAAGTTAATCAGTGAAAAGTAAAGCATTCAATCCAACACAGCTGTAGTTTCATTCCCGAAACTATGTGACGTATTCTATATGCTGATGTATCTGTGATTACAGTGCAGACTTGTTTCTCTTCCTTTGCTTTATTATTAATATCCTTCTCTTTCCCCTTACTTTCCCTTGTACTTTATTTTTCTTTTCGTTTCCTTTCATGGCTTCAGTATCTCTCCAGTTTTCTTCTTCGTCTTCTCCTATTCTTCTGCTTTGTTGTATTTTAAAATAAGTATGTGAAAACATCATTATTTTTGTCACCACTTCCTTTCCACTTTTGTTCTCTTATTTTCTTTTCAGTGCATTGAAATCATTACTAGCATGTCTGCATGTTTCTGAGAAGATGTCTATAATCCAGGATGAAAGAAAACTTTTTCCAAAGGACTTTGAAATCATGGAGTATTGCATAGACACTTCTGTATGAAATGGAGGTCAGTGGACAAATCACTTCATGCACATTTTTAATCGAGGGCTCAAGATTATT